>NC_080083.1:14086714-14386989 GCF_949987535.1 Balaenoptera acutorostrata
AGCCTTTCAGATATGGTAACTTGAATGTAAGTAGCTAAATTTCATAAGCACAGGCTGAAGTTATGTGAGCACAAGTTAGCAGAGAACGTGCAAAAGTATATTCTTGTAAACTGAAATCTCTAAATTTTGTTTCCTTTGGGTCATGTTTATACACTGAGGCGTGGGAGCATTAGCCTGTACAGTGAGCTGGAATTTATTTGAAGTAGTCTCTGATGTTACTGGATTTGAAATTTTTCTTTTATATTCTGAATAATGGGTGCAAAAGAGGGTTAGTTAGGTCTTACAGGTTTGACTGAAAAATGTGTGTTTTTAAGAGATCATGTTGTGACTTAAAAGAATTGTGTCCTGGTTTTGATGAGGAATGAAATGTATGTTGTCTAGGTCACACCACTTTTTCCCACTTAGAGTTTGGAGGATAAGGAAAACAAGTTTCTAGCCTCATGTTTTCATTTAAGTTCAGATGATGGCAACAACCAACATGGTGCTGTGCACATGACAGTTGTGACTCTTGACATTTATTGCAGACTCTGTTAGCACTGGGCTGGAGTGTGAAAATAGCATTCTTGGAACAAGCCAGCTGACACCCAGGAGAGAATAGTTATCACATTAATTTTGCTTCCATTTGCAATTCCTTTCTCAAAGAGAATTGTTTTTTTTGTTTTGTTTTGTTTTGTCTTTTGGCTGCACTGTGTGGCTTGTGGGATCTTAGTTCCTCCACCAGGGATTGAACCCAGGCCCACTGCAGTGAAAGCGCCAAGTCCTAACCACTGGACCACGAGGGAATTACCAGAATTGTTTTTTGTTTTTTTAATAAATTTATTTATTTATTTTTTCGCTGCATTGGGTTTTCGTTGCTGCACGCGGGCTTTCTCTAGTTGCGGCGGGCGGGGGCGACTCTTTGTTGTGGTGCGCGGGCTTCTCATTGTGTTGGCTTCTCTTGTTGCGGAGCACAGGCTCTAGGCGTGTGGGCTTCAGTAGTTGTGGCACATGGGCTCAGTAGTTGTGGCATGCGGGCTGTAGAGCTCAGGCTCAGTAGTTGTGGCGCATGGGCTTAGTTGCTCTGCGGCATGTGGGATCTTCCCGGACCAGGGATCGAACCTGTGTCCCCTGCATTGGCAGGTGGATTCTTAACCACTACTCCACCAGAGAAGTCCCACCAGAATTGTTTTTAATGATGCCTGCCTTGATTAGAGGCTTTAGTACTCAAAGATGGTTGAGCTGTTCTGCTACTGTGAAACCTAAATCTTGCGAAATAAAAACTAAAGTGGAAGACTAGTTTATGATTTCAGTAAGTTTGTTTTTTTGATTGGATACTAGTTTTGAGCCACATATGCTGATTGATGAAGATAGCTTCTTTCAAGTTAGAACAAATACCCCCAAATAATAGCTTTAAAACACTGTATGTACTTAAAAAACATGATGTTAGTTTAGCATCATAGAAATCTAGAGCTGGAAAAGACCTTAGATATCCTTATTCGTTGTATGAAATAAACTTATGTTGAGACAAATCGAATGGATTGTTTAAACAAGTTGGAGGTGGAGATATGAGGAACCCAGATCTACGTTGGTGCCTTTTCAACCATACCCAGATTCAATCTGCGATTCTTTTTGTTTTACAACAGTGATGCTGCCCTCCTCAGTGTACGTTTTGTGTGGTTTCACTGACAGCATATCCTCAGTTGTATTCTCTATGCAGGGAGGCAGTTTTCCTTTCCCATCTCTGGTTTTTCATAGGAGCTGATGCCTCATCCCTATTGAGATGAGGCTAGAAGGTAAGATGAGGAGACTCTGGCTTTCTGACTGTATCATTCTGATAAGAAAAACATTCATTGCTATATTTGACCCACTATAAATTTATATCTGTAGGGGCTTCCCTGGTGGCGCAGTGGTTGAGAATCTGCCTGCCAATGCAGGGGGCACGGGTTTGAGCCCTGGTCTGGGAGGATCCCACATGCCGTGGAGCAACTAAGCCTGTGAGCCACAACTACTGAGCCTGCGCGTCTGGAGCGCGTGCTCCGCAACGGGAGAGGCCGCGACAGTGAGAGGCCCGCGCGCCACGATGAAGAGTGGCCCCCGCTCGCCGCAACTGGTGAAAGCCCTCGCACAGAAACGAAGACCCAACGCAGCCAAAAATAAATAAATTAATTAATTTTAAAAAAATTTAGATCTGTAGATGAGCTAGGCACGTTTTAGTGGAGTATTACAGTTAACTTGAAATTGATAAATTAGAATCATTGCATTTTAGAATTGGGCAGAACCCTAGACATAATAGGGTTCAGACTGCTCCACAGTGCCCTAACATTTCCCAGGAGGTAGCTGAGGATGCAAGGTTCTGGGTTCCCTCTCTTGCTTTAATCAAAGCAACTCTGTTTTTCACTGTGTTATGTATCAGGGTCTCTCTAAGATTTTTTAAGTACAGAGGGTTTCTGTACTTAAAAAAATAAATTAAAAAAATTGTTCAAGATCCACCTGTCCTCATCTTACAGATGGATGTTTCCTGCATGGTATATTTGCTGTGAACGGAGCCCTCCAGTAGAATATAAGTTAATGCCTATTTCCTCTTTTCCTACCCATCAGATTTCTCTAGTAGGAATGAAGCCTGTTGGAAAGAAGGGATTAATTCTAGCTAACAACCAAAGTAGGGGTATTCCTCTGCCCACTATAATTCTGGGGGAATATAACTGAACCAGGAAGACACCATCTGTTCCATCCATAGCTTCTAATGAAGACAGATTTTTAAAAAATGTGGATATGCTGAGTGTTTTGAAGGAGAAAACACTGGAAGTAACACTAGAACAGTGCAGAGGCACCTTTTATTTTTTTGATCTTAGATTTGATCTAAGATTTTTTTTTTTTTTAAGAAATGGAAATTTATTTATTTATTTATTTTTTCTGGCTGCATTGGGTCTTTGTTGCTGCTTATGGGCTTTCTCTAGTTGTGGCGAGCAGGGGCTGCTCTTCATTATGGTGCACGGGCTTCTCATTGCGGTGGCTTCTCTTGTTGCAGAGCCAGGGCTCTAGGTGCGTGGGCTTCAGTAGTTGCGGCCCACGGGCTCAGTAGTTGAAGCAGTGGGCTCTAGAGCGCAGGCTCAGTAGTTGTGGCTCACGGGCTTAGTTGCTTCGCTGCTGATATAAGATTTTGATTTGATTGGTTTTTGTTTCATGCTTATGACTCCATGGGAACTTGAATAGTGAATTTATCTTGTAAATTGCAGGTGTTAAAATTTATTTTATGCCTCTGTAGACTGTCCAGAATAATCACATTATCTTTTTTCTTTTTTTTAATATTTATTTATTTTTTGGCTGCATTGGGTCTTAGTTGTGGCATGCAAGATCTTCGTTGAGGTGTGCGGGCTTTTCTCTAGTTGTGGCGTGTGGGCTCCAGAGTGCGTGGGCTCTGTAGTTACAGCACTTAGGCTGTCTAATTGTGGTGCTCGGGCTTAATTGCCCTGTGGCATGTGGGATCTTAGTTCCCCGACCAGGGATCTAACTGGCGTCTCCTGCATTGCAAGACGGATTCTTAATCACTGGACCAACAAGGAAGTCCCTCACATTATCTTTTTAAATAAATGTATTTATTTATTTATTTTTGGCTGCATTGGGTCTTCCTTGCTGCATGCAGGCTTTCTCTGGTTGCAGTGAGCGGGGGCTACTCTTCATTGTGGTGTGCAGGCTTCTCCTTGCGGTGGCTTCTGGCACGCGGGCTCAGTAGTTGTGGCTCGCGGGCTCTAGAGCGCAGGCTCAGTAGTTGTGGCGCACGGGCTTAGTTGCTCCATGGCATGTGGGATCTTCCCAGACCAGGGATCAAACCCTGTCCCCTGCATTGGCAGGCAGATTCTCAACCACTGCGCCACCAGGGAAGCCCCCCTGACATTATCTTTATTTTTATTTATTTATTTTAAAAATTTATTTATTTGTTTATTTATGGCTGCATTGGGTCCTCATTGCGGTGCACGGGCTTCTCATTGTGGTGGCTTCTCTTGTTGTGGAGCACGGGCTCCAGGCACGGAGGCTTCAGTAGCTGTGGCATGTGGGCTCAGTAGTTGTGGCTCACGGGCTCTAGAGTGCAGGCTCAGTAGTTGTGGCGCACAGGCTTAGTTGCTCCACGGCATGTGGGATCTTCCCGGACCAGGGCTTGAACCCGTGTCCCCTGCATTGGCAGGCGGATTCTTAACCACTGCACCTCCAGGGAAGCCCCCCCCATTATCTTTAAATGTACTAATCATGTAACTTCCATTTTCTGGCATCTTGCCTTTGGTAGATAAGACTTCTGAGTAACCAAGGAGCTTCTCAGGTGGACTTAGGCATGGACCTGTCCTTCAGGGCACAGATAAGGGAAGGTGTAAAGTGCTTTGGGTCCCTGATTATATGCAGCAGTGACTACATCAACTCTACATCTCCCCATGTGGAACTCTGTGAAGCCTAAGTTATTTAGGCCTTTTGACCTATGTATGGAAAAGTGGAGTGAAGACCTTAATTTTCCCTGTGATCCAAAGAGAAAAAATGAGATTAGAAAGTATAAGAACCTGAGTGACAAGTCTTGGCTGTGTTCAGTTTGTCTTTTTCTGGAATTGTAGCTGTAGATTTCTATATTGTTCATTGAGACAGGTGTCTACTTTCCCTCTCCTTCCATCCTTTTTGGACTTCTTCATTTCAAATTACAGTATCTCAGTGGGAAGAGAGTTTGGAAGTAACTAATCTAGCTTCTTGGACATTGAAGGCAGGCCCTCTGGTATCCTTAGAGATAAATTAAAATAATTTTTTAAATTAAAGTATAGTTGATGTACCATATCATATAAGTTATAGGTATACAACATAGTGATTCACAATTTTTAAAGGTTATACTCCATTTATAGTTATTAGAAAATATTGGCTATGTTCCCTGTGTTGTAAATATATCCTTGTAGCTTATTTTAGTTTTTGATAGTTTATTTTTGTTTTTTGTTTGTTTGTTGTTTTTTTGGGTTTTTTTGGCTGCGCCGCACGGCATGTGGGATCTTAGCTCCCCGACCAGGGATTGAACCCGCACCCACTGCAGTGGAAATGCAGAGTACCAACCCCTGGACCGCCGGGGAAGTCCCCCTTGTAGCTTGTTTTGTACATAATGGTTTGTACCTTCTTTTTTTTTTTTTTTTTTTTAATTTTATAGCTACTTTATTTATTTATTTCTTTATTTTTGGCTGTGTTGGGTCTTCAGTTCGTGCGAGGGCTTTCTCTAGTTACGGCAAGTGGGGGCCACTCTTCATCGCGGTGCAGGGACCGCTCTTCATCGCGGTGCGCGGGCCTCTCACTATCTCGGCCCCTCCCGTTGCGGGGCACAGGCTCCAGACACGCAGGCTCAGTAGTTGTGGCTCACGGGCCCAGCTGCTCCGTGGCATGTGGGATCTTCCCAGACCAGGGCTCGAACCCGTGTCCCCTGCATTAGCAGGCAGATTCTCAACCACTGCGCCACCAGGGAAGCCCGGTTTGTACCTTCTTAATCCCGTATCCCTATCTCTCTGCCCCTCCGCCCCCAGATGATTTTTAAACATGTATTTGAATTATCTCTACTTTTGGGGAGCTCTCTATCATCCACAACAGTGTAGTCTAGAGGTTCCAAACTTTCTTGGATCATAGAACCCATAGTGTTTCAGTAATATTTTACAATGTTCCAGGCCAAATGAAATACTTAACAGTTCCATTTATTAAGTCAGTAGGTTCAAACAGCTTAAATATTTATATCTTAATAACTTAGTACCCACTTGAAAAAAATAATAAAAATAATTGGAAGAAAATAATATTTTTGTTTTTATAAAATAACTTCAGTTATTTAACTAATGAGATGTGTACACCTCAGTTTCTCAAACCTTGGGATCATATGGAACATTGCCACCTTCATTTCCTGTTCTACACTTATTTTCATGAGGTACTTGATTTTTATCGTAGCAACTGCCAAATCCCAGCTTTACAAAGATATGACATCTTTGAAAGGGATGTAGTATAATCTGATGTCAAAATTTTTAACTGCCTCGAGCTGGTAGTTCACATGGCATAACAGATGTCAAGTATTGCTGTGTTTCCCTCAAAAATTTAAAATACTTGCTGGCACCCCTCTGAATTTGCTGCAGTGCTTCTGACACTGTACAGTTTGGGAACCTCAGGTCTAGTTCACTGGACTAGTTCTTAGAAAATTGTTTATGTTGAGCTAAAATGTACCTGCTCTATGTGGTCATCTCCCCACCTCTCACCAAGGGGATGGGGAGCTTAGTTGCAGTCATTATCAGTTGTTGAACTATAGAAAATCTTTTCTGACTTGGACTAGAATCAGGGTAAGACCTATCTTCACCACACCTATCACCAAAAGTGTGGTGCTTTTGCTCTACACCAGGAAGCCTACCTACCAGTTAAATCTCAAAGACCTGCAACTTTCCACCAATATGAGCCATGCCCGTTTCAGTCCATCTCTGAGGCAAGTGAATCATTAAGGCTGAATTGTCGTCACTTGGTCTTCACTGATTTGAAAGATTTTAGATGGGCCATAAATACCACCTATTCCATAGATCAGGGGTCTGCAGGCTTTTTCTGTAAAGGACTTTATAGGCCATCTGGCCTCTGTCACTTTGCCATTGTAGCTAGAAAGCAGTCGTAGAAAAACAACAAATGAGCTTGCTGTGTTCCAATAAAACTATTTACAGAGGGGGCAGCAAGCTGGTTGTGACTTATGGGCCATAGTTTGCTGACCCCTGTCTTAGATTGCTGTAGTTTTCTTACCTTTTTTTCCTCCTTCAGTCAAATCTTGGAATATTTACTAAATGTGTTCTTGGTGTGTTTGGAAATATTTGAAAACAAGGTCCCTGTACTCCATCTCTGTACTTGGTTTCCCTGGTTTTATTTATATGAAGTTATGTGTGTTTCCTGCCCTGAGCTCACTGGAATCGTGCAGCAAATCTGGATCAAAGGAACGTTGGCAACCGTTGATGCCTTTCATGTTAGAAGGCAAACTAGAAAAGCAGTCACCTGGGGTTACACCAGCTGACTAGGTCACACAGCTCCCTGATGTCTCCTGTTTAATGCCATTTGGGCTCCAATTTCTTTCTCATTATCACTGGAACTTACTGGTGAAGGTGAACTGGGTAATCTTTTGCTCCTAGATCAATTCTTTTTTTTTTTTTTTGGCTCGTAGATCAATTCTAGGTGTGACTAATCTGTACCAAGATCATGACTGACCTTGGGAACTACACAGAGCTGGGGAAGAAACCAGTGTGTCCCTCAAGCTCCCTGGGAGTGAAGAAACTGAAGTAACCACATTCAGTCCTCTTTACAGGTGGTGCCATAATTTACTTGCACGCTGGCCCCTGAGGATGTGGCATATGGTTGAGAGGCTAGGAACTGGCTGGGCACTGAAATAGACCTCAGTGGTGAGAGAATCATCACTCTCTCTCTTGTACAAGGTGTTAGTGAGGTCCGCCTCGTAAAAGGAAAGGTTAACTGCTTCATAGTGCTTTGGGTCCTTTATAAGTTCTTTCGTTTTCATTAGTATGCAGATGAGGATTTTTTTTCCATCTATAACTTGAATTTTGAAATCAGTAGTGTTAGAACTACAGTTACTACTGCACTCACTGATTAGTACATTCTTTTGTGTCTTAAAATTGTAACATTTCTGGGGCAAGTATTCAGTTTTGCTTTCTTTGTCTTTGAAGTAGTACACCAAGCTTCAAACCTATATGCATCCCCTGGTCTGGCCTTGGGGAATTCTGCTTCAGAGTGTTGTTGCTTAACGGGAAGAGGAGCTCAAATTATGGTGTCATTTCTGACTTGGAGAAAGAACTGGACTTAGTAGAGCACCATGTTCCTAGACTGCCCCATCCCCTCCTGCACTCAGCCCCAGGCTCGACAGCTACCCTTCCTTCCACCCTGTTGGAGCTCGAGGGCCTCATGTGTTCTAAAGGATAGTCATGTTGCCTTTGGGACTTGTCTGTTCTTGACCCCAAGAGTCCCCATGTGCTTTGAATATTTTGGAAGAAAGAACCCATAGGGTATTATACATAGGGTATTTAATTTTAATAAGATCTTCCTCAAAGTATTTGTACTTCAAGGCCGCTTTGGGCAGGTCAATTAGCCTATTAACCACTTACAACTTTCTTCTTTTATCCATTTAAAAATCAGAATCGTTTCAGAGTCATGACACAGCTTTTTTTTCCCCACCCTGTGGTGGTTGGACTTCTCTGCCAAGAACCTAAGCAACTGTAAAAAAAGATTTTGGATTCTAGAAGATGGAGTGCTTTTCCTGAGCCCTTCTCTGTAGGGTAGAACCAAGAGAGTGTATACATCAGAGATGTTGTATGATGTCAGACTCTGATGTTGTCCAGGGGACTAATTTGCACTTCATTCATCCCCCCAGTAACATCTTGCCGTATGGGAGCCCCGACTCATTTCTCCCTTTGAACTCTGAAGGAAGAAAGGCCTGAGGGCAGATCAGCAGGTTTTGCCCTGTTTGTGGAGAAGCTAGTGTGGTTTTGTGGTACTGATTAACAGCAAGGGGGTGGGTGGTCCACATTTCTACCTACCTGTCACTTAGAGCTCTTTTGGATGTGATTTGAGACAACACTTTGAATGCTTAAGAATAATGGCAATCTTACAGTATAAGAGAGGTGTTTAAACCTAGATTTTGGTATCAAGTAGAATGGTGGGCTTAAGGATGTATCCTGAAGAACCATCTTTTAAAAAACACCTAGAAAAGCTGGATAAACCATAACAAACATTCTTTTCTTTTCACTTTTTTATTTAGATATGAAATCATTTGGTAAAACGTACCAATCCTAAGTATATAAGTATATAGCTCAGTGAGTTTACATGTATATATACCTATGTGACAACCACCCAGATGGAAGTATAGAACATTTCCAGCACTCCAGAATGTTCCCTCATGTCCCTTGGGTGTGTTTTTAATATCACTAAAATGATGGATTCAGATATGACAGCTGGGATGTCATTAAACCAGCTTCTTGAAAGAAACTGGCCCCTTCATCCCCATCTGGAGGGGAATCTAACATGAGTGGCAATTTAGATTTTTGACATGAGCAAACACATCCCCTCAAATGTTTTTTTCTTTCTTAAGGTCAGGGACTTGTGTTATTCTGGGTCCAGCTACCTGAATAGCACTTTAGTATGACATGAGTGTTTTAACAGATAGTACAAATAAATAACAAAAACGGTGGTGGGAGTGCTGCACTTGATATAATTTACTGTATCATAGCAAGGGGCTAGCAGCACACGGGTATTTATTCCGGTAACGTGTTGTGTGTGTGTATGTGTGAAGAGTGGGGAGTCAAAGATAGTTGACAGTTCAGAAACAAGGAAAATTCACTAAGGAATAGTCACATTATGGAGTTTATGTAGAGGCTAACTTCTTGCAACACTGCAAGAATTTTATTTTATTATTTTTTTTTCATATTCTTCCCCTCGCACTTTTTTTTAAAATTTATTTGGCTGCATTGGGTCTCAGTTGAGGCACTCAGGTTCTTTCGTTGCGGCATGCAGGGTTTTAATTGCGGCGTGGGGGCTTCTCTCTAGTTGTGGCCTGTGGGCTCAGTAGTTGTGGCGCGCGGGCTTAGTTGCCCTGTGGCATATGGAATCTTAGTTCCCCAATCAGCGATCGAACCCGCATCCCTTGCACTGGAAGGCAGATTCTTAACCAATGGACCACCAGGGAAGTCCCAAGGATTTTAAAAAGAAGAGAACAAGTGAGATAGTCTGAGAACTAGAATTGGGGATATAGGAAGAAATCTTTTAGATTGTTTTTACTACCAAGGAAATTTTCACTTGATGTTCTGGGCTTCCTCTCTTCAAAGACTGTTTGAAAATTTTTGCTTGTCATAGTTGGCCTGCTCAGATGTCAGGAACTGAATTGGAAGATTGCTGGGAATAAACAGAACCCTGGTGCTAGCAGCCTATAGGAACTGGATCTGTTTGGAAAGATGTACATGCAATATCATTTTTCCCTCTCCTCCCCTTACACCATTAGCCTTCACTATCAACAGATCAAGCTGCTGCTTTTTCTCACACTTGTGTCTTATCCCTTGCCTCTCTAATATCCGATGGTTTCTGTCTTCCTTTTCTCAGCATCCTATGACCCCCACAACCACTTTAGACCTCTACGGTTTTCAGATAATTCTTTAGGAAATTGTAGACTGGCCAGTATGCAGCCTGTTTCCTCTGTGAGTGAGATCAAGCTGGTTTTAGAGAAGGCCCCGGCCTAGACTTGGGTTGGCTTTGGCCAGTAGTTGGCCTGCATTCTTAGGGAAGGAACCCCAGGGCTGTGGGAGCATAATTTGAACGTTCTTGGTATAGCAGAAAGAACATAAATGGGCTTGGGAGCCAGGTACTTCTGGCCTCAAATCTCAGCCCTGTCATTGGCTTTGTGACCTCAGGTATAATATGTAATTGCTCTGAACCTCAGTTTCTCGTATGTAAAATGAAAACAATTCCTGTCTTATAGGGGTATAATGATTATTAGAAAATAATTCATGTAAAATGCTCTTTATAGTACTTTATGAAAGTTAAATATATAGTAGTTATTAATTTAATAAAACCAAATGAACAGTAATGTTTAGAAAGAACTTGCCTGCTCAAAACTCCGATGTTCATAATTAAAGGATAGTCATAAAGTTCTTTAGTCCAGTGACATTTGGGGACTTATCTCACCATTGTTAAATACTTTGCTACAGGATGAATCCATTCATCAGACTCACCTTGTCTTAAGATTCATAATAAGATAGAGGTATATCCTAGATTGTCAAAAATATCTGATGTTGCAACAGGAAGCTTTTTGTAACAGCAAAAACGTGATGTCCCCTTGTTGTTAATGAACAAGTACCAAGTGGCATTGAGGGAGCGACAAGGTCTGTCAGTACATGGTGGGGTGGGAGTGAGGGGACTGGCAGGCAGTGGCCTGCCAAGTAAAACTTGCTGAAGAAGGTGGGGTCTTTCAGGGAGCTGATGGAATTTGGAGTCTTGGCCTGTACCTGCTCAAGTGGGAAAAGCCTTGCCTTGGTAGGAAGGTGATGGGAACACTTCATTTTCTGGGACCAAATGAAGTATGCTTCCCATGATTGCCTTCTGCTCTACAAGCAGCAGCAGGCCAGGATATGTGTACGAGAGTGGGCTGGGGGATTGTGCTGCTATATGCCAGCGATGGGAGGGCAGTGTGGGTCAGGCAGGAAGCTAAGAGTAGTGGGTACAAAGATAAGGAATACTAGATCATTCTAGGTAGGGTTGCTCCTCCAGAGACACTTGAGATTTCTAATCATGTTTTAAGATCCCTTCTATCTTCTGTACTCTGTGTTTTTCTGCACTGCTAAAATCACTTCTTCCTCCTGCCTGCATTAACCACGAGTAATCGGTCTGGTGGCTGGGGCTTGGGAGGCAGCGAATAGCCATTTCTGTGATACCAGCCCTAGAGCAATCACGTGGGCAGGGTATGGCTAACCAGGAATGGAGTTTTTCAGCTTGCATTCATAACTGGAAATAAAGTGTTGTCCTTATTCTCCTCCTGCAGGTCGGTGAGCTGGTAAAGGTTACGAAGATTAATGTGAGTGGTCAGTGGGAAGGGGAGTGTAATGGCAAACGAGGTCACTTCCCATTCACACATGTCCGTCTGCTGGATCAACAGAATCCTGATGAGGACTTCAGCTGAGTATAGCTCAACAAACAGTTTTGCTCACAGATGGGAACAATCTTTTTTTTTTTTCCAATTGCCATCTATACAATTTTCTTACAGATGTCAAAGCAGTCTAGTTTATATAAGCATTCTGTTACCTGTGATCTCTTTTAGACTGAACTACTCCATCCCTAGTCTTATTTACCATATTCAGGGTACGAAACTGGAGGGCTAGTGTGTTAACTTTTGAATTGGCAATTCTAGATGGTAGCAGCGTTGCCTGAGTGTATCTGAAGGGATAGGGATCTTGCCTTTTTTCTTTCAGGCAATATAAATCAACCTGTGGAAAACTGATGGACAGGAGAGAAGTGTTGCACACTGCTTACCCTGATTTATTCAATGGTTTTATTTTCATTCTGAAATCATGCTATCAAATGGCAATAGACTGTTCCCTTCCACCCCCATGAAGTAATCATGCACCGTGTGATAGTACCCAGTGGGATTGCGTTTTCATTTATACAACATGACCATTGTATGACTCATTCTGACAGTTCAAATCCTGAGAATTCTGAGGACACTACAAGAGGCATTTGTCTTCCTTCCCAGTCAGTGCTTTATACTTTTTCTTGGGATTCTTTCAAGCCTTGTAATTCTTTTTCCCCAAACCTACAAATAGGTTGATTCTCAAGATAAGTGTTATTTTCATTCCAGATGATAAGCAGGATGTGCAGAGCACTTTATTCAGTGCATAGCTTTAAGCCAGTATTGGATTCACTGCATGGACAGCCAAACTCCCAGCTCTCTGCCATCCCTCAAGGGGTCATAGTAGGTTCACATTGCTACCACAGCTAAATAGACTCCTGGCTAATGGGATCCAGCAGGGCCATTCTCCTGAGTGCCAGTATCCTATCAGGGGACTCTGGAATTCGTCGCTTGTGTGTAGAGTGGAAGGACCAATCACTTAGAATATTCCATAGATGGTTGGGGGGCCAAATTCTGCCCTTTGCTTTATGTACAACTTGTATAAAAGTCAAGTTAAAATTACATGAGTTTGGGGATAGGGTTAGTGGTTTGAAAAACGTTTGAACCAATCATGAATTACTTATGTATTATTAATTTCATATGGCCAGAATAGTGCTTGAAGTACATGACGTTATAAACTGCCTTCATTTGGGGCTCTTTTTCTTTGTGTTCAAGTTTAGTTTACAAACCCTTTTAAGTATGGAATGGTTTATATGGGGTCAGGTGCTCCAAAGAATTGACTTTTAAGACCAGAAATGATCTAGGCTATATAGACTACAGTATGAAACTTTCAAAGTTAGTTCCCAGTCTAGAGGCACTTACTGGTCTGTGGTGTGATATGACCAATAGAAACACCTTGTTTTTTGCTTTGGGCCTCATTTTAGAAAAGTAATGTAGCTTTCCAATTGTTTTGCATAGGTTAAGATTAATTTGCGTTCATTGAACATATGCCAAATCATGGTATCCCAGTGGCTAGCACAATGCCTGGCACAGTTGGTGTACAGATACTTGTGTGAGTGAATGAGAGTCGTGCAGAAGCTCATTATATGGCACAGGGAAGCCAGCTGGCACAGGATTACATACATTACCACAAGCAAACTAATGAGTTGACGCTAATTTAATATATTTTTTACCTCACACTAAGGTAATGCTTGATAAGGACCTTAATACTCGACTTTTAAAATGTTAGCACAGTGCTATGCACATAATGGGTGCTCAATAATGTTGAATGGACAGATTTGCAATACTAGACTTAATTCCATCTGACTACTCTGTTAAATTTTCAGTTAGAGCATAGATACTGTAAAATCCAAATACACATTAAATCTTGGTTTCCTAAAAGTATGACATTTAAAATATTTGTAGAAAAGCTTTGTCACAACTGATTTGAATGTTTGTATTTTCTTTTGCTTCAATTTTGATATTGGCTTGTAATGTCTCTCTTCATCATATGTAATATTGGTGGAACATGCAACTCTACCCAAATCATAAGAATTTCTCAATGATCGGTTGTCCAAAGCCATTACATGAACTGTTGGATTAGATTTGGCTGGGTGTGGCGGTTGTTGGACCTTAAGAAATCAAAGGACTTCTTAAAAGTATCTTCCAAAAGCAAATGCTAGAATCCTATTTAAGTGCATATGTACATTATCATAGAGCAAAATAAACTGAAATTGGCTGCTATATTTTATATAATAATTTCTGCAAAAGCCCGTTTTTTGGATACTAATATTTGACATGATTAATTCTTATTAATTTGTTGGAATTGTTTATTGTTAATAATGCAAATAGATAATTTTTAATTATCTTTAAGTAACATTTCACTGTTAATGGTTTGAAATGGATGATAAGCAAACCAATTTGAAATAAAATATGAACATGTGCCATTGTATTATAACACTATACACTTTCTTGACAGTTAAATTTTTAAAAAAATGTTTTTTTTTTTTGTAGCATGTATTGTATATGTTTATAGTATATGTAGTAAATAAAAATATGGCCAAATGTTTGGCTTGGTGATCTTTTGAAGAAAGTAATCTTTGAATATTTTTCACAAAAGAGCTAAATCTTTTATGCTTAGGGAATAAGAGATAAAGAAACAATTATACACGCTCTGTGGGTACTCATAAAAGATGGGATCAATCATTGGTGTTATTTTGAAGAGTCTCCAGGAGTCATGAAATAATGATTTGAGGGGACTATAAGAAGAATGATTATGTAATGATTGGAAAGCTGGAATGATGTGAACAGATAACATCAAACTTGTCCAGAAATGGTTATATGTGGGTATAAAGAAATGGATGTGGTAGGGGCTTTGTAAAGCAAATGAGAAGTGTGGATGTTATACAACAGGTTTTTACAATGTTAGGGTAGATATTCAGTGTAATTCCTTCTTTTCTATGTAAGTAACACTTTTTTCAGGTTAGATAATTTAGGAAATTTAAAAGAGTTAAACGTTATGTTCTTCCCATCCCTTCTCAAAGCACATGTATATTTAGATGCATACACATAGCGTGTGAATATATATACCTAAAAGGTTGATTTTATACTCCATAGTCTTATGTCCTGTGGGTAGTGAAGTTTTAAAATGAAAAGGACAAGCTTTGCCGTCATTTATAGAGTATTCTGCCTTGGACCCAAAACAAACATCTAGTTACTGCTGTATACATAGCAGAGTATCAACCCAGAATTAAAGGAAACTCTTGCAAGGGGGCCATCTTTGCTGTACACACACTTAACAGCAAGGTGATTTAAGTATGTTTCCACTTTTTATCAATAAGAAGCTGCCAAATCTTGTGATAGGTTGAGTGCTGGGTTCCTTTACATAGCCTGGAGTGCTCATAACAGCTCTTAAATTTTGTGACCCTTATCTTCAGATTAAAGTCTATTCCTCTTACAGATGTGGAGAGAGAAGTGGCCCTGTCCACAGATGAAAATATGAAAATGGTCTTCCAAAGTTTGGCAGGAGGAAGCTAAGAATTTGGAACTCTGCTGCCACACATATCATGAAGAAAAAGAAATGGGGAGATAAGGTAGGGGGCCAAGAAGAGCCAGCTCTTAGGAAGTGACATTCAAAAAGAGCAGGGCTTAAGGATCCTCTAGGGATACAGGTCGAAGCGAGCTTAACTTGCCTCCCCCTCTGGCTTAAATGTCGCTTTCTCAGAGATGTCTTCCCTGAACCCCTAAATCCCGTTTATAATCATCACATCATTCACCTTCACAGAGCTCCTCTCAGACTGTAATTATTTCTGTGATTTCATTCCACCTCCTCCGTTAGCCTGAATCAGTCCCATCAGGGCAGGGGCCACATCTAATTGTTCATTATTCTATCGCCAGAGCCCAGCACAGAGCTTGGCTCACAGCCGGCAATACATATTTGTTGATCAAATAATGTTTTCCTTAGCAGGGTTTGAGTCTGGGGAATAGGGACCCGACCGGTTACCTCTCAGCTGCTGTCCCCAGTATCCCTGGTCTTGTGTATGCTTGAAGGCTGTAGGTTCATTTTAATATTGGTCAGAATAACACCCATTTCCGAAGGTCTTTCTGTTGTAGAAACATGAAATGCTTGACAAAGCATAGTCTCAAGGGTTCTCGTGCTTTCCTGTTCTTTTTCCATAGAAAAGGAGGTGACTGGATTATTTAGAGGGGAGCTATATTCATACAATGAAGATTATTCACTGGTTGGTATTTTAATTTCTAGTTTTGACAATATTTTCAAAAGGACTGAATTTCATTAACAGAAATGTCAAGATTATGTCTAAATTATCTTGTTCTAAAATACCAATTGTAATGGAAGTAGCTTAATATAGCCTAAACAATATTCAAAGTAGTTATTCCTTATCCTGTTGTCATTTAGGTCTTCAATTACAGACCTCAGAGGCAGCAACTCAAGAAAGCACCTAAGAGGGGCAGGTAAATTCTCTCTGTGCATTATGGTAAAGGGCATGACCCCATTCTAATGTGAAAGTAGGTAGGAAGTAAAGACAAAATTGGCCTGAGTCTGAGGCCCAAGTCCTTTTATGAGCCTTGTGATATAACAAGAGAAAAGGAGAGAGCCAGATCCCATCCCCAAAAAAGAAGGTAACAAGAGGAAGTGGTTTATGTAAATTCTTTGGCCACATCTTTTCTCCCACTAGAATCAAGTTCTTCCTCTACTTTCACTTTTTCTTTTGAATAAGAAATTGCCCCAGTTTCTTATTTCCCTTGTTAAACATGCCTGAGGGGTTAGGTTTATGGCTGAACCAGCTAGTTGTTTCTTGTTCCTTAGCAAGCTCTGCCATTTGATCAAGGGCAGTCTTTTTTGTTGTCATGGCAACCAACATTTACATAAGCAAGAACTAGGGGAAAACATTTGTTGTTTGGAATGATTTGTGGTAAATTTCATCGTAATGGAAAGATAAAACACCAACTTGGTGGGCTAGCAGCTAGAATTGGGAACAACAGGATGAACTTTTCCTGTTCTTTTTAGTGACATCTATTTGGTAGGTACCACTTTTGACTATCAAAAAAACCCTGATGTCTAGGAAAAAAGGAATGCATGTAATGATCTTTAGTTCTGTCCTTGATCACATTTTCAGTAGCAATTAGGATATGGTGTATGTGTGAGTGCCTGTTCTTCTAAAGCAGAGGTTATTGATCCAGAATCTTGATCCCTGGGGAATCCACAGATAGACTCATAAAGGGTGTGGCAGAGATTGCTCACTCAAAGCCATGTTCTTTTCTTCCTGTGCATCCTACATTTTCCAGGCTTCCTTGTATTACATATGACCATGTGATTGAGTTCAGCCAGTGGACTGTGTACAGACGTGCCTGCACCACTTTCAGGCCTGGCCTATAGAAACCTCCCACAGGTGCTCCTCCATGCTCTTCCTTTCCATCAGGTGGGAATGGAGATGACACCCAGGGCAAATCCTTCATCCACCTGAGCCCAAAGTGATGACACAGAGAAGGGCCTCTTTGGCTTGGTAACTGGCTTAATTAGCAAGAAATATACTTTTGTTCAACCATATGTTTTAAAGTCAAATAGTTACATTAGTTAGCCTACTCTGACTAATACAAGGGAGTTGAATTGGATAGGTGAGAGGTTGACCAACTGTCAGTTTGTTAGGACCACATGATGCCAAAGCTTTGTTGAAATCAATAAGATGCTTCAGGCACCTCAGATAAATAATTTTTTAGTGTGTGTCCTATGTAATACCTGAAATTTAAATTTAACTGGGCATCCTGTAGTTTTATTTGCTAAATCTGGCAATTCTATTCCTGGTCTCCCCTTTAGAGAAATGCTGCTGCAGGGCTGCTGCTCTTTCCTCCACGGGAATTGAATTCTTCTGAAGGAAAAACAATCCAAACCAGGACAGCTAGGGCCAACCAGCTCATTCTGTAGCTCACATTCTTGTCATCTTTGCTAATTGCCCCAAGTGTAAATCCCCCTAGTCACGTCTCATTTTGTCACTGGCATCCTCAAGCTGTGCTGGGTCTTCTCTTCTGTCCCCCATTTTTGTACTTTACTCCATCTTTGAAGCTTTTGCCAACCTGTTAGGCTCCCTACCACTTTACTGTCGCCAATCAAATTTCTCCTCATTTATTAAAGATTTTTGACGTCTGGCCCACAGTGTTTCTTCTTGCCAAGGTCTGCTGTCTTCTGGGGTTACCCATCCATCACCTAGCTTTTCACTTTTTTGACCACCTCAAATCCATTATCTTGTACTGTTATATCCCCGGAATCTTAAACATCTTACTCCCTGACCACTACTTTCTAGCCTTCCAGTTCTCTCACTGTCTTCCCAAAGCCTTTGCTCTTCCATTTCAAGGCACCTTCTAGTTCCTAGACTCTTCAACTATCAGCCATCCACTATCCTTTTTCTTTCTTCTAGTTAGATAATGGAGAAATATATATAAAATATTGTCAGGTCTCAGATATATCCAACTGCCCACTGGACACCTTTTGGATATCTTGAAGGCACCTCAAACTCAGTATGTTCCAAACTGGATTCATCATCCCTTCCTTATCTGCCCCTCATACACATTCCCTGTCTCAATGTCTATCACCAATTGGCTAAGCCAAAAACCTGGGGACTATCTTTCATTCCTTCTTCTCGAGAGTTCATCACCCCATTTCTAGTCATTTACCAAGTCCTAACTCCTGAGCATCTAAAATCAGTTTACTTACCTCCATCCCCACTGCTGCTACCTTCGTTCAAACTGCCAATGTTTCTCATCTGGATCACCTCAAAAGCCACCTGGGTGCCTTTAGTTTTGGTCCCCCCAATCCCTTTGTTATATTGCAGCCTTGGTGAGCTTTCTATAATTTATATTATATTAGATTATATTCTCCTTCAGCAGATATCTAAGCTCCCTGCAAAGGGATACAGAGCTCTTTATGTTCTAGTTCCTGCTCCTCTCTCCAGCCTCCCCTCTCGTCACTTTCTCTGCTGTACTCTGGGCTCTAGCCATACTGAGCTTGTGTACTTTTTTACCTGACCCACCTGCTCACCCCTCCAGGCTTTTGTACAGTCTGTACCTCTATCTGGCTCACCTTCGATTACTAGTCTTATCAGACACTCTGATTTGGGTTATGTATCTGTTCCATGTCCTCTCTTGGCAATATGTGCTTACAGTTGTCACACTGAGCTGAAATTGCCTGTGCATGTGTCTGTCACAAGACCAAGACTTCTCATTGTATTTCCAACACCCAGCCCTGCTTGACACACAGCAGATACCCAGGGTATGGATTTTGAACAAAAAAATGAAAAACAGGATAGGTGGGCTAGAGGGCATCAAAAGCCAGGTGGGAGCAGTGGGTAGTATTACTCCTAGGGACTTAAAGTTAGTGTCAGCTTTTGCGGCAAAATAAACCACATCAATACTTAATGGCTTAAAACAACAATCATTTATCTTAACAATTCTACAGCTCAGCAGTTTGTGTTGGGTTGGGTTCTGCTGGACGGTTCTTCTGGTCTGGTCTAGTCTCACTGACATATCTGAGGTCAGCTTCCGGTTGGCTGGGGGCTGGCTGGTCTTGGATGGCCCTTAGCTGACTGAGTTTAGTCTCTGCTTCCTGTGATCTTCCATCTTCCAACAGAGCAGCCCAGACTGGTTCTCATGGCTATTGACAGGGTTCCAAGAGAACAGATGGAATCACACAAGGCCTCATAAGGCCTAGCCTTAGAACTGACACAGTGTCAATTCCACTGCATTCTATTGCTTAAAGCAAGTCATAAGGCCAGCTCAGATTCAAGGAGTGAAAAAATAGATTTCACCTCTTGATGGGAGAAGCTATATAGTCATACTGCAAAGGGGTGTGGATATAGGAAGAGTGAAGGATTGTGGCCACTTTTGGAATCTACACAGCTACCCCAAAGAAACTATTTGACTAAAATGTGTGAAGAAGCACAGATTCCTAGGAAGCATCATCACTGGGTGAGTCAGTACCCAAATGTTCATAGTTTTTCTTCATTTTATTTTGTAACTTGAACATTTTGCATGTGTAATCATGATTTTTAGTACCTGCTAAAATAGGTGTTTGGAACTTGACCATGGGGACTGTATGAGAAGAAAGGCGCTTGCAGAAATGTCACTGAGAATGAAGACTCTGACAGGAAGCTTCACAAGGGAAGGGGCTGTGTCCACTTTATTAACTTCTATCTGTAGCATCTCACATGATTAGCACATGGAAAGCACTCAGCAAATATTTGTTGAATGGTTAATAGTAAGCCTCTATTTACTGTTGTAAAGGAGAGCTGAATGTCTAGTCTTATTAGCAGTATGGCTGCGTGTGGACGTGCAGGTGATGCCCTTTCCAAGGACATGCCGAGCAAGGAGGAGTGAAGCCGAAATCCAACCTGCACTGGGCTAACCAAGAAGCAGGCCTGGTCCCTGGCTTCATCTACCTGCAGGAGGCATCATTTTAAATTCAAAAGCACATTTTGCTTGCTAAGCAGTGAGCCCCTAGGGCTGCATATATGTGGAAAGGGCACCTATTTTATAAGTCTCATAAAAGTGCCCTGTGGGCTAGCAGGGCCCTGATACTCAACCTAAGGTAGCAGAGAAATGGTTTCTGAGGAACATGAGATGGCACAAAATGCACAAAGCAAGAAAATTAAGTAAGCACAAAACACTGTTCTTATAAGTGGATCAAGATGAATGAGGGATTGAGAGAAACAGGAGCAAGAAAAAAACAAAGACTTAGGTTAATATGTCTGAATCGAATTCAGAAACCAACTGAAAGTTAACAGACCAGAACATTGAAGCACCCAAAATATGATTTGTTTCTATAAAAGGCAAATCTATAGAGACAGAAAATAGATTAATGGTTGCCTGGGGCTGAGAGTAGGAATGGGGATTGACTGTAAATGCGCTCACAGTTTCATTTTAAGGTGATGGAAGTGTTCTAAAATTAGATTGTGGCCGTAGTTGTACAATTCTGTAAATGTACTAATGGTATATTGAATGGTATGCTTAAAATGGGTGGATTGTATGGTATGTAAATTATATCTCAATAAAGCCATTTTAAAAACATTGCCCCTTCAGTGTTAACGTCACTAAAAGCGAACAAGACATTGTTTCTGTTGTGATACAACAGGAAGCTCACAGCAAGCATCACCTCTGAGGCATTCAAACCCCCCAAAATTGACCCTGACTCTAATCCACCTATTAGTTTACAGGAAATGTGAGGAATAGGGGAACAAGTTAAGTAACACCATAAGAAGTTGAAGAAACAAATCCAGGATGGGAGATATTCTATAAAACAAATGGCCCAGTTTCTTCTGAAATCAGTGACATGAAAAAGGACAGGAAGGGATATCTGTTATGGATAAAGAGACTTCACAGACCTATCAACTGACGCTCTCTGTGAATTTAGTTTGTATCCTGACTCAGGTAAACCAACCGGAAAAAAACACCAGACAAACATGGGGAAGTGAACATGGGTTGGATATTAGATGATGTTAAGAAATGTTAATCTTCTGGGGTGTAATAATGTTATTGTGATTATATTAACAAAATCTGTTAGTGATACTGTGGGAGACAAAATAATAGTCCCCCAAAGAGGTCTATATCCTGATCCCTGGAACTTGTTGCCTTACATGACAAAGGGGGTTTTGCGGTTGTGATTAAGTTAAAGACCTTGACCTGAGGAAATTACCCTGGATTATCTTGGTGGGCCCAATGCAATCACAAGTGTCTTTATAAGAGGGATACAAGAGGAGTCCATGAGAAAAAGGAGATGTGACGGTGGAACCAGAGGTTGCAATGAGGCGCTTCGAAGATGGAGGAAGGGGCAGTCAGTCGTGGAACGCAGGCAGACTAAGTTGGAAATGGCAAGGAAATGGAGACCCTTTTAGAGCCTCCAGAAGGAACACAGTCCTGCTGACACCTTGATTTTCTTATCCACCGGAAGCATAAAATAATATATTTGTGTGTAAACCACAAAACTTGTAATTTGCTGTAGTAGTTATAGGAAAGTATTACAAATATTTTCATGAATATAGCCTTTTGGTTCAACTGAATTATTTTTAGCACACATTCCCAGGAGTAGGACTACTGGGTCATGGCTGTAACCACCATGATTATATTGCTCTCCAAAGGATGTTTACCAATCGTCAACACTGATAACAGAATAACCTAGAAAGTGTGGACCACCATTAAACTTTTAGAAGATAAGTTAGTGGACTTCCCTGGTGGTGCAGTGGTTAAGAATCTGCCTGCCAAGGCAGCGGTCATGGGTTCGATCTCTGGTCCGGAAAGATCCCACGTGCCGCGGAGCAACTAAGCCCGTGCACCACAACTACTGAGCCTGCGCTCTAGAGACCGAGAGCCACAACTGCTGGGCCTGCGTGCCACAACTACTGAAGCCCGTGTGCCTAGAGCCCGTGCTCTGCAACAGGAGAAGCCACCGCAATGAGAAGCCTGCGCACCGCAACGAAGAGTAGCCGCCCCCAACTTGACGCAACTAGAGAAAGCCCGCATGCAGCAACGAAGACCCAATGCAGCCAAAAATAAATAATAAATAATTTTTAAAAATAAATAAATAAAAGATTATTTAGTATGCTTATAAGTATGCCTCCTATAGCAATGTGAACCTACTTAACACTACTGAACTCTATACTTAGAATTGGTTAAGATGATAACTTTGTTATGTGTATTTTACCACAATTAAATTTTTTATTTTAATTTTTAAAAAGAATTAAAACATTTAAAAGAATATTTAGTCAGTTGCGCCAGGTCTTCGTTGCGGCTCGCGGGCTCCTTCGTTGTGGCACGCGAACTCTTAGTTGCAGCATGTATGTGGGATCTGGTTCCCCAACCAGGGATTGAACCCAGGCCCCCTGCTTTGGGAGTGTGGAGTCCCATCCACTGTGCCACCAGCAAAGTCCCTAAGAATTTAAAAAAGTATATCTCAGCCACTTTATTTGTATATTTTTATTACCAGTGAAAATGAATCTATTTCCATTTATTTACTCCTTGAATTTCCTCATATATGAATTACCAGGTTATATCCTGTGCATATGTTATTTATTGGACTTACTGTTTATTCAAATAGTCGATTGTTACTTTTTTTAAAATAAATTTATTGTTTACTTATTTATTTATTTTAGGCTGCGTTGGGTCTTCGTTGCTGTGCGCGGGCTTTTTCTCTAGTTGCGGCGAGCCAGGGCTACTCTTTTCGTTGTGGTGTGCGGGCTTCTCATCGTGGTGGCTTCTCTTGTTGCGGAGCACGGGCTCTAGGTGCGTGGGCTTCAGCAGTTGCAGCACGCAGGCCCTAGAGCACACGTGCTTCAGTAGTTGTGGCTCGCAGGCTCTAGAGCACAGGCTCAGTAGTTGTGGCGCACAGGTTTAGTTGCTCCGTGGCATGTGGCATCTTCCTGGAGCAGGGCTTGAACCCATGTCCCCTGCATTGGCAGGCGGATTCTTAACCACTGCGCCACCAGAGAAGTCCAAAGACACAATAACCTTTTAAAAAAATAAGCCCTAAACTGCAAGATCCTGTAGGCAATGAGTAATCATATTTTTTAACATCTTATTTCCTTCTTGCAGTGGTTAGTACACTGCCGTGTGTCGGCGATTATTTCCTCAAGACAGGTCAAATGAGTTATTTCTATTAAAGGAGATTCTTCAATAAAGTTGAAAGACTCCTATTTAGGGGTGTGACCTATTGACCTGGTGATGTTGGTGACATATCCATCAACACAGCAGCATGAGAAGTGCAGTACCATACTGCGGGAACCACCCTCAGTTCAGCACCATGATTTTTTTTTTATCAGTTTATAATCCCAGATGCTATATCATAAATGTTTCTCTTTATATTTTTGTTGCCCTGTCCACAATTTCTGCCCCTTTTAGTTCTGTTGGTTGAGAGAACAGGCAGTACAGTCAGAGGATCAATCTAAGGTTTCAGATTTCTGCCTTTTCAGCAGTTTCTGAAAAGGCACCTTCAGATAGACTTTAGCCAGTCTTGGGAGACTATTCAGGAGAGAAGACTCAGTGGTTAAAAAGATGTTACTCCTAATCTCTGCATATCCTGTGGTCAATATGGCAGCAGGGCCAGCTTTGTAAGGTGGGGTGGGTTTTGCGAACATGTGGACCAACTCTATGATTTGGCCACCCCTATTGGGGGATCACCCCTATTAAATGATCACCCTCTACCTTTTCACTGCTACTCTTCTCAAGAGAACCCTACACTTACCAATTCCACGTTCTTGCCTTCTTCGTGCTTCAAGCAAATGCAGTCTGGCTTCCAACACCCATTTGAAACTGATCTTGAATGAAGGTCACTAATGACCTAATTGCTGTATCCAGTGGCTTTTCCTCGGTGCTAATCTTGATGTCTCTGGAGAATTTAATTCGACCATTCCCTTATTTTTGAACTCTTCTTACTTGTATTTTATGACACTAACTTCTCCTGGTTCTTGCTCAAGCTTGAACCATACAAACATTAATAAACATAGGTAACATTCATTGAGTATCAGGTTCTTTTCTTGCAATCTACCACTTACAAGGAAAATTCCATTCTCATTTTATAGGTGAGAAAACTGAGGTGTAAAGAAGTTGAGTAATAGGCTTCCATTGCACAGGTGATAAGGAGCCTTTGAACCCAGGGATTCCAAGAGCAGAGCCCATCACCTTTGCTGTGATGTGTCTGGGAGGGATTTCTAGAGGCCAGCAAATTCAGCTGTTTCACTTCATTTCTGCAAAAAATGCCATTGGGATTTTGATAGAGATTGCATTGACTCTGTAGATCACTTTGTGTAATAATGTTATCTTAACAATACTGAATCTTCTGATCTGAGAACACAGAGTGTCTTTCAATTCATTTAGGTTTCCTTTAATTTCTTTCAGCAATGTTTTGTAGTTTTTCCAGGACGTCTTTCACCTTCTTGATCAGTTTATTCCTATTTTATTATTTTTGATACTGTTATGAATAGAATTGTTTTTCTTAATTTCTTCTTTGTATTGTTCATTTGCTACTGTATAAAAATACAACCGACTTGGGTGTTGCTTTTTGTATCCTCCAACTTTGCTGAATTTGTTTATTTTCTTACCATTTTTTTTTTTTTTTGTAGAACCTTTAGAGTTTTCTACATACAAGGTCATGTCTGTGAACAGAGATAATTTTGCTTCTTCCTTTACAATTTGGATGCCTTCTATTTCTTTTTATTCCCCAGTTGCTCTGGCTAGAATTTCTAGAACTATGCTGAATATAAGTGGCAAAAGGGCGCATCTTATCTTGTTCATGATCTTAGGGTGAAGCTTTTGGTCTTTCACCATTGAGTATGATGTTAGCTGTGAGTTTCAAATATGGCCTTCATTATGTTGAGGAAGTTCCCTTCTATTCCTATCTTATTATTTTTATCATGAAAGGATGTTGGATTTCGTCAAATTATTTTTTTTTGCATCAATTGAGCTGATGATTTTTTTGTTCCCCTTCATTCTGTTAATGTAGGGTATCAATTACATGGATTGAATTTCTTGAAACAGCCTTCCATTCCTTGGTTAAATCCTACTTGGTCTTTTAATATGCTGCTGAATTTAGTTTGCTATTATTTTGTTGAAGATTTTTGCATCTGTATTCATAAAGGTTATTGGCTTGTAGTTTTCTTTTCTTGTAGTGTCTTTGTCTGGCTTTGGTATTAGAGGCCAGGTAATGCTGGTCTAACTAAATGAAATAGAAAGTATTCTATTTTTTTGGAAGAGTTTAAGAAGGATTAGTGTTAATTGTTTAAAGTGGTTTTTTTCCCCCCCAAAAATATTTATTTATTTATTTATTTATTTTGGCTGCGTTGGGTTTTCGTTGCTGCACACAGGCTTTCTCTAGTTGCGGCGAGCGGGGGCTACTCTTAAATGTGGTGCGCGGGCTTCTCATTGCGGTGGCTTCTCTTTGTTGCAGAGCACGGGCTCTAGGCATGCGGGCTTCAGTAGTTGTGGCATGCGGGCTCAGTAGTTGTATAGCTCACAGGCTCTAGAGCGCAGGTTCAGTAGTTGTGGCGCACGGGCTTAGTTGCTCCGTGGCATGTGGGATCTTCCCGGACCAGGGCTTGAACCCGTGTCCCCTGCATTGACAGGTGGATTCTTAACCACTGCGCCACCAGGGAAGTCCCTGTTTAATGTGTTTTGTAGACACATTCACCAGTGAAGCCATCTAGTCCTGGGATTTTCTTTGTTGGAAGATTTTTTTTTTCTTTGATTGTGGTAAAGCATGCATAACATAAAATTTACTATTTTAATAATTTTTTAGTGTACAGTTTAGTGGCATAAGTACATACATTCACATTGTTGTGCTGTTGGGAAGTTTTTGATTACTGATTCAATCTCCTTATTTGTTATACATCAGTTCAGATTTTCTGTTTCTTCTTGAGTCAGTTTTGGTAGTTTGTGTGTATAATAATCTGTTTCTACACACAACATTTCTAATACCAAGTGTGCATGTTTTCCACATCAAGCAGTTTTCCAATTCTCTTGGATACCAACTGGGTGTTCTATAATTTAATTCATTTTTGACACCACCTGGAGTTAATACAACCAATTATACATTCAAATTAGGGGGAATAAAAAGTGCTGCTGGAAAATGGCACCGGTAGACTTGCTTGACCCAGGGTTGCCACAAACCTTCAATTTGTAAAAAAAAAAACACAGTGTCCGCAAAGTGCAATAAAGTGAAGTGCAACAAGACGAAGTATGCCTGTACAAGAGTTTTAGGAGCTCTCTGGTAAGAACCAAGGACAAAGACCAAATATATATTTCTTATTGTATCATGATATCACAGTGTGTTTCTAGGAATTTGTTCATTTCATTTGTTATCCAATTTATAAAACTCTTACACTCCTTATTTCGGTAAGGTTGGTGGTAACGTCCTCACTTTCATTTCTAATTTTAGTAATTTGAGTCTTCTTTTTTTCGTAGTCAATCCAACTACAGGTTTTTCAGTTTTGTTGACCTTTTCAAAGAACCAACTCAGTTTTTTGATTTTCTTTTTTTTTTTCTGTTTTCTATTTTACTTATCTCCACTTTAATATTTTTTATTTCCTTATGTTGTACTTCTTGTAGTTCCTTAAGTTGTACAGTTAGGTTATCAATGTGAGAGCCTTCTTTTTTTTAATCTGTTTAACACATATATATTTTAATTGAAGTATAGTTGATTTACAATATTTCAGGTGTACAGCAAAGTGAATCAGTTATGTGTATATATATATATATGTATTCAGATTCTTTTCCATTACAGGTTATTACAAGGTATTAAATATAGTTCCTTGTGCTATATAGCAGGTCCTTGTTGTTTATCTGTTGTTGTTTTTTGGCTGTGCCACGTGGCTTCTGGGCTCTTAGTTCCCTGACCAGGGATTGAACCGGGCCCTCGGCAGTGAAAGCAATGAGTCCTAACCACTGGACTGCCATATAGTAGTGTGTATCTGTTAATTCCAAACCGAAATTCCCAATTTATCCCCCCCCCCTTAACAAATATTTATTGAACACCGGAAGTGTGAGTGCTTAGATCCCCAACTCCTACGTGCTAATCGAGGTATTTACTCCTCACTCCCTCAGGTTTCCTAAGGATGAGACTGCTCAGTGAGACTCTGACTGTACCTGCTGCATCACAGAGATCTACGCAGAGCACGATGGGCATGGGGGCTGAGGGATGAACACCCATGTAGGCAGTGTGGATCTCACCAGGTACATTTATTCATGCCAGCAGGTCAGTGGCAGGTTCCCATCTGACACAGCTTGCTGAAATCTACAGCCAGACTGACGTTCCAAGTAAAGCTGGTTAATGATGACCATGAGCAGGCGCAGGACTTGAAGCTTTCAAAGCTTTACTTCTTTTATCAGTACTCCTGATTTTATAAATGAAGCCCATCAACCCCATTCCTACCCAAACCTCTTGGTAAGTTTGTGTATAGTAGGGCTTCACGGGGATCCAAATATTTTTAATAAAGCTTTGAAGCATATGGGTGTAGGACCAAAGACTCAGGCTGCCCCAACCTGCAAGATCCTTCTGCTTTTTTTTTTTTTTAAAGGGGACTGTATTATAAGGAATCAGTTTTCTTTTTTTTTTTAAATTATTTATTTGTTTATTTATTTATTTATGGCTGTGTTGGGTCTTCGTTTCTGTGCGAGGGCTTTCTCTAGTTGTGGCAAGCGGGGGCCACTCTTCATCACGGTGCGCGGGCCTCTCATTATTGCGGCCTCTGTTGTTGCGGAGCACAGACTCCAGACGTGCAGGCTCAGTAGTTGTGGCTCACGGGCGTAGTTGCTCTGTGGCATGTGGGATCTTCCCAGACCAGGGCTCGAACCCGTGTCCCCTGCATTGGCAGGCAGATTCTCAACCACTGCGCCACCAGGGAAGCCCCCTTCTGCTTTTTAAAAAATTTTTTTTTAACTTTTTTTTGTTTGTTTGTGTTGGGTCTTCATTGCTGTGCGTGGGCTTCCTCTAGTTGTGGCGAGCGGGGGCTACTGTTCGTTGCAGTGTGCGGTCTTTTTGTTGCTGTGGCTTCTCTTGTTGTGGAGCAGGGACTCTAAGTGCGTGGGCTTCAGTAGTTGCAGCATGTGGGCTCAATAGTTGCGGCACACGGGCTCAGTAGTTGTGGCTTGTGGGCTCTAGAGCGCAGGCTCAGTAGTTGCGGTGCACAGTCTTAGTTGCTCTGCAGCATGTGGGATTTTCCCAGACCAGGGATCGAACCCATGTCCCCTGTGTTGGTAGGTGGGTTCCTAACCACTGTGCCACCAGGGAAGTCCCCTTCTTTTTTTTTTTTTTTTTTAATTTTTTTTTCTTTTAATGTACACCTGAATTATACATTATTTGATTTTTATTTATGTATTTATTTTTGGCTGTGTTGCGTCTTCGTTTCTGTGCGAGGGCTTTCTCCAGTTGCGGCAAGTGGGGGCCACTCTTCATCGCGGCGCGCGGGCCTCTCACTATCGTGGCCTCTCTTGTTGCGGAGCACAGGCTCCAGACGCGCAGGCTCAGTAATTGCGGCTCACGAGCCTAGTTGCTCCGCGGCATGTGGGATCTTCCCAGACCAGGGCTTGAACCCGTGTCCTCTGCATTGGCAGGCAGATTCTCAACCACTGCGCCACCAGGGAAGCCCCCCCTTCTTTTTTTTTTTTTTTTTAAAGGATTTTCTTATTTATTTATTTTATTTATTTATTTATTTTTGGCTGTGTTGGGTCTTCGGTTCGTGCGAGGGCTTTCTCCAGTTGCGGCAAGCGGGGGCCACTCTTCATCGCGGTGCGGGGACCGCTCTTCATCGCGGTGCGCGGGCCTTTCTCTATCGTGGCCCCTCCCGTCGCGGGGCATAGACTCCAGACGCGCAGGCTCAGCAATTGTGGCTCACGGGCCCAGCTGCTCCGTGGCATGTGGGATCTTCCCAGACCAGGGCTCGAACCCGTGTCCCCTGCATTAGCAGGCAGACTCTCAACCACTGCGCCACCAGGGAAGCCCCCCCCCTTCTTTTTTAATGTAGACATTTACAGCTATAAATTTCCCTTAGCAGGATTTTTGCTGCATCTCATAATTTTTGGTATAGTATGTTTTCATTTTTATTCATTTCAAGGTATTTTCTAATTTCCCTTGTGATCTCTTCTTTGACCCATCAGTTAATTAAGAGTGTTATTTAATTTCCACATATCTGCAGATTTTCCTAGTTTTCCTTCTCTTATTGATTTCCAACTTCATTCCATTGTGACAAGAAAAGACACTTTGTATGATTTCAATCTTTTAAGATTAAGACTTGTTTTGTGGCCTAACATATGGTCTCCAGTTAACTTTACAGATGAACATGAAGCTCAGAGGTGAAATGACTTTCTGAAGGTCACACATTTGTTTAGTTATAGAATTAGAGCTAGAACCCAGATCTTTTGATTCTTAGTCATTCATCATCGACATTTGATAAGATGTACTAAAAGTGTGAAGGGGCTTAAGGAGCCAAACTTTGCTGGCTCTTCTGCTTTCTCCTATCACTTGAAAGTAAGTATTCTCCAAGGTTTTGTTTGTCCTCCTACCTCCACACATTCTCTAGCTGCTTCCATTGCAGCCTCCCTCCAGCTTGGAATGCCAGTCCCCTTTTCCAATTCCATGCCTGTTATTTCTACTTTAGTGATATGTGAGAACCTTAGAACCAACATGTGATAAAAGGAACTCACGTTTTTCTCTGCATTCCGTCAGCAAATTTTCCTAGCATTCCTTTTTTTGTTGTTGTTAATGGTACTGCTACTCATTATCCCAGTGACTCAGGGTGGGAAGATTGAAGGTCAATTTTAATTTTTTTCCCTTCACAAGGTCTTCAAATCTGATTAGCTGCAAACTGTTGTGGTTTCCCTCTGTAATACTATTCCTATTTGTCCTTTCTTTCACATTTTCACTGCTATTCTATTACCTTTTGCCTGTATTATTGTAATAACCTGATAATTCATGCTGCTCTTTAATTACTGCTATACAATATTTATAATCTTTTTAAAGAATAACTATGATGGTGTCATCCTCCTCGCAAAATCATCAAACAATAGCTTCCTTGCGCCCACTGAGTAAGGTGCAAACTTCTCAGCTTGCCATCCAGGGCTCCTCATAATTTTGTTCCAAGCTTTTTATTCCACATTTATTGCAGACTTTACCACACGGCATATGCTTTAATTACCTGAGCTTTAGTCTTGCAACACATACTGTATTGAGTACAAGGTGCTGCGAATCCATTGGGAAGCAAAACAGACCAGGTCCTTTCCCATTCCTGCCTCCTGGATCTCAATCTGATCTTGGACCTACTCTTCTGCACCTTGCACTCCAGACCAGGCTCCTCTAAGAACTTCCCTGTTCCTACCCATGGTGGGCCTAAAGGGGAAAAGGAGGCTGTGGGAGAGGAACAGGAAAAGATTGCAAAGTGCGAAGGTGAAGTGTGAAAACTGCAGCCTTCCTTCCCCTATGAACTACAGCAGGGCCCAACTCTTTATCCCGGAGTTAAACGGGTCTGAATAAGGGCCAAGACTGGGGCTTGGCTGCGAAAACGGGGAGAGAAGGTGGTTTCAGAGAGCAAGGCTTGCCATTTCAAAAACCGTTACAGCCTCTCGTTTCTCAGTCCGCAGTCCAGGCTCTCCTGCTCACTCTCTCCTGGAGCGGTCCAAGCTGGCCTCACCCGGCCTCCCTCGCTCCCTCGTGGCGCTCTCCCTCCCCGCAGTCGCAGTTCCCGCCTAGAGCAGCCGCGGAGCCCACGGAGGAGGGGCGTCTTGCTGGTTCCAGCCTCTTCGGGCGCTTAGCTCGCGGACCCGCCCCCCGCGCCAGTTGCCAGGGAGCGGTTGCCATAGAGCTGAGCAGTTGTCCGCGTGCGCAGGCGGAAGTCCCGGATTGAGGCGCCGCCATTTTTGCTGCCCGGGCGCGGAGCGAGAGGCTGAGAGTTGGAGACGCTATCCGCTTCCATCCGTCGCGCAGACCCTGCCGGAGCCGCTGCCGCTATGGATGATCGGGAGGATCTGGTGTACCAGGCGAAGCTGGCCGAGCAGGCTGAGCGATACGACGGTGAGTTGGCGGGGCAACGGGGGGCTGGAATTCTCGGACCCTATGCCGCCGCCCACAGAGGCCGGGAGCAGGAGACAAAATGGCGGCATCATCTCCAAGCCTGGCCCGGGGACGTGGATTCGGGAAGCAGGAAATGGCCTCTGGGCTCCCGGAGCGGTAGGAGGCTCAAGGCTCAGGAATTTGACCCTTTCGGAGTTCTCAGCTGCAGACATTCGCGAGCCGAGGAGACCAAGGCCATAGGGTGGAGGAGTTGGTTGTAAAATGGCGGCTGGGGGGAGGGCGAGTCCCGGGGCGGGGGCGGGGGAGGAGATGGCGGGTGCTGTCTCCGGGCGAGGAATCCCCAGGGGAGTTTCTGGGCCGGTTTTGGGACGTGGTGAACAATTTGGTGGCGTGATGAGGGAAGAAACACCCGCCACATGGGGGAGAGTGGCGACTGGGCGCTGTAGTGCGGGCGCCTTTCAGGGAAATATGGCGGGTGGGGGCGGTGGCTTTTCCCCGGAGGCCCAAAGTGGGGCGGCGGCTGTGGAGTCTCACAAAGGAGAACCCTTGCGAGCGGAGGGCTTCTCTGGGCTTGTGGTGGGGGGCCGTCTTGGATGAGGGTGGGGGAAGGGGGGAGAGAGTGGGAATCACTGCAGTTCATCCTTGGGCGGAGGCCAGCTGAGATGCTATGGTCGGATTTCCTTCCCGTAGGCCGGCACACCTTGTAGCGGGGTTTTTTAGGCTTTCCGTTCAACCTCGCCTTTTTCTAGGGAGGTCTAGAAAAATCTCTTTCACGCTCCCTGTCCTCAGACTTATCCCAGAGAGCTCGAAGTTTCTGTAATCATTTTCTGGCTCCATAAGTTGTGGGTTCTGCTGGATAGAACATTGAACAGGAAACAAGGAGATCATGACTCTTAGTCCCTTTTCCATGCCTGTGCTTCAATCTACCGGTATTTAAAAATGATGACTTTCCTGTTTACACGCAGCGTTATGACAGATGGAAGGACCTGTTGAAAAATAAAGTTTTTTCATATAACGTGTAGTAACTATTTTGGTTGACTACCCTGGCTTGGAATGCGTGTTCGTACTTCACTGGGGATATTCACTTATCCCAAAGCACTCAGCAGAGACTTGGGTTTTTGTATTAAGAACAAGGGATCCCAGCAGATCCTGTTTTCTCCAATTTTAATAGACGGCTTTATGTACAGATTCGAACAGTTCTTCTTTGTTCATTGCTCCTTTGTCCCTAAAGGTGCTATAGTCATTTTTCAGAACTTTATCGAAGTGGCCATTGTGTCCGTTTGCTCAGTCCCAAACTGCTGCTTTTTTAAATTGCCCCTCCCGGCCTGGGTCCCTCCCTCCCCCCATTTTGGACCTAGGTATTTGAATTACCCCCACATCCGTTAAACTAGTATTATCAAAACGAAAAATCATATGTATGCTTTTTGTGTTTTTAATGTTGTTGTGGGGTGAGACACGGTTGGAATCAAGTGTCAGTGATCTTTAGATTTTTCTTCATTAAACCATTTATTTTTCAACATGCTGTGTGGGAACCTTGCTTTCCTTGAATGCCTGTTTAGTCATGTGAATAGCCTCAGGGCTAGTCCCAGTGTATCATCATACATTAGGATTCAGGAATTTGAAAATTAGGAGAAAAGACCTCGAACTCAAATTCAGGAAAGATCACTAAATTTCGTTTTGTAAATCCTTAAATTGCCGTTTGTATTGAACAAGATTTCTGTTGGGAGGGGGAGGGGAATAAGATGGGGAAATACAGCTCAAGGTCAGACTTGTCTTTTATTTCAGTGTTTAAAAGTCAAACAAATGTAGATGTGCTTGTAATGGAAGTTTTTTTCTTCTTCCCCTCTCCTGCCCCAAATAGGTTCCCCTCTTAATCTACCAGTGCCCTTGGGAAGAAACTCTAAATTGTATTTGAATGTTTTTTGTTCTGTAGGGATTTAGGCTTTGAGTAAACCTGCTGTGATCACCAGAAAGGACATGGGGGAAGGTTTTTTTTAAGAACTTGTTTTAAAAACTGATTTGGAAGCTTGTGATTGTAGCTTCCAAGTAAGTGACAGTTTAGCGTGAAAATCACATTTTTGGAATTGGGTGTTGAGGATTTTTGACCAAAGGCTTAATTGGTTATTCAACACAGGACTATAGAGCCACATCCTTACCGTTGTTTAAACATTAGGGTTGTCCTTCAGGATCTAAGGGTGGGGGGTATATAGGATCTCCCAGGTGGAGAGGATCTCTTGTGACCTTTGGGCACAGAATTGGGAGGGATTCATTGGAAAGGAAGAAGAGGAAGATAGTCATTAGGAATCATCCTCTATCTTTGTCCGCTCCTTTATTGGGTGCAATAATTCAGTTTTGTTTGTGGTCACAAAAAAGTGACCCCATAGTTATAGTTGCCAAACAATTTATCAGGTATGGGGAAGGTGAAGAGTGCTTTTGATGATTTGGTTTGGTGTAGTTGGATATACATTTTGGCTTTTTTCCTTGTTCTTGCAGTACCTTTAGCTTTTATCTTGCATGTTATGTTGAACCTAGTACTTAAACTTTTTTGTGGCATCATTTAACTTTGTCCTGGGGAATTGGAATCAATTGATGCAGATTATTTAATGGTACTGGAGGACGAGCTAAGCTGTGTTCAGGAAAAGGACAGTTTGGTGTTGCAGATGGGAAATATTGAAGTTTGGGGCTAGGACTGTTCACTTTGAAGATTAAATCTAGCATCTTATCATGTAACAACAGCAGTCTAAGGGATGGTTTTTATATTATTCATAACCATATTAAGCAAGCCCATCATCTCTTAGCATTTCTGAAGTCTTCTCACGTATATGAACCATATTAGTATGGGAAAGTGGGGAATATAGAGGGGGGAAAATGAGTAGTTTCTACATTTTTTGAGAATAGAGCGGTCAGCACAAGCTACATTTGGGTTGTGGGGTAGTGCTGGTTTTGGCCTTTTTTCACTTTTCTTCTCCATGTGATGATTAGCTCCACATGAGGTAAGGGTAACATTTTGATGGTCATGTTTGATTCAGTCTGTGAACGCAACACCAGGAATGCATCTGTTCTGTGTCACTTGAGAGCTGTCCTTTTAAGACACCAGAGCCTCATCTCTGGCTTATTTTGGTAGTCAGTGAGGGGTGGGGGGCACCCACCCCCACAAGGAGTTTTGAATTAGCTCCTTAATATACATCTTGTTAGGAAAAAAAAATGGATGAGAGTAAATTGACTTTAGTAATGAGTTTAAAAGCACAGGTTAATTATCAGTTCTTTGACTATAGGCCAGTAATAATTTTTATTGTTGCTGTTTCACTTAATGCTGAAATTAATTGCTATTTCAGTTAATGGAGTTAACTTTATTGAATACATTTCTTTTCTCCTACCTAAACATAAGCAGAGTTGGATAATGCAATTAAAAAATTCCTCCTACAAGTAGCTTTTGGTCTTTGTATTTAAGGTAGATGCTCTTTTGTGTATACTTTTGTGCATATACACAATGTATTATTCAGTCTATTTTGTTGGCCTACAAAACTATAGAATATAATGAAATCATGAATCATTGCAATTTGAGGTGGTGATGGGGTAAATTCTTACTGTGGACATTTCTAGGCTCCCTTTTCGCCTTTGAATTCTAGTATGGGGAAGAACACAGATACTAAACTGAGCAAAGTTTGGATTCATTAAGTACAAGCTAACCCACTGAAAGTCCATACGAATAAGCAGGCTTTTCATAATTGTTTTATAGCTTGGTCAAGGGAATATGAAATATCTTAAAAATTTCTTGACTTTAACCTGGTATAGCAAGTGAAATTTCAGCACAGTGAATTAATGTATCTAATTTTACAAATGAGTTTCAAATACTTTTAAGAAGCTGATCTGAAAGCATGATTTTATTTTTTTTTTAAAGGGCTGTAAGACTGATTTTCCAGCAATTTTTTAGCCTTATATTTAAGTAAAGTGTATTTAAACAGTAATGACAGGCATAGGATAAAGGTTAAAATTTTAAACTTTGTTATATAATTTCATATTTATATAGAACTTCACATTTCACAGACCACTTTCAGAAAATTTTTTACTTATTTCATGTGATATTGAAGTAGGTAATGTTAATTCCATTTTATGGTTCAGGAAAGTGAATTTGAGAAGATTTAGTGATTTTTTTTTTTTTTTAATTTTCCTGTATCACATGATTAGTTGGCAAGTATATGGCAAAGCCAGAACTTGTCTGTCTGATGACCTTTAGACTGGTACTCTTATTTCTCCTGAGCCACTCACAAAAGACCCATGTGTAACTAAATCAGAGGGTGCCTTGTGGGAGGAGGGGTATACTTACTTCTTTAGCAGTTACTTCACATAATATGTTTTGGTATTTATGACTTGACTCATATCCATTGTAAATAGATAAGATATCTTCATACTTTTCTAAAGAAACCTTGTTTTCTTTCAAAAACAAGGCACAGTGAATGAAGTTAGAGTGATGAATTTTAGGTAGTCTCAGAGTGTGTTTTTATTTATTTATTTATATATTTATTTATTTTTTATTTATGGCTGTGTTGGGTCTTCGTTTCTGTGCGAGGGCTTTCTCCAGTTGCGGCAAGTGGGGGCCACTCTTAATCGCGGTGCGCGGGCCTCTCACTATCGCGGCCTCTCTTGTTGCGGAGCACAGGCTCCAGACGCGCAGGCTCAGTAATTGTGGCTCACAATTGTGGCTCACAGTTGTGGCTCGTTGCTCCGCGGCATGTGGGATCTTCCCAGACCAGGGCTCGAACCCGTGTCCCCTACATTGGCAGGCAGATTCTCAACCACTGCGCCACCAGGGAAGCCCTCAGAGTGTGTTTGTATTTAGGTTTTTTGCTTTATCACAATTTCTATATTGGGATATAACTTAATGCCATAAATTTCTGTAAAGTACTTCTAAAACGTTTCTGCCCCTTACCTTAGTCTTAATGAATGCAGCCCTTAATGATATAGTTATAAAAATTTGGGGGGCAGGGAGGTTGGCAAATGATTCTCAAGTGTTCCAAATAGTAGCCTAGCTAGCTGTCAAGTAGAATCTATTAAGGGGTAGTGGGGAACAGAAACAAGATTGTTTTCACGGTTTTTGAAATGGTCAGTTAACAGTTTGATACAGTTAAATACAGATACATCCCAGTTGACAAATTGGTTTGCCAAGATAACATTACTTTGAGCTCATTAACTATTCATGCAAGTCACTCTCCTAGGAACAATTTCAGAAGCTCGTTTAAGTTTACTAAGTTGTAATAACAGCTGCCATAATAATAGAAGGGTCATCATAATTTATTCAAGTCAGGATACCTTGAAATGAAGGGGTGCCAATTCATAATGGTGCTGAAACTACAAACTTGCCCTGTGGTCGTCCTACTTAAGACCATTTGTTGCTACTAGTTGTCTCATTTAGAAAGTTTCCTAGGCTCTGTCCATCCCTCTACCACCAAGATATCTTAGATCTGAATCCCCAGAATATTGGTTTTTTTCTTTCAAATGAAGTTATTATTTGGCAGAACATAAGACAGATCAAAGGCAAAGTGAAAGCTTTCCTCCTCTCACTCCCCTTTCCCCCAAATGGGAGCTGGAAACGTCAAGAATACAGTAGTTGCTGAAAATAGAGCTTACTGGCATACTAACTAGTCAATCAGACTGATAATGTCAAAGCCAAGTATGTTGGTTTTATGTATGTTTACCTTGAGCTAGATCTGTGTTTAAAAATACTTGACTTAGGTGCAGACCCTTAGCAGCAGGGTCTGTCTTAAGTTTAGAACTTTCCAAATAATATTTTTAAAGTCTCACCCACGTCTTGTTATGATCATTATGTTTAGAACACTGAATCCTGAATAGTTTAGAAAACGTATGATCATGATGCTGGTTTATCTTTTTGAAATTTAATCTTGAATTTATTGCCCTGCTTCCAGTGATTGATCCATCATAGTAGCTGGGCAGATCTGTCATTGGTAGGCTTCATTTGTGATCAGGACAGGATTTTATCTAGCTAAAGCAATATAAAATGTATTAAGCCCTTTTCTTCACATATAAAAATTTGGAGGAGACACGTTACTATGAATAAGAATTAATGACTTTTGGACTTCCCTGGTGGCGCAGTGGTTAAGAATCCGCCTGCCAGTGCAGGGGACACAGGTTCGAGCCCTGGTCTGGGAAGATCCCACATGCCGCGGAGCAGCTAAGCCCATGCGCCACAACTACTGAGCCTGCGCTCTAGAGCCCGTGAGCCACAACTACTGAAGCCCGTGTGCCATAACCACTGAAGCCCGCGCGTCTAGAGCCTGTGCTCTGCAAGGAGAAGCCACCGCAATGAGAAACCTGGGCACCTCAACGAAGAGTAGCCCCTGCTCACCGCACCTAGAGAAAGCTGGCACGCGCAACGAAGACCCAATACAGCCGAAAATAAATAAATAAATTTATAATAAATAAATAGTTACCTTGTTAAATTTGCTTGTTAGGAAGTCAGAATACTTAAAAAAAAATGACTCATACTTTGGTGGATGTAATGTAGTGCAAAGGCCTTGGAATCATCTGGATTCCTCATCTGTAGATTGGGGATTAATGATATCTACCTTGCTTGCTAATTTCAAGGGTGGTTATGAAGTTGTGGGGTTTTGTAAACTGCAAAGTATAATTATCACGTAGTAGTATTAATTGTGAAAACTTCCTCTTACCCATTGTCGGAGATGAAGTAAATGTTTTTGCTGTTGATCTACATTCATATTAGAGGATAACGTACCTTTTTTGAGTTACTCTGAGCAAGTGTATTCTCATGGGTTTAGTGTGCAAGTTACATTTGCATAAAGGTTCTCAAAACAAAATCCTTAATCTTAACTCATCTGTAAAATTGCATATCCAGAGGATGAAGGTTGTCCAAATTTATTCCCAAGCAGTATAACCTATACTTTGGCCATGTTGAGGTATGTAGTACTTGATTTTTTGGCTGCACCTTGTGGCATACAGGATCTTAGTTCCCTGACCAAGGATGGAACTTGCGCCCCCTGAAGTGGAAGCGCGGAGTCCTAACCATTGGACCGCCAGGGAAGTCCCTGGTATGTAGTTCTTCCTTTTTTCTTTTTAAATTTATTTATTTATTTTTCGTTGCGTTGGGTCTTCGTTGCTGCATGTGGGCTTTCTCTAGTTGCGGCGAGCAGGGGCTACTCTTCGTTGCACTGCATGGGCTTCTCATTGCAGTGGCTTCTCGTTGCAGAGCATGGGCTCTAGACACGTGGGCTTCAGTAGTTCTGGCACTTGGGCTCAGTAGTTGTGGCTCTTGGGCTCTAGAGCGCAGGCTCAGTAGTTGGCGGCACACGGGCTTAGTTGCTCCGCGGCATGCGGGATCTTCCTGGACCAGGGCTTGAACCCATGTCCCCTGCATTGGCAGGCGGATTCTTAACCACTGCCCCACCAGGGAAGCCCTTAAATTTTTTTAAGGCTAGACTTTTTTTTTTTTTTTGGCCGGCTGTGCAGCTTGTGCTATCTTAGTTCCCCAACTATGGTTCGAACCTGGGCCCTCAGCAGTGAAAGCGTGGAGTCCGAACCACTGGACCACCAGGGAATTCCCAAGGCTAAAAATTGTTTTACTCTTTTTTAAGGGAAAGTATGAGTTAATTTTAGAGTGAGAGGCTCCTCTGTTTAGGCTGGTGCATGAAGAAGAAAAATGGTACACATTTGAGTGTCAAGATTATTGTGTTTTGAAAAGCCTTAGTATTCAGAGTATGTACCAGGCACTGTTCTAGACAACTTGGGATGCACCAGTAAACAAAACAGACAAAAGGTCTGTTCAAGGGGCTTATTTTGCAGTGAATGTGTAAATGCTTTTAGAATTACTTTTCTGTTAGTATGTGTAATTAAGAGTTAATTTGAATTAGTAACAGCAGTGGTGTTTGGTACAATGTAAGGCATTATACCTGGTGCTGGTCCCTGTCCCATATCAAATTCTTTCTTTATTGACTACTAGTGTTAAGTGGTATTAACAAACAAAAGTTTTCTCAAAAAATTATTTTCATTGACTGTGATAATAAAACCCTGTAACAGTACCATCTGCTATTTATTAAAAACTATTCCAGGTGCTTAACATTCTCTCAATCCTCAAAAACAACCCTACAGAGTAGGTACTTTATTTATTTATTTTTATTTATTTATGGCTGTGTTGGGTCTTCGTTTCTGTGCGAGCGCTTTCTCTAGTTGCGGCAAGTGGGGGCCACTCTTCATCGTGGTGCGCGGGCCTCTCACTATCACGGCCTCTCTTGTTGCGGAGCACAGGCTCCAGACGCGCAGGCTCAGTAGTTGTGGCTCACGGGCCTAGTTGCTCCACGGCATGTGGGATCTTCCCAGACCAGGGCTTGAACCCGTGTCCCCTGCATTGGCGGGCAGATTCTCAACCACTGCGCCACCAAGGAAGCCCCCAGAGTAGGTACTTTTACAGATAAGGATTAAGAACTTTAGGAAAGGTGACAGCAGTAGGGATCACTGGGATTCAGCTAGTCTGTTTCATTCCCAAGCTCATAAGTCCATCCACTTCCATACTTGTATGTAAACATTAGTCCAAACCACTTGAAGCTCTATTTCTGTTCCTTACATTAAAAAAAAAAAATTATTTTGTTTTTGGCTGTGTCGGGTCTTTGTTGTGGCATGCGGGCTTCTCTCTAGTTGTGGCGTGTAGGTTCTGTAGTTGTGACACACGGGCTCACTAGTTGGGGCTCGTGGACTTAGTTGCCCTGCGGCATGTGGGATCTTAGCTCCCCGACCAGGGATTGAGGCCGAGCCCCCTGCATTGGAAGGTGGATTCTTAACCACTGGACCACCAGGGAAGTCTCTGTTTCTTAGTTTGTTTTTTTTTTTAACATATATAAATTTATTTATTCTTATTTATTTTATTTTTTTGGTTGCACTGGGTCTTCGCTTCTGCACCGCGTGGGCTTTCTCTAGTTGTGGCGAGTGGGAGCTAGTCTTCGTTGTGGTGCGTGGGCTTCTCATTGCGGTGTCTTCTCTTGTTGCAGAGCACAGGCTCTGGCACGTGGGCTTCAGTAGTTGCAGCACGCAGGCTCAGTAGTTGTGGCTCACGGGCTCTAGAGTGCAGGCTCAGTAGTTGTGGTGCACGGGCTTAGTTGCTCCGTGGCATTGTGGGATCTTCCCGGACCAGGGCTCGAACCTGTGTCTCCTGCATTGGCAGGCGGATTCTTAACCACTGCGCCACCAGGGAAGCCCTGTTCTTTAGGTTTTAACTTTATAACTTAAAGGTTATTTTGAACAGTCTTTTGGCTTAATTTTTGTGTTCTTTCATATATGAAGAAGGCAGAAGGGTATGTAGGTTTGAGTATATTTTTCATTGAAGAGAGAGATGAGATAGTAGAATGAGCACTGGACCAGAAATCATTAAATTTAGGGGAGGTCTGTCATGTCCATGTTTTATCTCTGATTATTGTCCCTTCAGACATGTAACTTAGTCTCAGGGTCTGTTTTTCTCATCTGTATGATAGACTTCTTTTATTATTATTATTATTACTATTATTTTTATTATTATTTTTAGGTCATGCTGTGGGGTATGCGGGATCTTAGTTCCCCTACCGGGGATTGATGCCCCCTGCATTGGGAACATGGAGTCTTAACCATTGGACCACCAGGGAAGTCCCTGTATAATAGACTTCTGAAAGCTGTTTTATACAATTTGCGGGCAGAAATTTTTAAAAAAGTAATCTTTGCCTTGTGACCAGCAGAGTGGAGGGCTATGAAAGAAATTAAATTCAGCTGTGGATTGTGTCTACAACTTTGGGTTTTACTCCAGTCAGCTAAGCTACTGGTTCATTTAATAGAGGAACTCCCATTTGCTAAGTTTTCATGTATATTCCTGCTTGTGTTGAATGAATTACGAGGTTCAGCTGTATGAAATTGTCAATTTCAGCCTTTTTTAAAAAAAATAAATTTATTTATTTTATTTTTGGCTGTGTTGGGTCTTCGTTTCTGTGCGAGGGCTTTCTCTAGTTGCAGCGAGCGGGGGCCACTCTTCATCGCGGTGCGCGGGCCTCTCACTGTCACGGCCTCTCTTGTTGCGGAGCACAGGCTCCAGACGCGCAGGCTCAGTAGTTGTGGCTCACGGGCCCAGTTGCTCTGTGGCATGTGGGATCTTCCCAGACCAGGGCTTGAACCCGTGTCCCCTGCACTGGCAGGCAGATTCTCAACCACTGCACCACCATGGAAGCCCTCAGCCATTTTTGACCTACAAAAATGATCATTTTATATGATTTAATGTAATGTTAAGTTGTGGTTGGAAGGCCTGGAAGATGAGGCTTCAGTATACCCCAAAAGGCATCAAGCTTTTAAGGAAGCACCAGGATTAATGAGGAACTGTGCACGAATACTTTCCCTCAGAGGCTGGTTTAGCTTTTTTACTTACCTTACTTGAGTTGACCTATTTTCACTTTGTAGGTCTGTTCTCTGCTTTTTTTTTTTTTTTCTTTTCTCACAATAATGGATTCAAATTTGCTGTATTTGCAATTCTTTTAATGCAGCACTTTCAGGGTCACTTTGGCATGATAAACTTCTCTTGGAACTGTGTGACATAGGGACCCCAGATACTTTGATCATTTTGGAGAAAAGGTGCTGCATAAAATACTGTTTTTTCTCTCGAATAACACAAATGGAATTTCATCCTTTTTTGCTAGTTGTCAGGATAAGGAGAATGTACAAGGCTGCTACCCTCATTGTTCTTTCCAGAGGAGAGTTGGTCTCAGTATTATACTTTACAGTTGGTAAAATGCAGTTGTAAGAAAATGTTTGGATTTATTAGATTATGTAGTATTAATATGGTTCCTTAAGTGTAACCAGTAGAATCCCATTTATTAATGTGGAATTTTTCTTACTGTTTTATATTTTAAATTACTGTTGTCTTTCTGCTTTCTCCTTATGCATTGTGAGATTCTTTGTTTCTAGCTTTGAAATCTTAACTAGTGCTTATTCCTAAACCCCCTGGCTTTTTCACATGGCCATTGAAGATGTTCACATGTTATTTTATTTAATCAAGGAATTGAGAGATTATGGGATTATTTTTGGCTGCATTGGGTCTTCGTTGCTGCTTGTGGGCTTTCTCTAGTTGCGGCGAGCAGGGGCTACTCTTCGTTGTGGTGCACAGGTTTCTCATTGCGGTGGCTTCTCTTGTTGCGGAGCACGAGCTCTAGGTGCACGGACTTCAGTAGTTGTGGCACATGGGCTCAGTAGTTGTGGCTCGTGAGCTCTAGAGCACAGGCTCAGCTGTGGCACACGGGCTTAGTTGCTCCGTGGCATGTGGGATCTTCCCAGACCAAGGCTCGAACCCGTGTCCCCTGCATTGGCAGGCGGATTCCTAACCACTGTGCCACCAGGGAAGCCCTCCCATTTTTCTAAAAAAAATATTTATTTTATATTTGGCTGCGTCAGGTCTTAGTTGTGGCATGTGGGATCTTTCGTTGCAGTGTGCGGGCTTCTCTCTAGTTGTGGCGCGCACGGGCTCTGTAGTTGCCCTGCGGCATGTGAGATCTTAGTTCCCCCGAACAGGAATCGAATCTGCGTCCCCTGCATTGGAAGGCGGATTCTTAACCACTGGACCACCAGGGAAGTCCACAATTTTCCCGATTCTTTTTTTTAACTACAGAAGCTAAAATTAAATATAAAAAAGTTAAACAAGTACAGCCCTATCAAGTAAAAAATATTGACAGCTACTCCAACCTGCCGGATGTAACTGTTGTTGACAGTTTGAATATACTTTTAGAACTTTGCTCAAGTGCCAATGCATGTATTCACAAACATACCTTGTTTTATTGACTAATGTTATTGATATGACATGCATCACACTAATACAGAAGAATGCTAAATGCATCATGACATGCCACTGACTAAGAGAAATCTGGGTTTCAGAGATGTTACTGTAAAAAAAAAAAAAGTGTCCTAAAGATAGATACATATTTATAGTATATACACATAATGTACTGCATCCTTTCATAGAAATCACATTATATATGTTATTCAGCCACATGCCTTTTTCCTTCAACAAAACATTGTGAATATAAAAAAGGTTTTTTAAAACAAAAATTGGGACTTCCCTGGTGGTGCAGTGGTTAAAAATCTGCCTGCCAATGCAGGAGACACGGGTTCGATCCCTGGTCTGGGAAGATCCCACATGCTGTGGAGCAGCTAAGCCCATGAACCACAACTACTGAGCCCACGAGCCACAACTACTGAGCCCGCATACCACAACTACTGAAGCCTGCATACTTAGAGCCTGTGCTCCGCAACGAAGACCCAACGCAGCCAAAAATAAATAAATTTATTTTAAAAAAAATTAGACCATTTCAACCAGACTAACATAAAAACTTTTAAAATGTCTGGTTTGTTCACCTATGTCAGTCTACCTTTAAAGAAGAAAACCTTCCCAAGGGATTTTACTGTGCAGCCAGGGTTGAGAAACATGGGAATAGATCGTTTCTCAAACCCCTGACTAAGTCACTGAGGGTGCTTGTTAAAAATTAAGGCATTTGATCAGTACTCAAATTTAATACGTATCTCCGGGTATACAGCTAGATTTGACTAGATGACCTTGTAGAGCTCCCTTCTTGGAGGCTGTCTTAGCTGTTTTTTCAGCAGTGAATTGCCAGAGGCCCTGAGTTGGAGAATATGGGAAATTCTGTGGCAATATTGCATAGTTTTTTGTCCAGTTTTTTAAAAAAAGGATCAATTAACTCATTTTTGAGTGGTGCTGCATACTTTGAGGGTGGACCTCTTACTATTTTTTCCCTTCATTTACGTAGTTTATTGATTTCTGTCGCTTTTCCCTGTATCTGCCTCTATTTTCATATTATGTTTTTTAAAAAAATATATTTATTTATGGTGCATTGGGTCTTTGTTGCTGCATGCGGGCTTTCTCTAGTTGCGGCGAACGGGGTCTACTCTTCGTTGAGGTGTGCAGGCTTCTCATTGCGGTGTCTTCTCTTGTTGCGGAGCACGGGCTCTAGGCGTGTGGTCTCAGTAGTTGTGGTGCTTGGGCTTAGTTGCTCTGCGGCATGTGGGATCTTCCCAGACAAGGGCTCGAACTCATGTCCACTGCACTGGCAGGCGAATTCTTAACCACTGCGCCCCCAGGGAAGCCCCACATTTATTGATTTCTGAAAATCCTAGGGCCCTTAAAAATTATGCTAAATTTACTCTGAGCTCTGTAAATGGAACAACAAAGCCTGGATGACAGCACATCTGTTTACAACATGGTTTATTGAATATTTTAAGCCCACTGTTGAGATCTACTGCTCAGAAGAAAAGATTCCTTTCAAAATATTGCTGCTCATTGACAATGCACCTGGTCACCCAAGAGCTCTGATAAGAGATGTACAATGAGATTAATGCTGTTTTCATGCCTGCTAACACAACATCCATTCTGCAGCCCATGGATCAAGGAGTAATTTCAACTTTCAAGTCTTACTATTTATGAAACATATTTTGTAAGGCTGTAGTTTCCATAGTTAGTGATTCCTGTGGTGGATCTGAGCAAAGTGAATTGAAAACCATTTGGAAAGGATTCAACATTGTAAATGCCATTAAGACCAAGTTCACTGTTCTTTATTTAGCTTATTACTGCTTCAAGCACAGTGTTAACACTTCTCTAAGTGCTTACATCTTCCTGGATTCCTGTTTGTTTGTTAAGTCTTAAAAGAGGCAAGCAAAGAAAAGGATTTTAACATATTGTTGAGTTCCTATTATGTGCCAGGGAGTTTACGATGCAATCTCATTTTAACTCTCATGTGATGGGTATCTTCCAAGTTGTAGGTGAGGAAACAAGTTCATAGAGGTTAAGTGACATAGGTCAAATAGCATGTAAGTGAATATCTAAGCCAGAATGAAAATCTAATCTGCATCATTCTGGCTATAAATGTGGTTTCCTACCATGCCGTTTCCCAAAGTGTGTGTGTCTTTTGGTCCACCTAGTAACAGTACAAGTGATATGTAGATATGACAAGAATAGTAAAAATGTTACTGGAATAACATATAAGACCTCTTTAGAGAGGCTTCCCAGATCTCCTGTTTTGTTTCAGCATCCTGTTCATTTCATATAGTACTCAACACAAAGTGTATTTAGATGTCAGATTTATTCTGTCAACTTTAAGCCATTTAAACTTTTGCTTAAAGAAGAATCCCAGGGACTTCCTGGTGGCACAGTGGTTAAGAATCCGCTTGCCAATGCAGGCAATACGGGTTCAATCCCTGGTCTGGGAAGATCCCACGTGCTGGGGGGCAGCTAAGCCTGTGCACCACAACTACTGAAGCCCGCGCATCCTAGAGCCTGTGCGCTGCAACTACTGAGCCCATGCACCGCAACTACTGAGCCCACGTGCTTAGGGCCCATGCTCCACAACAGGAGAAGCCACTGCAATGAGAAGCCCACACACTGCAACTAGAGAAAGCCTGCATGTGCCGCAACAAAGACCCAGCACAGCCAAAAATAAGTAAAAAATAAAAAACAAAACAAAACAAAACACAGGAGTGGCTTCCAAATCTTGGCCAAACTGTTTACTCACATTGCTTTTTAAAATAAGTCTTCTTGGGGGCTTCCCTGGTGACGCAGTGGTTGAGAATCTGCCTGCTGATGAAGGGGACACGGGTTCGAGCCCTGGTCTGGGAAGATCCCACATGCTGCAGAGCAGCTAGGCCCGTGAGCCACAATTACTGAGCCTGCGCGTCTGGAGCCTGTGCTCCGCAACAAGAGAGGCCACGATAGTGAGAGGCCCGCGCACCGCGATGAAGAGTGGCCCCCGCTTGCCACAACTAGAGAGAGCCCTCGCACAGAAACGAAGACTCAACACAGCCATAAATAAATAAATAAATAAAAATTAAAAAAAAAGTCTTCTTAATATATGTAAGATACATCTCAATATTTTGTTGGTTTTAACAAAATATAACTAGTGATTACTATAGCTTTTTATCTCTCTAGGAAAATATGTGATATAAGTCTCCTAAAGCTACAAACATCAGCTTTTAACTGTATTTTTAGATCCTTTCCACATTATTTACTGTTGGAATTAAAGTAGTTAAGAATTTTTTTTATTTATTTTTTTTGGCTGCGCCGCATGGCTTGTGGGATCTTAGTTCCCCAGCCAGGATTGAACGTGGGCCCTCGGCAGTGAAAGCACTGAGTCCTAACCACTGGACCACCAGGGGATTTCGCAGTTAAGAATTTTTTAATAGATTGACTCACAATTTTGAGTAATGTAAAATCTTAAATTGTGTTGTCGCACTCAGTGATTTGGAAGCACACTCATACAAGTGCAAAAAACATTTTAAAGTGATGGCATCACAAACTTTGTGCAGACTTAGGCAGGTGAATTATTAGTGATGAAACTAAATTGTCGAATTTGGCAGGGATTTAATGTTCAACAGCCAATTTAAGTCACGTTAGTTTTCTGAGAATGTTTTGTAACCAGCTTAATCTGATGGGCTTATGAGAGTATAGCTCTGTCAAAAATCATGTTCCGTAGGGATCATATTGAATTTCTTTTATTAGCTGACAATACCTGCCCTTAAAATTGTCCAAATCAAATTTCTTTTCCATGCTTTATGGTACAGAATTATTGGTGCCAGTGGAGTATTCGTCAGTGTGACAGAGAAAATGCATAGTTTTAGAAAAAATTTGGTTCTTACCTGTATATTCCTAAATATTAAGTCATTGCTACCAAGAGATACGACTCTTTTAGAAATCTGTAAGACAGGATGGTGATTGTCATTGGGTTATCCATATGAATTGATTGTTTAGTGGTTGTATAAATTTTGCTTAGCTGATAATTTCACTCATTTTTTGGAGGTTGTCTAAGTCCATCAGATCATCTGAAAGCAGCATAACACCTGGCATTCACATAGGTAACTTCCTGTAGAAATGCTCTCATTGATTTCATGAGATCAGAAGTATCTGAGTGAAGACTGCTTCTCTTGTGTAAATCTAGTCAAACATTTTCTGTGACTCTTCCTTTTTACATGAAGATCCATATGGTAAATTCCTCTTAGGTTTAGTACCTTGGAAATATTTTCTCCAACAAACTTGCATATTTCTTGTTATCAAATACAGGAAAAAAATTTAGCTTGGGACATTTTATTTTTTTTTTCTTTTTTTTTGGAGTTTTTAAAAATTTATTTTTGGCTGCATTGGGTCTTTGTTGCTGCGTGCGGGCTTTCTCTAGTTGCGGCGAGTGGGGGCTACTCTTTGTTGCGGTGGGCGGGCTTGTCATTGTGGTGGCTTGTTGTGGAGCACGGGCTCTAGGCGTGTGGGCTTCAGTAGTTGTGGCACATGGGCTTAGTTGCTCTGCGGCATGTGGGATCTTCCTCGACCAGGGCTCGAACCCGTGTCCCCTGCGTTGGCAGGTGGATTCTTAACCACTGTGCCACCAGGAAAGTCCAGCTTGGGACATTTTAAGTTCTTGCTTCAATTGTCATTAACCATAGACAAAATTCGTGGTCTGTGTTAATTAATTGCCCATAATTCCTATGCGTATCTGTGATCTTACAAGTAATGTCTGGTTTGATAGCCTTTTTTTTTTTTTTAAATAAATCTTAGTGTGGTTTCATTGGGTTTTTTTTTTTTAAGCTATATTGAGACACTATAGTGCGCCCTCCCCCCTTCTTTTTTTTTTCCCCTCCCCCCTTCTTCCAACTTCTTGTACTTGGGCAACAGCAGGGTCATGTGAGCTGTTTGGCCAGTGAAATGTGAGCAGAAATTGTATGTGTAACTGTGTACACGTAAGTCCCTTACATACGAACTTGTTCTGTTCCGAGAGTGCGTTTGTAAGTCCAATTTGTTACTAAGCCCAACAAAGTTAGCCTAGGCACCCAACTAACACAATTTGCTGTATAGTACTGTACTGTAGTAGGTTTATAATACTTTTCACAGAAATAATACATAAAACAAACAGTACCTTGAAAAGCACAGTAGTGCAGTACAACAGCTGGCATACAAGGGCTGGCATCGAGTGAACAGACAAGAAGAGTTACTGACTGGAGGAGGGAGAGGAGGTGGGAGATGGTAGAGCTGAAGGATCATCAGCAATAGGAGACAGAGGGCAAGCTGCAATTTCACTCACACCTGACGTTGATGGCACAGGTTCTGGTTCCTTGATGGATTCAATTCTACCTACCCTCTTGAAAAAACGATCCAGTCATGTCTGGGTAGTAGCTCTTTTTTTCTCGTCGTAAATGACACGGTAGGACTGGATTGCAGTCTGAACGGCTGCTGCAGTACCGTTCTACGTTTGGGTCCTGTGCCTCAAAAAACTAAAAGTGCCTCCTCAAGTAAAATCTCCTTGCCATTTCCCACATTGTGAGTCTCTTTGCTTCTTCAGCTACTACTTCTTTTGTCTCTCTTCGTCCTTTCTGTGGGTCTCTGATTCCATCAGGTCTTCATTAGTAAGCTCCTCATGTTGCACGCAAGGAGTTCAATGAAGTCATCCTCTTGCAGATCTAGCTTGAAATAAAGACACTATACTATTGTACTCTATACAGTACTGTAAAGTACACAAAAGCACAACCACTTGTAAAGGTTGCATGCACGTGGCAGTGTACTCCAGAAAGGTGAACTGACTTAGGTGATTGGACATGCTAACGCATGTTCGTATCTTTGAAAGTTCACAACTTGAAGGTTCGTATGTAGGGGACTTAACAGAAACAGTGACGAACCCTTTCCTGATTCTTCTGTTTCTTCCCTTGCTTCCTTGACTAGAGAAGCCTCAAGTACCGAACTGTACAGCCCCAAGATGGTGAACTCTCACAAACATTTTGAGTGAGAAAGAAACCTTTGTTGTGTCAAGGCTCTGAAATTTGGTGAATAATTTGGTTCCCAAGCTCACCTGTCCTATCCTTTGGGAATACAGAATTATCAATCACAATTCAGAAAAGGTTGAAAATGTGTTTACTGTTTCTTGTACTTTCAATTGTGAGATATTAAGTAGATTACATCCAGGCCTCTCTGCTTTCCAGAATCTTAGGGGAGGCAGAGCTGTCTCAAAATTATATGCCAGCTTTTCTAAAGATCATCCTTTGGCTGGTATGTTAAATATGTGCATGCTATATGAAGGACATTTTGCTTTCATGGCATGCCTCAATATGAATGAATCATTAAAGGGCATAACACTTCCCCCTTCTGTGCACACTAAGTCTCTGGTGGATTTCCTTCTTTTCATTCCGTAATTTCTAAACTATATCTCTTCAGAACTAAGTATTGAGATTTTAAGGGAGATATTCATCACATTAAGCTCTCTGGCCAGCCTGAGCTCTTTCATCTTAAGCCTTTTAGTTCTCCCTTTGGTCCTCAATCTAGTTATTCTTTACTGTTGCTGGCACAAGTCTGGTTTTCTGCTTTTTATTCATTTGGGAACTCCCCCACCCCCCTACCCCAACCCATGCAAACATCAGGTTTTCCTTTGCTGCTGTACTTATCTTCCCCACTTTTGACCCAGAAAACACAAATATTTTTTCTGTGTATGGTACAAGAGACATTCACCTTCATACATCCCAGCTTTCAGTGTTTGGAAATGTTCCCAAAATTTAAACTTTTGACACTGGGGCATTCCCTGGTGGTCCAGTGGTTAGGCCTCCATGCTTTCACTGCAAGGGGTGCGGGGTTGATCCCTGGTCGGAGATCCCGCATGTGGTGCGGTGCGACCGAAAGAAAAAAAAAACAAGTTTTTTCTTCAGCAACTGGGAAAATACTTCAAGATATTTGTTCTCTTCCTTTTGCTGTTCTCTTCTAGTGCAGAATGGCTTTCTGTGACGGTGATTCTTTTCTCTTTATTATAGTATTATCCTTATTTGAGGTTTTTAGTTATTTTGTAAAGTGTCTCTAAGATAATAGTCATGTGATAAAGTGAAAAACTCAGTGTGAGGGGAAAATGGTGGTATTATATTGAAAAGTATAGCTTTTACACTTCTATTTTAACAATAGATCTTTCTCTTTTGAAGAAGTACTCTCATTTAATATAAATACTAATATATCTTGGGGGAGGGGTAAAGACTTCTCTATATGTCAGTCCAGATGTATGCATATAAAATATATTCTGGGGCTTCCCTGGTGGCGCAGTGGTTAAGAATCTGCCTGCCAATGCAGGGGACACGGGTTTGATCCCTGGTCCCAGAAGATCCCACATGCTGCGGAGTAGCTAAGCCCGTGTGCCACAGCTACGGAGCCTGTGCTCTACAGCCTGCGAGCCACAACTACTGAAGCGTGTGCACTCTAGGGCCCGCGTGCTGCAACTGCTGAACCTGTGTGCTGCAACTGCGGAAGCACGCACGCCTAGAGCCTGTGCTCCACAATAAGAGAAGCCACTGCAATGAGGAGCCTGTGCACCACAACGAAGAGTAGCCCCTGCTCAACACAACTAGAGAAAGCCCGCGGACAGCAATGAAGACCCAATGCAAACAATACACAAACACACACCCCCCCCACACGTATGTATGTATGTATGTATGTATGTACTGGGACTTCCCTGGTGGCACACTGGATAAGACTCTGCACTCCCAACGCAGGGGGCCTGGGTTTGATCCCTGGTCAGGGAACTAAATCCCACATGCATGCCACAGCTAAGGAGCCCACATGCTGCAACTGTGGAGCTCGTGAGTCGCAACTAAGGAGCCCGCCTGCTGCAACTAAGACGTGGTGTAACCAAATAAATAAATAAATATTAAAAGAAATATTGTAACAAATTCAATAAAGACTTTAAAAATGGTCCCCATCCAAAAGAAATTAAAAAATATATATATATTCTGATAGATCCCAAACTAACAATTTCAAACAACCATGCCTGATAACTAATAATTGGTCTAGAGAGATTTTTACTGAGGTGATTTTTATCATTTCAACAAGGTGAATTTTACAGAGAGTTTTACAATTTACAGAGGTACCTTGGTTTTTTTCCCCCTGGCTTTTCCCATGATAGTTCTGCATCACCCCTGAGATAACTTTGCATTGTTTCCATTTGACATAATGATTTGGGAAGCTTGCCTTCATGCAAGCCAGAAATAAATTTATTGTCTTAAGTTTCTTCTCATGTTGGGTCTTTGGAGGAGTTTCTTTTCAACAGTCCCTACTTAACTGAAGATTTTATCAATACTATGATCATCATGTCTGTCATCTGGATTACTTTTCATTGAGAAGGGGGGACTACAGAGTTTGGGACAGAGCTACTTAGTTCATCTTCATCGTGTGTGTGTGAGAAAATACACATAACAAAATTTACCACGTTGGTCATTTTTTTTAAACAGTGATACATATTTTTTAAAAATTATTTATTTATTTGGCTGCGCCAGATGTTGGCTGTGTTATGTGGGATCTTTGTTGCGGCATGTGAAATCTAGTTCACTGACCAGGGATTGAACTCTGGTCCCCTGCATTGGGAGCTCAGAGTCTTAACCACTGGAGCACCAGGGAAGTCCCACCACGTTGATCATTTTTTAGTGTATAGTTCAGTGGTGTTAAATACATTCACATTTTTGTGAAGCCATTACCATCCATCCCCATGATTCTTTCTTTCCATCTTGTAAAACTGAAACTGTATCCATTAAACAGTAACTTCCCATTGTCCCCTTAGCACCTGGAAACTAACATTATACTTTCTTTATGACTTATTTAAGTATCTCATATAAGTGGAATCATGCAATGCTTGTGTTTTTGTGACTGGTTTCTTTCACTTAGTATAATGTCCTTACGGTTCGTTTATGTTGTAGCATATTGCAGAATTTCCTTTTTAATATTCCATTGCATGTATACCTACCTTTTGCTTATCTCTTCACCCGTCAATGGACACTTGATTGCGTCCATGTTGTAGCTATCATGAATAATGCTGCTATGAAAATATCCAGATATATCTGTTCAAGATCCTGCTTTCAGTTCTTCTTGGTATATACTCAGAAGTGGAATTGCTGGGTCATATGGTAATTCTGTTTTCAGAATTTTTCAAGGAACTACCATACTGGTTTACGCAGCAAATGTACCATTTTACATGCCCACCAACAGGGCATGGGGTCCAATTTCTCCACATTCTTGCCAACACCTGTTTTCTGGTTTCTTGATAGTGGCCATCCTAATGGGTGTGAAGTGGTAGATGATCTTAGTCTTTTAAATAAAGGAAAGAGCTAGATTTTTTTCCCCCTTGATCGTCTTGCTCTAAATGCACCCTAGGAGGCTCTTGATTGGGAATCAAATCTGGTTATTATTTAAAATGGCACGTTTGTATTCTCTGTTGTAGATTGCTTTGATGGGCTTATTTCCTACCCTCTCCTTTTTTTTTTTTTAAACATCAACCAGCCACTTTTCCATATGAAAGACAAGTTATAACCCTTCACATTCTTTGTGCCTTTTCTTGATAATGTATAGCAGATGAATTGGTAAGCCTTCTAGACTACAGTATACCCAGTTTTCAGAATATCCCCAAATGCCTTGACTTTTGTATTATGAAAGAGTTTTGGTCTTCTTTAGTCATTTCATGTACAGAATTCAAGATCAGATCATACAATACTAGATACTTCGTAAGTCCCTAAGATGCCATAGTCTTGTTAATTGGGTATATTATTTGAATGTACTATAGGCATTTAACTGAAGTTTGATAACATAGGACACCTATACTAAATTCCCCTTTATGTATTTAATGAACAGAATTCAGACCTTCATGATGATTCTTTGGGTCTCAGAAACTTCTTTAGGGACAGATATAGCTAAATTTTCTACAAAATAAAATGGGCTGCAGAAAAAGGGCCTATTGAAATTGCTGAGAAGGGACTATAGAATCTCTTGTTCTATCTAGGGGGGGATCCTTAAATAGGTTTCATTTATCTGTGATATAGTCAGGCCCACCAAAATATATTTCTCAGTCTCTATTAACATAGTTCAGTTAGCGTTCTTCATTCTTTCATCAAATGTTTGTGTGCCATTTATATCATTAGATACTGTGCTTTTCTGGTAATAGAGAGATAAAGACACAGTTAATGCCCTTTTAGGACGGTAGTATTTGATGGGAAGAAAAACACTGATCCTCAACACAGAGAAAGGAGTATGAACATGGGTTGGAGAGCACAGTAAGGCTTTGCAGAATAAGAACTTGATCCAGAGGAATGAATAGTGTCCTAGACAAAGAGGAAAGGTCATGGGTCAACTGATCAATCTTTACATAAAGCAAACCCAAGACCTCTCCAGAACCTTGAGTGACAGAACCTTTTTAAGGCAGTGTTTGATTCTGTGGCCCTTTTCTGTCCTTGGGGTGTTTGCCGTTAGTGTTTTTGGACTTAAGAATTTGTTTCTGTGAGCACACTACTTGGAAAGTTAGTTGAATGTGGTGGTTAAGAGGGAGCTCAGGCACTTAAGTTAGATTGTCTGGGTTCGAATTCTGGTTTTACTACTTAATAGCTGTGTGACTTTAGGCAAGTTACTTTTTCAGTTTTTTGTCTTTAAAGTCAGAATTAAGTGTTCTGACAGCCGGCAGACATTTTTTTCCATGTTCAGAGAAATTATGGTTATGACCCTGTATACTTTGGTAGGAGGTACATGAGTCCTATCATCCAGTATAGAGCCCGCTTGTTTTCCTGTGACTGATTCTGAACAGTTTGCGTCCATCCTGAGTCTGGCTCTTACTAGAAACTGTAGGCCCCCCTTTAGATTTTGTACTCTGTCTTTATAAAATTAAGACTATTGGACCTCAGCAGAGACCTGTTTTACCATCTGGCAGGGACAGTCTTGGGAGAATCAAGTTTACTGTGATGTTGTTTACTGTTAGTGGCATGGGAGCATCTGCTCTCTACTAGGCATTGGCAGTTAAGGTTTTTGAAGATAATGTTCTGGGAGGTTAACTTGTAGGGGGAAGAAGATGTAAGCAGGAATAAACCACATTTTAATGTATTAAGCGTGTATGTCTGTTGTCATTGAAATCATTTATCTTGCATCTATTCTTATAAAAGCAAACGAAAGGATCCCCATACAGATGAATTCAAATGTTTAAATCTGAGATAATATGATTAAATCAAAGCATGACTGTGGAGTCAGAGTGCCTGTTGTAATCCACTGAATTTGTGATTTTGAGCAAGTTTCACCCTCACAGTTTTTAGTTTCCTTTTATAAAATGGGGATAATACTGGTACCTACCTCAAAGGTCTGTTCAGATTCAGTGCATTCAGATTCAGTGTCTGTTCCGGTGCAAAGCATTTGGAACAGTGCCTACCGTGAGGTGTTTTATTTGTGAATGAGTTTATCGAAGCAGTGTGTAAATAGTTCAAAGAGCAAAAACCAAGAACTAAAGCTAAATTAAAGTTGGAGTGCAAAACATTTGACTTCCTGGCAGGATAGTCAGTAACAAAAAGAAGCAAGCTGGTTTTAATGTAATGGATGTCTAACGAGGCTATTACCACTCAATGAAGGAGAAATGACCTGGAACGAAACAAGCTTAGTATTTGGTTAAGATGTCCTTTGAGTTGTGAGGATTATATGTTTCAGAGTTTCTGTAACAGTGGTGATTTTCAGTCAGCTACCTGTTGTCCCCAAACTATCAAGAGTCCCAGAAATTATATTTTATTGCCCCAAACTCATGTACCAAACTGCGCATCCACAAGTAGTGATTTGACCATGAGTTGCAGTTCTCTGGTTCATAAATTGTGATCATATCTGCTGCAGATAGATTTGACAGCCTTCCGCCATCTGAGAAATGCTGAGATTGCATTGATAAAATAGTTGCTGCAATAATGATTTCATGAAATACTAGTGTTTGAGAAGGTTATGTGAATATAACTAGTGTTAGTCCTCTGCTGATGGAGGTTTTAAGGGTGTGGCTGGTCTAGAGTTTTGGATAAATTAGGGTTTTCACATACTTTTGGGGTATATTATAGTTAGGATTGTGTTTCTGTTGCTGGTGTTAAAAAAAGGATAAGGATGACACCAGTGTTATGAGAATTTCTTTATAGTCATAATTTGTACAGATTGGTACAAAGCACTGGTTGTAGAACTTTTAGCTTTTTTCTCTTCTGCTTCAGGCTACTACTATCCCTTAATCTAGTTCCTTCAGGAATGAAGAAATTTCTGAAGATAAAGGGCTATGAGGAGTAGTTTGGCTTTTAAAAGTAACTACTACAACTCCGTAATAAAAAGGCAGATAACTCAAAAATTGTCATAACATCTGAATGGTATTTTCCAGAGAGCATACACAAATGGCCAGTTAGCATATGAAAAGATGCTCAACATCATTAGCCATCAAGGAAATGCGAATCAAAATCAGAGATACCACTTCACGCCCACTAGGATGATTATTAAAAAAAAAAAAAAAAAGGAAACGTGTTGGTGAGAGGATGGAGGAATTAGAATCCTCCTCTATTGCTGGTGGAATGTAAAAATGGTGCAGCCCCTGTTAAAAAGTTCAACAGCTCCTTCCTCAGAAAGTTATCATATGACCCCACAGTTCCACTTCTTAAGTATATATTCAAGAGATTTGAATGCATACTTACATGAATGTTCATAGTAGCATTTTTCATAATAGCCAAAAAGTGGAAAGTCAACTCAAATGTCCATTAACTGATGAATGGATAAGTAAAATGTGGTATACACCTATATACATTCAGTAAATGAAGTATTGATAGATGCTGCACTATGGTGGCTGAACCTTGAAACATGCTAAGTGAAAGAAGCCAGTTACAGAAGACAACATACTATATAGTTCCATTTATATGAAATGTCCAAATAGGTAAATCCATAGAGATGGAAAGTGGATTGGTAGTTGCCTAGGGCTGAGGGATTTGGGGATAAATGGGGAATGACTGCTAATGTGTATGGAGCTTTTCTTTTTCGAATGATGAAAAATCGATTATAGTAATGGTTGCGCAAATTCTGTGAGTATACTAACAACCATTGAATTGTATGCTTTAAATAGGTGAGTTGTATGTGAATTATAGATCAGTAAAGCTGTTATTTAATAATAACAGATAACTGCTACTTTTCTATTTGTACCACAGTCTTTTGTGCATTGTTTCGTGGCTTTTTCAATGAAGGGAATTATATACTTAATTGAAGCTGGGATAGTAGAATATCATTGAGTATTTAAAATATATTTCTCCCCTCACATTGTAAAACTATTATATGATCATTGTTGAAAATTCCTAGAGCACAGAAAAATGAAAAAAATCTGTCATCTGGAATAGTACCCAGAGACATACCACTGTTAAACTTTTAGTGGTATTAGATATTTGGGTAAAGTTTTTCCATATGTAATGTTGCAGAGCTCTACAATTTAAAAGAATTATGGTCTTTTTTTGGTGTAGCTAGGTTACTTTTTAAATTGCTTTGTTGTTGGAACAACTTAGATGAATTACTGGTTCACTTCTGAGGCATGTTTAATTTGTTGTTAGTTTTTGAGAACTAGTATGGCAGTGAGCTTGAAATGATACTCTCTTTACTCCACTGCCACTAAATTTAGCGTTTTTTTCATGGCTGTGGTTAAAAAAAAAAATTGGATGTTTCAAATGAATGTGCTCAGGCTCCCACAGATGGTCTTATATGCCTTAATATTTGTTTTTTTAATGCTTCAGAATTGCGTTAAATTCAGCTGTATTGAGGTAAAATTTATAATACACTACTTATACACATAAAATTCATTGTTTTTTTTTTTAAATTTATTTTTGGCTGAGTTGGGTCTTCGTTGCTGCGTGTGGGCTTTCTCTAGTTGTGGCGAGCGGGGCCTACTCTTCGTTGCGGTGCGTGGGCTTCTCATTGCGGTGGCCTCTCTTGTTGCAGAGCACAGGCTCTAGGTGCGTGGGCTTCAGTAGTTGTGGCTCACGGTCTCTAGAGCGCAGGCTCCGTAGTTGTGGCGTGCATGCTTAGTCGCTCCATGGCATGTGGGATCCTCCTGGACCAGGGCTCGAACCCACGTCCCCTGCATTGGCAGGCGGATTCTTAACCACTGCGCCACCAGCGAAGTACCAATTTCATTGTTTTGATAAATGTATTCAGTTGTGTAACCACCACGGTAGAACAATTCTGTTACCCCCCAAATTTCCCTTGTACTCCTTTGCTCACAAGCCTCTCACTTCACCCCCATATCTTGGTAACCACTTACTTGCTTTATGCCTTTATAGTTTTGCATTTTCTATAACTTGATTTAAATGGAATTATAGTCCTTTTTGGTCTGGCTTTTTTCCTTTTTCCTTTTTTTTTAATGTCTTTATGGGAGTATAATTGCTTTACAATGTTGTGTTAGTTTCTGTTGTACAGCAAAGTGAATCAGCTGTAAGTATACATATGTCCCCATATCCCCTCACTCTTGAGCCTCCCTCCCTGGTTTGGCTTTTTTCAGTTAGAATCATGTTGTTTGAAATTCATCCATGTTGTTACTTGTATCAGTAGTTCATTCTTTTTTATTCTTGAGTAGTATTCCATTGTATGGATGGACATTTGGGTTGTGTTCACCTTTTGGCTATTATGAATAAAGTTGCTGTGGACATGTATGTAAAAAAGTCTTTGTGAAGATATATATTCGTATCTCTTGGGTGATACCTAGGAGTGGGCTTGCTTAGTCTTACAGTGTTGAACTCTGTAAGAAACTACTGAATTGTTTTCTAAAGATCATACCATCTTTTTTTTTTTTAATTATTAGCACCTTTTTAAAATTATTATTTATTTATTTATTTGGCTGTGTTGGGTCTTCGTTTCTGTGCGAGGGCTTCCTCTAGTTGCGGCAAGCGGGGGCCACTCTTCATCGCGGTGCGCGTGCCTCTCACTATCGTAGCCTCTCTTGTTGCGGAGCACAGGCTCCAGACGCGCAGGCTCAGTAGTTGTGGCTCACGGGCCTAGTTGCTCCGCGGCATGTAGGATCTTCCCAGACCAGGGCTCGAACCTGTGCGCCCTGCATTGGCAGGCAGATTCTCAACCACCGCACCACCAGGGAAGCCCCGATCATACCATCTTAATATTTCTATTTAACTTCTATTTTTAAAAAAATATTTATTTATTTGGCTGGGTCAGGTCTTGGTTGCAGAATGCGGGATCTTCATTGCGGCATGTGGGATCTTTTGTTGCGGCACATGGGCTCTTCGTTGCGGCACACTTGCTTTTCTTTAGTTGTGGTGCGTGGGCTCCAGAGTGCGTGGGCTCAGTAGTTGTGGCATGTAGGTTCTCTAGTTGTGGCTTGCCAGCTCAGTAGTTGTGGCCCTCGGGCTTAGTTGCCCCCGCAGCATGTGGGATCTTAGTTCCCCGACCAGGGGCTGAACCTGAGTCCCCTGCATTGGAAGGTGGATTCTTAACCACTGCACCACCAGGGAACTCCCCCCACTATGTAAGTTCTTGATATTCCTGAAGGGCTAATTTTTGGAAACATATCATTTCCTGGGATTACACATAATTTATCATATCATTAAGCAGTGTTTCATAAAGTCACCATCTGCATCGTACTTTAAGGTATGCTTATGCTTAGAATGTATGCTAAGGGTGCTTGTTAAAACGCAGATCCTTGGGTCTCATCACCAAAAATTCTGACTTAGTAAAAGTTGGAGAGCCACATGCTAATATGGCATTTAGTTTTTTCTAAAAGCATAGTTTTCATTAATATATTTATTCAGTTAGTGTTTATTGAGCTGTTTTTGGCTCTTCCTTTGCGTTCACGTGCGTTTTATTAACTATTTTTTCCTGTACTTGGGATCTCCCAAGGTTTATCTGGGCCCCTTTCTTTGCTCGCCACCTAGTGGTGACAAATGAGAACCATACAAAACTTTGCTGATGAATGAATTCATAGGAGGTGGACAGTGCCCTTCTAAAGGAGGAAGGATTGCAAATACCCAGAGATAAGTTTGTGTTTGTGACTAACCAAATGCTCAGTATATGTTTGCTATATGAATGAATTCCCTTTCTCCAGTGACTACTTTTTGGGGAAGTTCAGTTTATTTGTATTTAATTGGGGAATAATTTGTTTGAGAGAAAATGCATTTTAGAGCCTGTAAATTTAAAACTTTTGTTTTAAACTGCTAGCTGAATTATTTTTACTGGGAAACGGATAGGTGTGTGCTCCTAGTTCTCTTAATATGGGAGAGATGCCTCCAAGCCATACTGAATTATACTTGATACTGTATGAAGTCATTTTGGTTCCATACAATTTATATTCTAGATCCTATTTTTTCTGGGCTCTTAATTTACTTTATCTTTTACATGGTTTTAGGTTTTTACTCATACTAGTTTTGATGATTATGAAGTTATTTTGTTAAAAAATTTGTTTTTTGTTTTACATTAGCTTGACAGAAAAAGATCTACTGTGATAGGGATGTTTCAACAAAACATAGTTTGTACGGTCTCATTTTACTTTTCACTTATAGAAATGGTGGAATCAATGAAGAAAGTAGCAGGGATGGATGTGGAGTTGACAGTTGAAGAAAGAAATCTCCTATCTGTTGCATATAAAAATGTGATTGGAGCTAGAAGAGCTTCCTGGAGAATAATCAGCAGCATTGAACAGAAAGAAGAAAACAAGGGAGGAGAAGACAAACTAAAAATGATTCGGGAATATCGGCAAATGGTGAGATTGTCATATCCTAGACAAGTTTAAAGAATGATGTCTTAGGTGGTGGACTGTTTAGAACATAGCCTAGTACACACATTGTTGTATACCTGTGTAATGTATATTTTACATTTTAATGGATTTACATCTTTCACTCACCTGGATTGGGAATTACAGGCTATACAGTATTTCAGGACAGAGGAGAAGAACTTTTTTTTTCTTGGAAGCTGCAGAGAGTAGTGTTGAGCACCACACAAGTGAAGAACTAATTTAATCTTTGTTTTTATTGTGGTAACTACAAAATACTTCATTGAGTGACCTGAAATTACCATTCAGGACAATTTAACAAATATTTCTGTGCCTATTATATGCCACACCAGTTGCTAGGTGTTATGTGCAAAGTTGAGACAGTTACAGTTAATATCTTTATGGAAGATCAGTCTAGTCATTGTTTTTTTTTAATATTTTATTTATTTATGGCTGTGTTGGGTCTTCGTTTCTGTGCGAGGGCTTTCTCCAGTTGCGGCAAGTGGGGGCCATTCTTCATCGCGGTGCGCGGGCCTCTCACTATCGTGGCCTATCTTGTTGCGGAGCACAGGCTCTAGGGCGCAGGCTCAGTAGTTGTGGCACACGGGCTTAGTTGCTCCGCGGCATGTGGGATCTTCCCAGACCAGGGCTCGAACCCGTGTCCCCTGCATTGGCAGGCAGATTCTCAACCACTGTGCCACCAGGGAAGCCCTAGTCATTGTTTTTTTTAATAGAATAGGAAGTATCAGAGGGCATTGGACATTATTTCATAAAGTTATTGTTTCACATATTACATGTGGGTATATACGGATATGTAATGTTTTTATTGTGGGTTTTGGTCAAGAAAGTTTGATCTAGTTCTCAACCAGAGGTGACTTTGCTCCTCAGAGGACATTTGGCAATGTCTAGAGACATTTTTGGTTGTCACAACTTGACAGTTCTGCTGGTATTTTAGTGGGTAGAAATGGGGATACTGCTGAGCATCCTGTTATGCATAGAATAGCCCCCCACTGTTGAGAAACTGATTCTAAACACACTCTTAAGAGTACAGTGAGGGAAATAACAGAAGCAGTCACAAAGTTAGCATGGGGAGTAGTAAACTTGGTAGGGGGAGGGAAAAGGGAAATGTTTATTGACTAACACGGGGAGATATTTGTAATATATATAATTGTGTAAGGTACTGTATTTAATCTTTAAATGACCGTGTAAAGGGTAGGTATTACTCCAGTTCATAGATGGGAAAACAGGTGTTCTGAGTGATTAAGTAACATACCTGGGGTTACAGAGAAGGTGGTTAGCTGGTACCAGTGTGACCATCACTTTCAAATATGTTGAAACAAACAATATGGATTGTGGTAGACAAGTTTGGTGTCTCAGAGGGATGAGGAAATGAGAAAGTGCTAAAGAGGTAAGTCTGTGAACTAGATTGTGGGATTTGGGATAAGTAGGAAAGGAAACAGGAAGCAAAGAGAGGAACTGATAAATTGGGAGAAGATGAAAGAGTCAAGAGGCTGGAATTTAAGACTTCCAGGATAGAACAGCATAGTTAGGAGTATGGACAAGTGAAGGTCATGGAGTTGAGATGAAGGAACTGTGTTGAAAGGAACATGATAATACCTTGGTGTGTGATACCCGGAATTGGAGAGGTGAGCTGTAGATACTCAGTGAATGTGGGTGAAGAGCCTGCGGAGATCTACTGATAACAGAAATTGAGAAATTAAAACATAGTGGATGAGCTTCCAAGGAGGAAGGGTTTGGAGTATTAGGAGAGCAGTCATACTGAGTCAGTGAGGAGTTAAGAGATTCAGAAATCATCCTTCTCTTAGAGCAGTCTATCTTTACTTGAAAAGCCATAAAGAAGGTAGTTCATTCAGGAGAGAGCTGGTTTTACTTAGAATCAGAATGAGATTATAGGAGAAGAGAGAGTGGGCGAATTATTTACAGTGGGAAGGAGGAGGTTCCAGAGGGCATGAAATGAATTTGGAAAGGTTGAACAATGTCACTGTAGTAATAGAAAATGGAAAGCAGACTGTGTATATGTGTTTAGGAGTAGTGTGCGTTTTTGGCATGATAAACGAATTGGGACGAGTGGCAATATTTCCTTTAGTTTACAGATTTTTGGTGTTGTAACTGGCTATGGATCTACCACTCAGGTGGTTGGCTGTTGAGCATAGTAGTGGTTAGAAATGTGAGCCTTGGAAGCAGAATACCTTGGTTTGAATTTTTATTCCATCCCTTACAAACTGTGACTCCAACCATGCAACCTTACCTGGGTTCAAGTTCTCTGCCTCTAAGTTCTTTAAGTTAGTGATCTTTGGGCAAATATAGTAATCTTTGTTTTCCCATGTAAGTGGAGATAATAGTTGCTACCTCATTAAAGAAGCTACTTAATATAAATGTGCTGCACTTAGTAAGTAGTAATCACTGTTAGTTCTGTAGCTGAACCGTGAGGTTTTTTTTAAGCACTTAAGTAATGGCACATAGGAAGAAAGACTTTCCATAAACCAGAGACAGTTTTCTTTGCTTTTGTGTCAAGAGAGGGAAGGGCGGTTTGGAGAAGGGTATGCATGTTCTCTTCTCCAAAACAAGAGTTGGAATGTGATAATTTATATATAATTTCTTAAACAATTTTTCTGACTTTTTTTTCAGGTTGAGACTGAGCTAAAGTTAATCTGTTGTGACATTCTGGATGTACTGGACAAACACCTCATTCCAGCAGCTAACACTGGCGAGTCCAAGGTTTTCTATTATAAAATGTAGGTTCTATACTAGAAGGGAAAATGTCAGATTAAATGTTGGCTCTCTTAGAATCATCACTTTTTTATGTAGGTTTACAACATTTTATTTAATGTTGGAAAGATAGTTACGGGAGGAGTGAGTCTCAAGAATTAAATTAAGTTTTGAATACTCATTTGCAGATTCACTGCTAAGAAGAATCAATATTACTGCATTTAAGGTGGTCAGACTATTACTGTAAAAATGTACTAGGTTTTGCTTTACCTATTTATATTCATTTGCTTGTGTGGGGCTGCCCCCCTAGCTACAAGCAGTGCATTACACAGTTTATATGGAAGTTTTATTTCATGATTAACAAACTGTTGTGCCATTCTTTGGAACCACTTTTTATATTTAATTCTCGTCTATCAAGTGATAAATTTGTTGATTTTTGAGCCTTTTCAGTTAATTTCTCTAGGATTTTGCTTATATTTGGCAATGTGAAATCTCTGAGGAGGAAAACTAAATAGATGAGTCAGTCATTCCTGAAAGAGACTTTTTGAAATTATTGAAGTATACCTGTTTCATGTTTTTGTCACATACTTGATCTTATGTAATACAGGAAATTTTTAACAACTTATTTAAAAAGCATTATTCCTAATTCTGTTCTTTTATTTTTGTTTTGTTTTAGGAAAGGGGACTACCACAGGTATCTGGCTGAATTTGCCACAGGAAATGACAGGAAGGAAGCTGCGGAGAACAGCCTAGTGGCTTATAAAGCTGCTAGTGATATTGCAATGACAGAACTTCCACCAACACATCCCATCCGCTTAGGTCTTGCTCTCAATTTCTCCGTATTCTACTATGAAATTCTTAATTCCCCTGACCGTGCCTGCAGGTAGGTCATGAAAGAGAACAAACGCTCTCACTATGAAAGTAAAAAAGGTTACAAAGGAGAATAGCTACTTGTTTTTTGTCTTGTTCCTTGGGACTGCCTTCGTTGGCTTGGCCCTGTAATAAAGAATTATTTTGGCTTTTAATGCAGCTGTTTTGGATGATATGAAGACAGACCTATCTCATTTCACTAGGATAGCAGTTAGGATAATTATGTTGATGGGGAAAAATTTGATTGGTAGATTGAAAAGAATCTTGTTACAGAGTAAGAGGAAGGAATGAGGAATTTTCATAATAGAATTATCTTCATTTCTGTATATTAGCTTTCAGTCTTTATAGCATGTGTTTAATATAGTTATGCTCTTAGTGTACATGCCATTTTGTATTTTCTATCATAAAATTTGGCATTTTATTGACGTATGTAAAAGTACTCCACCATTTATACTTCAGATTGTTCCCAATTTTTGATACACATATAAATTTAAGGAATATTTTCATGTACATAGCTTTTTACTTTTTAAATATACATAACATGAAGTTTAGCATTCTGTGTTTTTTTTTAAAATTTAATTAATTTATTTGTTTATTGGCTGCATTGGGTCTTCGTTGCGGTGCGTGGGCTTCTTGTTGCGGTGGCTTCTTTTGTTGCGGAGCACGGGCTCTAGGCACGCAGGCTTCAGTAGTTGTGGCTTGTGGGCTCTAGAGCACAGGCTCAGTAGTTGTAGCACACAGGCTTAGTTGCTCTGCGGCATGTGGGATCTTCCTGGACCAGGGCTCAAACCCCTGTCCCCTGCATTGGCAGGCGGATTCTTAACCACTGCGCCATCAGGGAAGCCCTAGCATTTTGTTTTTAAATGTGCAATTCAGTGGCATTAAGTACACCCACAATATTGTCTGTCACCACTATTTCTAAAACTTTTTCATCACCTGAAACGAACTAATCACTAAACAATAACTCCATATTTCCGTCTGCCCCAGTCCCTGGTAATCTCTACTTTCTGTCTTTATGAGTTTGCCTGTTTTAGATACCTCATATAATAGGAATAATGTATTTGTTCTTTGTAACTTCAGTGTTCTTGAGTATGTAGGAATCAGATATTCCATGAAAGGATTTTCCTGATGTAAGGTGGATTCATTTGAATGCAAATAAATATATTAATTTATCTAAAAACATTCTAAATGTTGCTAGTCGAGTTTGTCCAAACAGGTAATATGTCTTAACTAATAAAGAAGCTATAGCTGTTTAGCTGATGGTACTGGTCTTTCATTGCCATTCTCCAGGCTAGCTGTCCCACACGTAGCTTCAACTTAGTCCTTTCCATGCTTTTGCTTTAATCCGAAGTGTGCCATTTGTGCTCTTTTCCTACCCATTAATTAGTTCAAATATGACTTCCCCATTTGTTCCTCCTCTTGGGTCCCTAAAGTACTTTCTCCAGGATAGCACTTCATCCTCCTTTTATAGTACTTATTTATGTGTCAGTCCCTCTATTCTTAGATGTTTTAAAAAGTTCATTGTGGACTCAGGTTATGTCTCTCTTTCCTCTTTTCTTTTCCCCACCCCGTGCCCATCGTCACTTGGTGTACATAGTACACAGTACTCAATAAGTGAATGTGAATTTTGTTTTCGTTTTAACTGTAGTAATTGGCTTATATGATCACATTTTTGTGAGTTCTAGATTGCCTGTTATTCTTCCTTGCTCCATTAACATTAAATTCTATTGGATTAAACTGTGAGATACTGTCCCAGAATTTTCTCTTTTTGCATTAAAACTTTGTTAAATAAGTGAACTGTTGACTAGAATTTGGAGATACCTTTAATATGCATGTATTTTGGTGGTGGATTAGAATGGGATTTGGTCTGCTTGTCAAAAGCATAGTCATAAGTGGAACTCCAAAAGTCCCACTAGTTCCAAAGTTAATGGATTACAAAATTAAAAAGGGAGTTAATAGGAAGTTAATTTTCATCAGTTACATCTGCTTTTTCTTTATTTCAGTGCCTAAACCCAAGCATTCAGTGTCGCTATTACTGTGTGATAACTGAAGAAAAGACTGAAATTTAACTTACGTCATTTCCAATTCTGGTTTTGGACTTTTTTAGTTTATTTTTGTAATACATTTATGTAAACACTTGTAGGTTGGCAAAAGCAGCTTTTGATGATGCAATTGCAGAACTGGATACGCTGAGTGAAGAAAGCTATAAGGACTCTACGCTTATCATGCAGTTGTTACGTGATAATCTGACACTATGGACTTCAGACATGCAGGGTGATGGTAAGGAGACTGAAGTTAAAGTGTTGTCTCTTTCAGTTGTTGGACCTGTTTACTCTTAGAAGTTGGGATTTCTTTACATTAAGCTACAATTTAGAGTCAACAGCCTATCCTCCAAACTATCAAATTTTGATTACTGCCTTTACCGGAAATGATATCAAAGTACAGTCTTCCATTTTGGTCTGTAAGATGATAAAATAAAATAACTGTTTGGGAAAGGGGATCTTTTGTTAATATTTAGAGATTTAAAGTTTTGCCTCTAATACTGTTTGCTAAACTTAGTTTACCTCTTCTCTCACACTGTGTTTTGAAAGATGGAGGGAAAGGAAGCAGTTCATATTATCATTCCTCAGATTCAATTTTAGGGGGTCTAAGGTTAATTGTATTTGATTGTCATGATCACTGCTTTGGCTGAGTGGTAATCCTCAGGTTAAAACTAGATAGTTAGGGGGAAGGGTAAGCTATGACAAAGTGAGAGAGTGGCATGGACATATATACACTACCAAACGTAAAATAGATAGCTAGTGGGAAGCAGCCACATAGCACAGGGAGATAAGCTCAGTGCTTTGTGACCACCTAGAGGGGTGGGATAGGGAGGGTGGGAGGGAGGGAGACGCAAGAGGGAAGAGATATGGGAACATATGTATATGTATAACTGATTCACTTTGTTATAAAGCAGAAACTAACGCACCATTGCAAAGCAATTATACTCCAATAAAGATGTTAAAAAAAAACAAAAACAAAAAACTAGATGGTTATAAGTAGATATTTATGAAGCATCTTTTCTGTGTGGAAATCTTATCTAAAAAAAGAACTAGTTTACCTCTGTATTCTACACAACAAATGGCATGTCCTGCCCATAGGTCCTTATTTAAGAGGTCTGGTGTAGTGTCTTGTTTTCTAGCATTGCAGTTGTAAATAGTTACTAGAATATTTTATAAAATTTAATCTTGTGATGGGTGGTGGGGTGGGGTGGGTGCTTAATGTTTCTTCCAGATGTAAAAGGCCAAATTTGTCACATTTCTTGATTTTAAAGGATATTTTATTTTGCCCATTTCTAAAGAATTGTTTTAATCCATGGTACATCATTGGGGGGGGGGATGGGACGGGGAGATGGACACAAACTAGTGTGGCATGATAATTATGAGAGTTTTTGTAATTGGTGGTGGTGGTATGGCGAGTGGAAATAAAGTTTCTTGTCACTTTCAGCTACAGATCCTTTAAGAGTGTATTACCCAAACTGAAGCATATGTTGTATTGCTTGAGGCTAGCTGTACTTTCCATTGGTCAAACCAACATGTTGTACTGTATTTGGAAACATACTTTTTAAAGATGTATTTGAAAATGGGTGTCAGGGCATGTAGGTTGGCAGTGGAAGGATAGAGTCAGATTTTAGAATTATCTTGGGTCATGGTACTGAAGTGAGAATTAGGTTGACTCAGCTTCTAAAGTGCACCAGCTTGATGAACTATTTAGAAACTTGACTAGGGTTGGCTTGAGATATGTGGCACATGTGACCTACTTGCACACTTCACCAACAAAGCCAGACGGAGCCGCAGATGACTTTTCATTCAACACAGCGCTTGAGGGGCAACCACTACCAGTCTGTGGGACTCAAAACCAATTTAACCGTCTCTGAACTAATGACTAAGGTTCCTTCCAGCTTTAAATTCTATTGTATTCTAACAATAACTACTAAGAAGAATGGCCAAATAGCTGTGGACTCTTCACAGTCACCCCCAGCTCAGAGAAGACTAATATCTCTCTGCCTGTTTGAGGGGATAAAAGGAAAGCATGTGGAGAGTTTGGTAAGCAGTATTGACCTATAATATAAGTAAGCTCTATACCCCTTTGACCTCTGGGGATGTTTTTTTGAGGGTGAAAAATAACAAAAAGAAGGTGACTTTGAAAGGCAATTTTTTTTAGACATTTGATGCCAGCTCTTATGACTAAGTTGCTAGATTACAAAAATAAATAAAGTCTGTATTTTTCATTATCACTCATAACCAAGAATTGATTGAGGGTAGACTGTATGTCACTCCATTTTTATACAGAACCAAAGATATGCTTTTTCTTGGTTATTGAGCATTGTTTTATGAAATGGATCATTTAAAAATAGGGTATCTTTAGATTTCTTACGTTTTCATAGTTGGGAAGGTTCTTTGTACAAAATGTTTTATTACATTTTAGGGTAGATTTCTCTTTAATCCTAAAACACTTAAAAATCTAGTGAAATTCAGTTGCATCAATTCCTTTTCACTTTGTAAATTGACCAATTAAATTTGGTTGAAACAGACTGATTTTCATTTAAGAGGTTTGTCACAAAATATTTGGAATTATGAAGCAGTTTAATGTGAAAAATTCAAGTGGTCTATCTTGAAATTTTAGCAATATTAACAAGCTATCTGAATTTACAAATTGTTGTCGGTACTAGGAAATTATTTGCCAGTTTTGCTGAAAGGTAGAGTATTACATGTTTCATTAAACTGGTTTTGTGATTTAGAATCAATGCTGAATGTAGAAGAATTTTGGTCATGAAATTGGTCAGGATGTTACTTGCATTTATTTTAAGGATTATTTAGATGGTTTTCTCCTTTTTTACTTTAAATATGAAAAATGGTGTCAAAAACCTTTTGAATTGAGGGTTTCTAAAGGAAGAAGTATATGTTGTTCACAAGCCTTTACTTACACGTTTATATGTTTTTAACTGCAGAATATGTTAATGTCTGTCTGGGTCTGTTGAAACATAATTCTTTAAAGGGAGCACCACTTTTTCTCATCAAGTGATTTCAGTCCTTTTCTCTTAACCTGTGGTCAGAGGACTATTAAATACACAAGTCCATAGAGAGGAAATGTGTTCTCTCTGCCCGTTCCTCTCCTCCCCCCCAAATCTAGAAACTGGGCAAAGAAATATGTATCTGAAGGTATGTATGTATCTTTTTGCCCCCCTTCTGTATACCTTTTAAGAGGATATTATTTCTTCCTCTTAAAAAGGAACAGATTATTTCTTAGAGTGAAGTTCATACAAAGTAAAAAGACCAAAATCTGACTCCCCTAAATCATTGATGTTTTCCTTTGTCCTGCTCTTGGTTTATTTTTCTTGTAATGTTGCTTTCATATGATTGTTCTCCCTCCCTTTCTCCTTGCAATATAGATTCCTAAAGGAAAATCCAACTCTTCCTTTCCTAAAAACTCTACTTTGTAAGTCATTATCATGGCACAGTGAATTCTGCTTTTGGTTTTGGTTCTTCACTAATCATGCCTGCATATCATCATCTTGTCGCTTAAAAAACTGCTTGTTCTACATTCTAGGATGTGAAACCTAAGACATTTACGATCTGCTACCCCTGTCTACCTCTGTTTGGGTGTGACTTATGTGACAGTATTTTTATGCCAAAGTTACTTGGAACTTTTGGCAAATCTAATGGTTGCTTTGAGTAAATTAGAGTGTGCTCTATTGTTGTATGTTAACCGTATTTTGGCAGTGTATGGCTGTTAAAAATGAGAGTGAACGTTCCTATCATTTCCTAAGTTTGAATACATTATTGTTCTTTGGGGGAACAGTTGGGTGGACCATCATTTCTTCCCTCAGTAAATAGTTACTTTTGTCTTTCCTTGCACGTCTTTTTCTAAATGTGAGTCAAAAATCTTTATGTACATTAAGTACTTTTAGACTTAAACAATCAATGTCAAATATTTTTATCACAAAAGAAATGTTAAAAACACTGAAACTATCTTTACTTAACCCTTACTGCCATGACAACATTTATTGTATCAAGGTCTTTAAGACTGTTTAAAAGCATTCCTCAGAGTTTTGCTTTATGTCTGTAGGCAGCCGGTCTTAGTGTCATTTGTCCATTCTAATTAAGTAATTTAACAAGCAGTATGAATGGATGGGTTGTCTGAACTATCATATTATGATTGTTGGGTTAGTTAATTGATTTTTCATTTATTTTGATCAAACTAGTAACTACATAGGAATTACAAGTGGTTTGTTAAAGAAGAAGAATGTAACTTTTACCCGTTTATTTTTTGGCAAAAGCCTGCATGCTTCCTTATTATGGCTGACTTATTTAATGCTTATTAATAGGTAGATGATTCTCTGGTAAATAGGCTGGCTTTCTGTTGCATGTCATAGTGCAGTTGAAACTCCTCAGGCTAATCATCATGTTCAAAGGGAAAAGAAAAGTGGCATGAGAGAACTGGTCCAAATGCCCTTCTTTAATAACCTCAGTGGTCTGGTTTACTTTGAGCATGCTATTCCACTTTGGAGTGAGAAATTGTGGTTATGGTTTGTTGTGACTGTCCAGGATACAAAATGTGTAAAATATTCGTTTACAAAAGCAGAATCCTCCCTCTAAAACTGTAGAACTCCTTTGAAGAATTTTGCTGCTCAGTTCTCTTATTGAAACATTTCTGATAATGGGACCTGCAGAAAAATTAGATTTTGCAAAAAATTATGAAGTACTCTTGGTTCTTGAAGAGGTGAGGTTATTGAGAAAGAGTATTTTGACTCAAGATATACATGAAAGCTTGAAAATCATTTTAATAATATGGTTACCTTGGCTGTCTACTTAAGAGCTTTTTTAGCATAAAAACACTGACTTTTACTGTGCATCAGTTTTTTTTTCATCCTGTTGATCATTCAGGACCTTGATCCAGCAGCACCTCTTGGCGTAGGCATCTCAGGTGTCAAGGTAGAAATCCTTTGCCTGTCTGTGTTTAAACCAATTGTAGCAAATATAAGGAGTCTTTATGCTTGGAATGATACCTTTGTGACCACAACAGCCTAGTTTAGTCATTATGAAATAATTAACTGTCATTCTTCTTTGCAGGTGAAGAGCAGAATAAAGAAGCGCTGCAGGATGTGGAAGATGAAAATCAGTGAGACATAAAAGCCAACAAGAGAAACCATCTCTGACCACCCCACACCTTCCCATCCCACCCCTCTTGGAAATTCCCCCATTGTCACTGAGAACCACCAAATCTGACTTTTACATTTGGTCTCAGAATTTAGGTTCCTGCCCTGTTGGTTTTTGTTTTTGTTTTTTTTTTTTAAAAACAGTCTTCAAAAGTTCTTAAAGGCAAGAGTGAATTTCTGTGGATTTTACTGGTTCCAGCTTTTAGGTTCTTTAAGACACTAACAGGACTGCATAGAGGCTTTTTCAGCATTACTGTATTGTCTCCTGCCAGATGTGGCAAGATCACCATTAGAAATGGAAATTACATTTGAAAGCCATTAGACTTTTAGGTGATGCAAGCATCTAAGAGAAAGGTTAATCACACTATAGAGGTGTATGTGGTATCATTTTCCCTTTTTCTAATTGTTTAAATTGAATTTTATACCAATGTTTAAAATTAATTGGATGTTAGCTTGAGGTGGTTAAAGGTTGGGGAGTTTGTTGTAATGATTTTGCTGTAAAAAGTGTTTCAAACTCTGCTGAAATGTTGCTGAAAAGCATGGTGCTGGTAACAGTTCAACAATCCGTGGCTGCTCATTCTTGCCTACTTTACTCTCCCTCTGAAGCAGGTTAGCATTGAAGGTCGTAATGGAAAAGCCTGCATGCGTGTTCAATTCTTTGTTTCTTCTCCTTCCCTCTCCCCCTGGGCCCCGTCCCTCCCCTCCTTCGCTCGCTCAACCTCTTTTGTTCAGTATGTGTAACTTGAAGCTAATTTGTACTACTGGATATCTGACTGGAGCCACAGATACAGAATCTGTATTGTTCTTACTGAAACACAGCATGGATTAACATTAAACTTAAATAAAACAAACCTAAATTAAAAATGCCAAACATCATTGCGCCTCCATCCTTTATCCTTCTAAAATAAAGTCTCTAGTCTGAACATATTGATGATATTGTTTGCCTAAATGTGAAAAAGATCCCATTTATTTTTTTCCTTCCGTAAATCACTTGTCTGTTTCCCAAAAATGATGTATATTTCTGGGGGGAAAATACCTGTAACCTGGTTGTGAAGAACAAGTATAAGTAGTGCAAGTATCCTGTCTTCTAAACCAGATAACAACACGATGTTTATTTTAATCATTAAAGTGCCAGTGTGTATTTATAATACAAGGTGTAATTGTGGATCATCTAGCATGGAATTTTTGGGGTTGTGCAACCAAAGGCTGAATGTGTGAATGTGTCAGAATAATCCTTCTTAGGCTGAGGGAAAAATCCCCCCTGCCCCAATCAGTGACAGGAACAGAGAAGAATGATTAAATTCATTCTCAGTAGTACACGTGCACATGGTAAAACAATAGTATGGTAGTCCCCTTTATTAGAAACACTCAATGTAAGTAATATCTTCCAGAGATCATAGACATCAGTGTATATAGATATTAGTATAGATCATTGTCAGGCATTGAGATCTGTCTCATTCAAATGACTGCCTCACATTGATGTACTCCTGATTTTTGGAAAAAAACCAGTTGACTACTTTTGGACATTCAGATTATTTCCAGCCTTGCTATTGTAAATGGTGCCGCAGTAAATGCATGTGTATCTGTATGATACATTTCTAGATTTCGTGTGTCAGAAAACATATACTTTTCAATTGGTAAATACTATCTCCCTCCAAGAATTGTTCCACATTATAGCCCCATCAACAATGTATGAGACTACTAGCTTTACCACACTTGACTCGTTGCTAAATGAGATGTTGACACCAAAAGTATACCTTGGGCTTGAGTTCTTTGTAGTAAAGACTTGGGAAATCAGTAGATTAGTGATGTACTAGTAGTTCTTATTAAAATAAGTGTATGTAGAATAAACAGTAATGTTTTTGTGAATTGCTTTTCCATCAGATAATTGGAGACGATTGTATATAAATTGTACTCTTTGGAGCTACCTCCAAGAAGATAATCATTTGTTTTTTTCCAGCAGTAAATGTTGCCAAGTGTTGTCTGCTGCATCTCAGTCCAAAACTAGAGGAATATGTTAAGCTCTATCACAGATTTTTAAAGAAACTGCTAATAGGATTCAGGGTTTTGCAGGCCGCTCCCACACTAAACACTAATGTGTGAATGCCTGGACTTGGAAGAGTTTGAATGAACACATAGGTAATCTTTTTACAAAATAGTCTGGTTTGTGGAGGTGATTCTGCCAAGTTGGGTTGTCACATGAATTTGTTTAGTGAAAGAGTTCTTTAGTTGACTGTGTAGACTTCTATTTGTGTTCAGCAAATTCAGGATGCCATGAGCATTTTCAGTGGTGTGGCAGTCTTGGTATGGAGAAAAAAGAACTTGCCATCCAAAGAAACCAGTGAAGGCGCTTAGGAAGGACAATGATGATTAGTACAGGTCTTTAGAAAGATCCCTGTCAAAGATTGCAAGACAGTGAGCGAAGACTGCAGAAAGGGGACAGCCCTGTGAGGACAGTGTTACTTCACTTACTGTATCTGTTGTCTGGGAGGTGGAGTGTTCTTTTCAGTTCCTGGTTTAGTCATCTGGGAGGATCAGTTGATTTCGATAGAAACTTGAGTTACCATTACAACTTCAATGCAGTTGTTTTGATTTTTTGGTAATTGCTTTGAAAAAAGTTTTAAACCCAAAGGTTTTCTAAAATGTTAGGAGCAGCAATAAATGGGTTTATACCCATACTTGGGTTCTGTGATGGGTGGCCAGAAAGGAAGATCTCCAAAATTATATTTTGCTGCTTTTTAGGAAGACAAGAATTTAAGTTAGATCATAGTAAGGGCGTGTTGATGGAATAATATAAACAGTGACTCCTGCTCCAGACGAATGCCACTTGAGAGTTTTACAAAACAAAATCCCATATTAGTTGCTATGCTCTTTATCCTAGGACAGTAGAAGAGTGATCATGCTGAAAAAATTGCATAAAGGTGAATCTTGCTTTGTTTTGAAATTTTTAACAAGTTCACAGGGATCCCTGGTAAAATTCTGGGATGCTTCATTAAAGGAATTGTTTTTCTTTCTTTGATTTGGATTTAAAGTTTTATTTTCCCCCTCAAAATTTTCTTAAAAATTGAGGTATAGTTGATTTGCAATATTAATGAGTGTCAGGTGTACAACATTTTTTAAAGGTTATACTCCATTTATAGTTAAAATGTTGGCTATATGTATTGTTTACCTCTTAATTCCCTACCTCTGTCATGCCCCTCCCCCCTTCCTCTGCCTACTGAAAAGGAATTGTGAGCTTTTAGAGGAAGTGGTGATACTGGATCCAACCCAGATCAACAAAATTAAACCATCTAACAAGATAAGACATATCTCTCATTTCTTTGAGTTCCTAGACTTGTGATTGGTATTGACGACTAATAGCTAACATTGAGTATCAGCTATGTACCAGGCACTGTGCTCATTAGGCAGTGTCTAGCACATAGGTACTTGATAATTAGGTAAGTTTTCCATCTGCGTTGTTTTTTTTTTTTAATTTTTATTTATTTATTTATGGCTGTGTTGGGTCTTCGTTTCTGTGTGAGGGCTTTCTCTAGTTGTGGCAAGCGGGGGCCACTCTTCATCGCAGTGCATGGGCCTCTCCACTATCGCGGCCTCTCTTGTTGCGGAGGACAGGCTCCAGACGCGCAGGCTCAGTAATTGTGGCTCACTGGCCCAGCCGCTCCGCGGCATGTGGGATCTTCCGGGACCAGGGCTCGAACCCGTGTGCTCTGTATTGGCAGGCAGATTCTTAACCACTGCGCCACCAGGGAAGCCCCATCTGCGTTTTTTAAATAGGAAAACTGGGATGGGAGAAGTTGAGGAACTTGTCCAAAGCCACAAAGCTAGTAGTATTCAAACAGGATTCAGAGTTGGGTTTGTATGATTCTTAACCATTAAGCATTCTTTTTCTTTTAGGCTGTTAGTGTTTTATTGAAATATATTTTCCCTACCCTAAAGTGATCATCTAAAAAATATATTTTAACATTTCTGAGATCAGTATATGGTTTACAATTGATAGATGCCTTTTTGAAAAGCTATAGTAGACATTAAGCTGTAGTATAAATAATTCATATTAGAGTTGAGGAAATAGAATATAAATGATAAATATATTTAGGGCTCTTCAGTGGCTACCGTCTAAGAAGAGGATTACTGCCTAGATTAATTTTTTTGGCAATTTGTTTCTTAATCTGTAGCTTAATTTAGAAATTTAAAAATTAGTGTTTTTTTTAACAGGTGGAGCAATTCTTCCAATTTAAAACAGTGTAGCTTGGACAAGTGGAGCCATAATCCAAATAGATAACCAGTGATTATGGATTGTCAAGTTGCTGCAGTGCTGTGACTGAGTTTTCCAGATAACCTAAGTCTTATTGTTCTTAAAAAGTTCCTTGGGTTTTGGACATTTGTTTCTCACATAATTGATGTTAAGAATGTGTACTTGCACAACCCATGCGGTATGAGTCATGTCCGGGAGCTTTCTTCCTATGTCTAAAGCTATCATTGACCATTTTTTTCAGTTGTGCTGAAAAGTCTTGGAACTCATGCTTCCATCCCATATTGCTTGTTTCTGAGTCTTCCACAAAGACCCTTTTGCATTTAGAATTCTGGAGCTATAGGGTTGTGGTAGGGCTTATTTCAGCACCTAAGGCTTCTTTCCCATTAATTAGTGGTACATTTGTAGCGTTAACAGGCCGCAATAACTGCTGAACTCCCTCAGAATTTGCTTTCAGCAGAGTTCAAGTAATAAACGTTTAAAAACTTTTTTTTCCACTTAACCTCATTCGTCATTAAGGATATGTAAGCCAAAACGACATGCTAATTTCACCTTGTCTAAGATTATAGTTAGCAGTGATTAGATTTATAGAATACTTTGTTGTGGTGAGGATGTAGAGAATACGTAAGACTATTGTTGGTATTTTTTTTAAGTCAAGTTTTTATTCAAGTATAAAGAAAAATACATCAAAGGTGTACATCTTAGAATTTTTACAAAGGGAACACACCATTTAACCACCAGTCATATCAAGAAATAGAACAGGACCAACATTGTAGAGCACTCCATGCCCTCATTAATTTACCCCCTTACCCCTACAACTGGAACCAGTATCTTGATATTACCATTGATTAATTTTGCTTAGTTTTTGAACTTGATGTAAATGGCATATATACATAGGCTTGGTTTTTTTTCCTCTTAACATTAGGTTTGTGGGATTAGTCCATATTATTGCCTGTAATAATAGTGTATTTTTATGACTGTAGTATTCTGTTGCATTAGTATACCACTACCTGTTCTATGGATGGACATTGGATTATTTTCAGTTTTTGGATGTTACAAATAATGTTGCTGTGGCCATTCTTTTACATGTCTTTTGGTATATACATGTATGAATTAATGTTGCATATATATCTAAGAATGGAATTGCTGGGTCATAGGGAATACATGTGTTCAGCTTAGTAGATACTGCAAAACAGTTTTCCAAAGTGGTTGTACTGTTTTACAGTCCTACCAGCAGTGTATTAGAATCCCAGTTGCTCTACATCCTCACTAGCATTTGGTGTGGTCACTGTTTTTAGTTGTAGCCTTCTGGTGGGTGTGTAGTGATACCATTCTGGATTTAATGTGTTTTCCTGATGACTAATGAGACTGAGTACTTTTTAATATGTTTATGGACATTTGGATATCTTTTGCCTGTTTTTCTGTAGGTTGTCATTTTCTTATTGATTTGTAGGATGTCTTAATATATTTAAGAATAGAGTGTATCTTTGTAGTTATTGCAATTATCTTCTCCCATTCTGTATCCTGCTTTTTTATTATCTTAATGATGTCTTTTGATGAGCAGGAGTTCTTAATTTTAATATAGTCCAATATATCTGTACTTTCCTTTAAGGTAAGTGCTTTATGTATCCTATTTAAGAAATATTTGCCTACCCCAAGATTGTTAATCTTTTGTTTTTCTAGAAGCATTGTTTGACCTATCATATCTAGATCTAGAATCATCTAGAACCTATTTTGTGCATGGTAATAGGGAGACGTTAAAAATAACATTTTTCCATATGGATATTCAATCGACCCAGCAACATTGTTCCATTGGTCTATTTGTCCTAGTGCCAGTGCAACACTGTAGGAATAAAATAATTCAATATCTGGTAATGTAAGTCCTCCAGTTTTTTTGTTGTTCACGATTGTACTGATTATTCTTGGCTCTTTGCATTTCCATATACACCTTAGAATCAGCTTGTTAATTTCAATAATAGAACAGCAACAACAAAAACCTGCTGGGATTTTGATGAGGTTTTTACTGAATCTATAAATAAATTCGGGAGAATTAACACAGTCTTTACACAATTATGTTCTTTTAATCCATGAACGTAGTATATTCTTCCATTTATTTAGATCTTTAATTTTTTCCAATAATGTTTTTTCTTTTCTTTTTTTTTGTGGCCGTGCTGTGTGGCTTGCGGGATCTTAGTTCCCCGACCAGGGGTCCAACCCAGGCCGCAGCAGTGATAGCACTGAATCCTAACCACTGGACCACCAGGGAATTCCCATGTTTTGTGGTTTTCTATGTAGAGGTGTGGTACTTTTTATTGGACAAATTTCTAGGTATTTGATTTTTTGTGTGTGTTATTTTAAATAGTATTTTTTTTCATTTTCCGGTTGTTGCTACTTATAGTAATACTATATATTGACTTTGAGTTCCATGACCTTGCTAAGTTAACTTATTAATTCTAACAGTTTTATGTAGATCCTGAGACAGGACAATATAAATGAAAGTTTTAAATGAATGCACCCTTTGCTTGTGTGTGTATGCTTACAAATAAATGTAAAATATGTTCACTTTGGCATTATAATAGCAAATTAGAAATAAACCTAAATGCCCATCAATTTTGGTTCACCCTTACTATGTATACTATGTTGCTGTTTTAAAAAAATTAGGCTAAAACATTTCTGCTAATGTCGTAAGTTGTTTGCATACAATGTTAGATGAGAATAGTAAGATACATAACATGCATAATCTTATATGTATAAAACAGGAAAATATTCTGTATGTGTATTAGCCTGTCTTTAGGAAATTTCTGAAAGATACAACTTCTTTTCATAAAACAGTTTTATTTGACTTAAAAAGTCATGTATGTAAACTATACAGTTTGAGAAGTTTGGGGATATGTATGCACTTGTAAAACCATCATCATAATCAAGATAGCCAAGATAGCCTTCAACCTCAAAAGTTTCCTTGTACTTCGTAATTTCCTCCCTCCTGTTTCCCCTTCCTTTCATCCCCAAGCAACCACTAATCTGCTTTTTGTTATTTTACATTAGTTTGCATTTTCTAGAGTTTTATATAAATGGAATCATATAATTCATGTACTCTTTTTTTTTTTTTTAGGGGGGAGATGGTCTGGCTTCTTTCAGCATAATTGTTTTGAGATTCATCCATGTTGCATGTGTCAGTAGTTTATTCCTTTTGTTGCTGGGAAGTATTCCACTGTTACGATATACCACAGTTTGTTTATTCACCTATTGATGGACATTTGGGTTGTTTCCAGTTTTTGTCTGTTACTAATAAAGCTGCTATGAATGTGACAAGTCTTTATGTGGGCATACATTTCCTTTTTTTTTGTGGATAAATAGGAGTGGAATGGTTGGATAGTATGGTAGGTGTGTATTTAGCTTCTTAAGACACTGCCAAACTGTTTTACAAAATGATTGTACCATTTTACATTTCCACCAGCAGTGTCTGAAATCTCTTGTTCCTCCACATCCTGTGCAGCACTTGGTATGGTTAGTCTTTTTGCAAGTCCAACGTACTATCTATTGTACTGTAGAGCTGGCTTAGTCTTCTTAATTTTTCCATTCTAGTAGGTGTTTTTTTATTTGTATTTTCCTAATGACTAATGATGTTGAGCATCTTTTTATGTGCTTATCTGCCATCTGTATATTTTCTTTAGTGAGGTGTCTATTCTAATAACAATATTGAGTCTTCTGATCCATGAATAAGGTATATCTCTCTAATAGTTTAGGCCTTTTAAAATTCCAGCAGTGTTTTATACTGTTCAGTGTACAGGTCTTTCACTTCTTTTGTCATATTTGTCCCTAAGTATTTCATAATTTTTTTTTTTAATTTATTTATTTATGGCTGTGTTGGGTGGGTCTTCGTTTCTGTGTGAGGGCTTTCTCCAGTTGCGGCAAGCGGGGGCCACTCCTCATCGCGGTGCGCAGGCCTCTTACTATCGCGGCCTCTCTTGTTGCGGAGCACAGGCTCCAGACGCGCAGGCTCAGTAATTGTGGCCCACGGGCCCAAGTCGCTCCCCGGCATGTGGGATCCTCCCAGACCAGGGCCTGAACCCGTGTCCCCTGCACCGGCAGGCAGACTCTCAACCACTGCGCCACCAGGGAAGCCCAATATTTCATAATTTTTAATGTTTTTGTATGCTTTTTAAAATTCAATTTTTGATTGCTCATTGCTAGTGTATAGAAACAACATTGATATTTGTGTATTGATCTCGTACCCTGCAGCCTTGCTAAACTCATTTAGTTTTACTAGTAGTGTTTTGTTGTTTTTGTAGATCTCATCAGATTTTCTTCGTAGACAATTATATTTTCTGTTAATATAAAGTTTTAACTTATTTTCTTCTCCTGCTCTTATGTGTTTATCTTGCCCGATTGCACTGGCTGGAACCTCCAGCACAATGTTATATAGAAATGGTAAGAGCAGACATATTTGTATTGTTTCTGATCTTGCGGAGAAAAACATTCTTTCACCATTAAATATGATGTTAGCTGTAAGTTTTTCATAGATGCTCTTTATTAGGTTGAGAAGTTCATTTCTATTCCTTGTTTGCTGAGAGTTTTTATCAGGAATGGATGGATGTTGGATTTGTCAGATGCCTTTTCTTCATTTATTGAGAAGAGCATGTGTGTTTTCTTTTTTAGTTTAATGTAATGAATTATAATGCATATAATGAATTACAGTGATTGCTTTTTAAATACTAAACCAACCCTGCATTCCTGGTATAAACCCCAGTTGTTACGTATTGTCCTTTAAAAATATTTTTGGATTTGCATTGCTAAAATTTTGTTTAAATTTTTTTTTTTGCATTTATGTTCATGAGCCTGAAAGTTCTGGAGTGATGAAATGTAAATAGCACCAAAAGTTTTTCTTCTGTGGCATTAAGGACAAGATAGAAGAGATGGATGGTCATAATAGATCTTCAAGAAGGAATGGAAGAACACCTGAAATGGTAATATGAAGGTAAGTTATAAAAGACTTATTTCTCATTTTCTTTAAAAATCTTACAAGTGTTTAAAGCAAAAATTATAACTATATTGTGGGATTGATAATGTATGTAGGTACATCATACATATGGTAACTATAGCATTAAGAGGCAGCCAAGGGATGGTCAATGGATACATTTTATTTTAAATTTCTTATATTTTACTTGAAGTGATACAATATGAATTCTCAGAAGACCTTGAGAGGTTGAGAATATATATGGTAATACTTAGGGCAAGCACTATATAGAAATAATGCAAAGAGGTATAGCTAAAAGTCAGTAGATAACAAAGATGGAATTCTAAAAATTATTTATTTAATCCAAAAGAAAGCAGGAGAGGACAAGAGCAGTTGTGCTCCCAGGTCTTCTCTCAGGGAGAGGTTGAAAGCTCAGTAAGACTTAATTTTGAGATTGGGAACTTCTATTAGGTGTTTTTTTTTTGTTTTTTTTTTTTTAATGGCTGGAAAATTCTCAGCAGTGTTGACATTGGGAAATGAATCTTCTGAGGAATTCACAGAATTGTTCTGCAGATTATACTATGTTGTGCTTGAAATGTTAAAGTCAGCTTTTAAAAACATGCCCAATAATTTTTGCGTTTAAAAGTCTCTTTGCTGATTGAACTGACATTTCGGCTGCCACCCATTGCTAGTGAGACAATTTGCAATTTGATTTCAGTTGGGTAACTGCCTGATAAAAATTAATAGTCTTCAGAGGAACATAACAATCTAGAGTCCCATTCTTTACAATAACATGGATACAATCCAAAACTACTCAGCACATGAAAAAACAGGAAAACGTGACCCATACTCAAGAGAAAATCAATGGAGATTATCCCTGAGAAGACCCAGATAAGTAAATTAGCAAAGTCTTACTGTTGTTCTTCCACCATAGCAGATAAGAATTTTAAAGCTTCTAGTGTAACTGTGTTCAAGGATGAAAGGGAAAATATGTTTGTGCAAATTAAAAGAGGAAATTTCAGTAGAAATACTGTAATTACAATAAAGAACCAAGTGGACGTTTTGGAACTATAAAAAATACAATGTCTTGGGAAAAAACAAACGGGAATTCCGTGGTGGTCCAGTAGTTAGGAATCAGCGCTTCCACTGCCTGGGGCCCAGGTTCAATCCCTTGTCAGGGAACTAAGATCCTGCAAGCTGCACAGTGCAGCCAAAAAAAAAAGAAAAAAGTTAAAAAAATACAATATCTGAAATAAAAATTCACTGGATGGGCTTCACAGCAGAATAAGGAAAATAACAGAAGGATTCGTGAACCTGAAGTTAACTCAATAGAAATTTTCCAATCTGAAGGAGAAAGCAAAAGATTAAAAAAAAAAAGAGTACAGCCTCAGGGGAACCTGTGAGATAGTATACACATCAAAAGGTCTAGCATATGTGTAAATGTAGTTCCAGAAGGAGAGAAGAGAAAAAAATGGGATGGGAGGGAATTCCTTGGTTGTCCAGTGGTTTGGACTCTGCGTTCTCACTGCCAAGGGCCAAGGTTTGTTTCCTGGTCGGGGAACTAAAATCGCACAGGCTGCGTGGTGTGGCCCAAAAAAAAAAAAAGAAAAGAAAAAAATGGGATGGGAAAAGTATGCAAAGAATGACTAAAATTTTCTCACATTTTGTGGAAGACAAATATATAACAAGTCCAGTGAAAATAAGAAAAATAAATACAAAGAAAATGAATACTTGCTCACATTATAATTACACTGCTGAAAAATCAAAGGAAAAACATTGAAAACAGCATACATGTATGTTGACAAATGGACAAATCATATACAAGTGAATATCGTTTCAAATCACTGACTTTTCATTTGAAATAACAGAAGCCAGAGAACAGCAATATTAAAGTGCTCAAAGAAGAAAAAAGCCAGCCCAGAATTCTATACTGCTGAAAACATCTGTCAAGAATGAAAGTGAAATAAAGATATTTTCAGATAAAAGAAAACTAAAAATTATTTGGGAGCAGGTTTTACAGTAGGGAATGCTGAATAAAGTTCTTAAGGCTGAGAGGAGATGATATCAGAAGTGAAGATATTTAAGAAGGAGTGAGTGTTTAAAAGAGTAATATAGAAATACTACTTCTTTAAGAGAGCATATGACTGTTTAAAGCAAAAATTGTAACATTGTACTTTGGGGTTAATAGCGTGTAGCTGTAATAAATACGACACCAATAGCATAAGTACAAGAACTGATACACTGGAGGGCTTCAACAGAAGGTTTGAGCAGGCAGAAGAAACAATCAATGAACTTTTGAAGATAAAGCAATTAAAATTATTTAGTCTTTACTTCCCTGGTGGTGCAGTGATTAAGAATCTATCTACCAATGCAGGGGACATGGGTTTGAGCCCTGGCCCGGGAAGATCCCACATGCCGTGGAGCAGCTAAGCCCGTGCGCCACAACTACTGAGCCCGTGTGCTACAACTACTGAAGCCTGTGCGCCTAGAGCCCGTGCTTTGCAACAAGAGAAGCCACCGCAATGAGAAGCCTGCACACAGCAGCAAAGAGTAGCCCCCACTCGCCGCCACTAGGGAAAGCCCGTGTGCAACGAAGACCCAATGCAGCCATAAATAAATAAATAAATTTATATATAAAAAAATTATTCAGTCTTAGGAGCGTATAGAAAAAAGAATGAAGAAAAATGAGTAGAGCTTGAGGGACATGTGGGATACCATCAGACATACCAACATATGTGTATTGGAATCCCAGAAGAAGAGGAAAAAGGGGAAGGGGCAGAAAAATCATTTGAAGAAATAATGGCCTCAAGCTTTGCAAATCTGAGGAAAGGCATGAATATACATGTGCAAGAAGCTCAATGAACTCCAAGCAGGATAAACCCCAAGAGATCAAATTGCTGAAATCCAAAGACCAAGAGAATTTGAAATAGGAAGAGAGAACTGATTCATCAGTGTAAGGGATCCTCAATAAGATTAGCAGCTGATTTTTCTTTAGGAACCATAGAGGCAAGAAGTCAATGGGATGACATATTTAAAGTCCTGAAAGATAAAACTGTCAAGCAAGAAGTCTATCTCTGGCAAAACTATCCTTCAAGAAGGAAGGAGAAATTAAGACATTCCTAGATAAACAAAAACAGAGGGAATTTATTACCAGTAGACCTGCCCTACAGGAAGAGCTAAAGGGAGGTCTTCAGGCTGAAGTGAAAGGATGGTAATTCACAGCCACACAAGAAAATAAAGAACAATGGAAAAGGTAACTAGTAGGTAAATATAAAAGTTAGTGCTATTGTACTTTAGATATGGTTTGCAATTTCTCTTCCTTTTATATGATTTAATAGGCAAAAACATAAAACAATAATTATGAATACATGCAAATAGGCATTCAATGTACAGAGATGTCATCTGTACCAAAAACAGTATAAAGGGGAGGGACAGAGGTTTTTGATTAAAATGTATATTTCTGAAACTAAGTTGGTATTATTCAAAGTAGGTTGTTAGTAACCCTCAAGGTAACCACTGTGAAAATAACTTAAAAATATATAGGAAAGGAAAGAAGGGAATCAAAATGGTATACTACAAAAGATTACATATATATTTGAAAAAGCAGTAATGGTGAAATTGAGGAACAAAAACCATATAAGATATATAGAAAACAGATAGCAGAAGTAAATCCTATATCAATAATCACACTAAATATATGTGGATTTTTTTTTCTCTTTTTTTTTGCTGCACCGCACAGCTTGTGAGATCTTAGTTCCCTGACCAGGGATTGAACCCAGGCCCTCTGCAGTGAAAGCGCAGAGTCCTAACCACTGGACTGCCAGGGAATTCCCATAAATGTAAGTGGATTTAACTCTTCTATTAAAAGGCAGAGATTGACAGATTGGATTAAAAAATCCAATAGGACCCATATATGTGCCATCTATAGAAGACTCACTTTAGATATAAGGACACAAAAGAGAATGAAAATAAAATAAAAGGATGGAAAAAGATATTCCCTGCAGATAGTAACCATGAGAGAATTGGGATGGCTACATTATTGTCAGAATAAATAGAATTTAAATATAAAAAGGTTACAAGAGACAAAGGACATTACATGTTGATAAAAGTTTCAATATAACTAGAAGATATAACATTTATAAACACATGCACCTAACAAATGAGCCCCAAAATATGTGAAGTAAAAATTGACAGAATTGATGGGAAATAGACAGTTCTACAGTAATAGATGGAGACTTCAATACCCCCTTTCAGTAATAGATAGTACAACCAGACAGAAGATCAATAAGGAAATAGAGAACTGGAACAACACTATAAACCAATTAGACCTAACCAACCAACCACAGGAGAATACACATTCTTCTAAAGTACATATGGAAATTTATAGGATAGACCATATATTAGGTAACAAAGCCTTAAGAAATTTAACAAGATTGCAATCATACCGATAACCTTTAAGCACAATGGAATGAAACTAGAAACCAATAACAGAAGGAAAACTGGAAAATTCACAAGCATGTGGATTTTAACACTCTATTATGCAACCAATGGGTCAAAGAAGAAATCACAGGGAAAATAGAATACACCTTGAGATGAATGAAAATGAAAAGACAACATACCAAAATGTAAGAAATGAAGGAACTGCAGTGCTATGAAGGGAATTTATAGCTGTAAATGCATACATTAAAAAAGATGACATCATGAATTGCTTCTTTGAAAAGATAAACAAAATTGACAAACCTTTACCTACATTGACTAAGAAAAAGAAAGAAGACTCTAATAACTAAAATCAGAAATGAAGGAGGACATTACCAATTTTACAGAAATAAAAAGGACTATGAGGGTACTGTGGACAACTGTACACTATCAACTTGGATAATCTAGATGAAATGGACAAATTCCTAGAAACATACAACCTACCAAGGCTGATCCATGAAGAAATAGAAAATCTGAATAGACTTATAACTTGTAAGGAAATTGAATCAGTAATTAAAAATTTCCTAACAACAACAACAACAAAAGCCCAGGACCACATTGTTTCACTGGTGTATTTTACCAAAGATTTAAAGAAGAATTAACACCAGTCTTTCTCAAACTCTTCCATAAAATTGAAGGGGAGGGAATACTTCCTAATTCATTGTATGAGGACAGTATTAACTCTGGTACCAAATCCAGACAAAGAAACTAAAAACTACAGATCAATATTTCTTATGAATATTGATGTAATAATCCTTAGGAAAATACTAGCATACTGATTTGAGCCTCACATTAAAAGGATTATACACCATGACAAGTTAGGTTTTTTCCTGGAATACAAAGGTGGCTCAACATACGAAAATCAATTATATACAAAACCCCAAATAACCCAATTGAAAAATGGTCAGAAGACCTGAATCAGTGTTTTTCCGAAGAGGGTATGCACATGGCCAACAGGCACGTGACAAGATGCTCAACATGCTAATCATCAGGGAAATGCAAGTCAAAACCACAATGAGACATCACCTTACATCTGTCAGAATGGCTATCATCAGAAGAACACAAATAAGTGTTAGAGACGATGTTGAGAAAAGGGAACCCTCTTAAACTGTGGTTGGAAATGTAAATTGGTGCAGCCACTGTGGAAAATGGTATGGAGGTTTCTCAAAAAACTAAAAATAGAATTACCATATTATCCAGCAATTCTACTCCTGTGTATATATCCAAAAGAAGCAAAAACACTAATTTGAAACCCTTATGTTCATAGGAGTATTATTTACAATTGCCAAGATATGGAAGTAACCTAAATGTCCATCAGCAGATGATGGATAAAGAAGATGTGGTACACACACACACACACACACACACACACACACACACACTCAATGGAATACTACTCAGCCATAGAGAAGAATATAATTTTGCCACTTGCAGCAACATGGATGGACTTGGAGGGTATTATGCCAAATGAAATGAGTCAGATAGAGAAAGACAAATATTGTATGATACCACTTATCTGTGGAATCTAAAAAATACAACGAACTAGTGAATATAACAAAAAAGAAACACAGGGCTTCCTTGGTGGCGCAGTAGTTAAGAATCCACCTGCCAATGCAGGGGACATGGGTTTGAGCCCCAGTCTGGGAAGATCCCACATGCCGTGGAGCAACTAAACCCATGCACCACAACTACGGAGCCTGTGCTAGAGCCTGTGACCCTCAACTACTGAAGCCCGTGTAGCTAGAGCCCATGCTCCACAACAAGAGAACCCACTGCAATGAGAAGCCTGCACACTGTGATGAAGAGTAGCCCCCCCTCGCTGCAACTAGAGAAAGCCCACGCACAACAATGAAGACCCAATGCAGCCAAAAATAAGTAAATTTTAAAAATATATTAAAAAATAAAAAAAGAAACAGACTCACAGATACAGAGAACAAATTAATGGTTACCAGTGGGGAGAGGGAAGGCAGGAAAGGCAATATAGGGGCAGGGGATTAAGAGGTACAAACCATTACGTATAAAATAACTTATAAGGATATACAACACAGGGAATATAGCCAATATTTTATAACTATAAATGGAGCATAACCTTTAAAATTTGTGAATCACAATATTGTACACTTGTAAAATATATAATATTGTACATCAACTATACTTCTATTTAAAAAATCACACAGAGAAAATCAATCAATATAATACTCCACACTCACAGGATGAAGAAAAAATACCTTCGGTTGATGTAGACAAAACAGTTTACAACATTTAACACTCTTTAATGATAAAAAAGAAAAAATTCGGGCTTCCCTGGTGGCGCAATGGTTGAGAATCTGCCTGCCAGTGCAGGGGACACGGGTTCGAGCCCTGGTCTGGGAGGATCCCACATGCTGCGGAGCAACTAGGCCCGTGAGCCACAATTACTGAGCCTGCGCGTCTGGAGCCTGTGCTCCGCAACAAGAGAGGCCGCGATAATGAGAGGCCCGCGCACCGCGATGAGGAGTGGCCCCCACTTGCCGCAACTAGAGAAAGCCCTCGCACAGAAACGAAGACCCAACACAGCTGTAAATAAATAAATAAATAAACCCAAAGTTAAAAAAAAAAAAGAATTTAGTAAAATAGGAATGGAAGGAAACTACAACATAATAAGAGCACATATGAAAAACCCACATCTAGTATCATAAGCAAAGGTGAAAGACTAAAATCTTTCCCCCTGAGGTCAGGAACAAGACAAGGATGCCCTTTTTTGCCATTTCTTTCTTTCTTTTTTTTTTTTTAGCCACACGGCATGTGGGAATCTTAGTTCCCAGACCAGGGATTGAACCTGCACCCCCTGCATTGGAAGGTGGAGTCTTAACCACTGGACCATGAGGCAAGTCCCTGTTTTTTTGCCATTTGTGTTCAACACTGGAAGACCAGTGTACTGGAAGTTTTAGCCAGAGCAGTTAGTCAAGAAAAATGAAATAAAAGGTATCTAATTTGGAAAGGAGAAATAAAATTATCTCTGTGTGCAGATGACATGATCGTTTTTTAAAAATTTTTATTGGAGTATAAAAAGTTGATTTACAGTGGCAGATGACATGATCTTATATTGGAAAGCCCTAAAAATTCCACAAAAAATTGTGAGAGCTAATAAACCAATTCAGCAAAGCTGCATGATACAAAATCAACATACAAAAATAAGTTGCATTCCTATAAAGTAGCAATGAACAATCTGACAAGGAAATTAAGAAGACAGTTCCACTTGCAATTGCATAAAAGAGAATCAAGTACTTAGGAATAAGCTTAAGAACAGTGTGAGGGACTTCCCTGGTGGCCAGTGGTTAAGAATCTGCCTGCCAATGCAGGGGACACGGGTTCGAGCCCTGGTCCAGGAAGATCCCTCATGCTGCAGAGCAACTAAGCCCGTGAGCCACAACTACTGAGCCTGCGCTCTAGAGCCCTTGAGCCCTAGAGCCAGCATGCCGCAACTACTGAGCCCCCGTGCTGCAATTACTGAAGCTCACGTGCTAGAGCCTGTGCTCCTTAACAAAAGAAGCCACATCAATGAGAAGCCCGTGCACCGCAACAAAGAGTAGCCCCCAAGAGTAGCCCCCGCTCACTGCAACTAGAGAAAGCCCGTGCACAGCAACAAAGACCCAACGCAGACAAAAAAAAAAAAAGTGTGTGAAAGACTTGTACACTGAAAACTATAAATATTGCTGAAAGAAATTGAAGACAAATAAGTGGAAGACATCTCCTTTTCATGAATTGGAAGACTTAATGTTACAGCGTCAATATTATCCAAGGTGATTTCCAGCATTACAATAGCCAAAAGGTGGAAACAACCCAAGTGTTCATCAAAAGATGAATGGATAACCACAATGTGATATATTAATACAGTGGAATGTTATTCAGCCATAAAAAGGAACAAAGTTCTGATACATGATACATCATGGAGGAAACTTAGAAATATGAACCTGAAATAAACCAGACATAAAATGACAAATATTATGTGATGCCAATTATATGAGGTACCTAGAATAGACAATTTCACAGAGACAGAAAGTGAAATAGAGGATACCAAGAGATGGGGTAAGGGGGAAATGGGAAGTTACTGTTTAATGGATACAGAGTTTCCGTTTGGGATGATGAAAAAGTTCTGGAAATAGTGCTGATGGTTGCACTACATTGTAATATACTTAATGGCACTGAATTGTAAACTTAAAAATAGTTAAAATGATAAATTTTATGTATGTTTTACCACAATGAAAACATTGACAATGAAAAGGATTGCATCTACACTAAATTTTAATCCTTTGTTCCCTTCACTTTCTGTCACACATTTCCATGATACCTCAGTGCTCATAATTAAAAATGGGAACAGCTGCATGATATTCTAGCCTTCAGATGGACCATAATGGAATTTATTCACTCTTTGTTGATCACTTAGGTCATTTTCTTGTTTTTTTCGTGTTTGCTCTTGGCTGTTTATACTAGCTTTTTCTTTTTGAATGGTTCCTGTCCTAGGATACTTTGGCACTGCTCTTTGGCTTCTTTCCTTTCTTTCCCTGAGCTGGCACCTCTCCTTCCTCATTTCCCACTGGCTCAGGGACTTCTTGTGAAAGACACATTTGACCCTGTGTGCCTTGCCCACAGGCATGGTTTTATCCTGTGACCTCACCCTTGGGCTCTTTGACCCAAGGAGGTGAGTCATAACCTGGACTAAGCTGTTTCTGTCCAGAGAAGCTAAACTAAGATTCAGAAAACGTTCTTCGGTACCTGTGGAGACCCAAGCTGAAAGCCACTCTGACCTGGTGCTAGGCTACTATTTTGGATGATTTATGTGTTGATGAATCAGCTGAGAAAGTGTGCTGAGAGAGGCAGTAGGATGGAGGAGAGTGCAGAATGGTGGAGAGGAGGCTTTGAGAGATCTTGGTTTCTCAGTTTTCTGTTTCCCATAATGCAGTAAATTCACACTGGCTCACACTTAGCTCCTGGGAAGCCACACAAGTGCTCCCCAGTTAGTTCCACATCTTCTCCAGATAAGAGATCTCGCCTGGCTGTGGCCAGGAATCCCACAGAGGGGAATTGGGGCTTGTGACAGATGGGAATCCATTGGGCACAGATGAGTGTTGCATTCGGTCGAGACTGACAGCAAGGGCCATGAGGGTGAGCCCTGGATAATCTTCCTCAGCAGAGTGAGACCCTGCTAGTTTTTGGAGCTTGGTGGCAAGTGGGACCTAACCTGCAAGGGACCTGGTGGGACCTGAGAGTCTTCTACCAGGTCTGGCAACACCATCTCCCTCATCTAGCTGCATAGTATAGAAATAGGGTATGGACTGTGGAGCTACAAGTCTTCAAATACCAGTTCTACCCCTTAATTATCCTTGGGCATCCTTCACTGTTCCTCAGTTTTCCCATCTGTAAAATGGGGATTGAGATATAATTATGAGGATTAGATGAGTATAACATGTAGAGCAGTCTGCATATCTTACTGAGATATGCAGTATATAGATATGCAGCATCTATGCAGTATATAGATATGCTGTATATAGATATGCACTCTATGTATGGGTGTTATTGCTGCTGATACTGCAATTCTGGCACCTCCTGTCTGGTCAGTTATTTTCTTAGTGTTCTTAAGGACTCCCTTGTTTTTGGCCGTGCCACTCTGCGTATGGGATCTTACTTGCCCGACTAGAGATCGAACCTGAGCCCCCTGCAGTGGAAGCGTGGAGTCTTAACCACTGGACCACCAGGGAGGTCCCAAGGATTCCCTTCATGTTGAAGTCGCACAGGAACAAATTGCCCCCAAATAGTCCTCTTTTTCCCTCCTCTTGTGCTCAGGGCTTGTAGGGGCAGATGTGTGGGGTTGCTGCCTTTATTGTGGTGGAATATTTAGGGGGAGAGCAGAGTCCACCATAGCCTCTGCTGGTGCTGGAGCACCCTGGAGATTTGGGGGCTGTCCAGGGTGTCCTTTTGAGGAAACAATGCCCTGACCAGGCCTCAGTGTCCATGGAGGGTGGTCCTACTCCCAGAAGAGCACGTCTGCCCACGTTCCATCTGTCACCTGTCCCTGCCTCATGCGTCCCAGGGGCCTTTCACAGCCTCTGAGCCTTATGTTAGTTTTGCCATCGGTGCCCCACCTCCATCTCCAGACTTGTTCTGTACAGTTTTCCTGACCAGGAGATGATCTGTTTTAACAGTCCCATAAAGAGCCTAACACATTGCCTGTTCATGCCCCAATGAATCTTAGTGATCAGGATGTTTATTACAACCCGGCTGCACTGGACCATGAGTCTGCTTCCTTGTGCCCATTGCTGCTGGCCATGGATGTGGGGACATGACCCTCCTGGTGTGATTTGTTTCTAGATCCCCCTTCAGGCCCTGCCTGGAGCACTCTCCCCCACCACTGGATAATAAGGAAAGCCATATCTTCTGCCCATCCTGGGCTGCCACCTCCCCTGGGGCTCTGAGTATGCAGTGGAGCTGGCCTTCCTCACCCCTGCCTGCTTTCTCGGCCCTTCCCAGGCCCATTTCTGCAACCATTCCCTTCTTTTCCTCCTTAGTCCCCCTCAGCCCTCCTCCTTTCTCTTTCTCTTCCTCCTTTCACTCTTTTTTTTCTTTTTCTTTTTTTTTAATTGAAGTATAGTTGATTTACAATATTGTGTTTGTTTCAGGTGTACAGCATAGTACCTTAGTATTTTTGCAGATTATATTCCATTATAGGTTATTACAAGATAATGCATATAATTCCCTGATCTATACAGTATATCCTTGTTGCTTCTTTATTTTATATATTGCAGTTTGTATCTGTTAATCCCATACCCCTAATTTGTCCCTCCCCCTTCCCCCTTCCCCTTGGTAACCACAAGTTTTCTCTGTGAGTCTGTTTCTGTTTTGCATATACATTCATTTGTATTATTATCGTTATTTTTTGTTGCGCCCCACGGCATGTAGGATCTTAGTTCCCTAACTAGGGATCGAACCCATGCCCCCTGCAGTGGAAGTGTGGAGTCTTAACCACTGGACTGCAGGGACGTCCCCATTTGTATTATTTTTTAGATTCCACATATAAGTTACATCCTATAGTATTTACCTTTCTCTGTCTGACTTACTTCACTAAGCATAATATTCTCTAGGTCCATCCATGTTGCTGCAAATGGCAGTATTTTATTCTTTTTTATGACTGAGTAATATTCCATATATATACGGTGTATATATATACACCACATCTTCTTAATCCAGTCATCCATTGATGGACACTTGGGTTGCTTCCATGTCTTGGCTATTATAAATGGTGCTTCTGTGAACATTGGGGTGATCTTTTCGAATTAGTGTTTTCATTTTTTATGGGTATGTACCCAGGAGTGGAATTGCTGGATCTGTTTTTAGTTTTTTAGTTCTGTTTTTAGTTCCCATCAGGGAAGTACCTTCTGCCCATTTTTTGATCGGATTGTTTTTTTGATATTGAGTTGTATGAGTTGTCTGTATGTTGGATATAACCCCTTGTCAGTTGCATCATTTGAAAATATTTTCTCCCATTCTGTAGATTGTCTTTTCATTTTGTTGATGGTTTCCTTTGCTGTGCAAAAATTTTTAAGATTAATTAGGTCTCATTTGTTTATTTTTGCTTTTATGTCTTTTGCTGTAGGAGACTGATCCAAGAAAATATTGCTACGATTTATGTCAGAGAGTTCTGCCCATGTTCTCTTCTAGGAGTCTTATAGTTTCAGGTCTTACATTTAGGTCTGTAAACCATTTTGAGTTTATTTTTGTATATGGTATGAGAGAATGTTCTACTATCATTGTTTTACATGCAGCTCTCCAGGTTTCTCTGCACCACTTGTTGAAGAAACTGTCTTTTCTCCATTATATATTCTTGCCTCCTTTATTGTAGATTAATTGACTGTAGGTATGTGGGTTTATTTCTGGCCTCTCTATTCTGCTCCATTGAACTGTGTGTCTTTTTGTGTCAATACCATGACGCTTTGATTACTGTAGCTTTGTAAGTATAGTCTGAAGTCTCCAGTTTTGTTCTTTTATCTCAGGATTGCTTTGGCAATTGGGGGTCTTGTGTGGTTCCATATAAATTTTAGTATTGTTTGTTCTAGTTCTGTGAAAAATGTCATGGGTATTTTGGTGGGGATTGCATTAAATCTGTAGATTGCTTTGGGTAGTATGGTCATTTTAATTAATTCTTCCAATACAAGAGCACAGGATAAATTTCCATTTCTTTGAATCATTTTCAATTTCCTTCATCAGTGTTTTATAGTTTTCAGAGTATAGATCTTTCACATCCTTGGTTAAATTTATTCCTAGGTATTTTATTTATTTTTGATATGACTTTTTTTTTTTTTAACTTTTGGGTTTATTTATTTATGGCTGTGTTGGGTCTTCATTTCTGCGCGAGGGCTTTCTCTAGTTGCGGCAAGTGGGGGCCACTCTTCATCGCGGTGCGCGGGCCTGTCATTATCACGGCCTCTCTTGTTGCGGAGCACAGGCTCCAGACGCGCAGGCTCAGTAATTGTGGCTCACGGGCCTAGTTGCTCCGCGGCATGTGGGATCCTCCCAGACCAGGGCTCAAACCCGTGTCCCCTGCATTGGCAGGCAGATTCTCAACCACTGCGCCATCAGGGAAGCCCCTTTTGATGTGATTTTAAGTGAGATTTTTAAAAAACTTTCTGATGTTTCATTATTTGTGTATAGAAACGCAACAGATTTCTGTATATTACTCTTGTATCCTGCAACCTTGCTGAATTCATTTATTAATTCTAATAGTTTTTTTTTAGGTGGAGACTTTAGGGTTCCTTATATAGAGTATCATGTCATCTGCAAATAGAGACAGTTTTGCCTCTTTCCTTACAACTTTGATACCTTTTATTTCTTTTTCTTGTCTGATTGCTGTGGCTAGGACTTCTAATACTATGTTAGAAGAAGCAGTGAGAGTGGGCATCCTTGTCTTGTTCCTGAATTTAGAGGAAATGCTTTCAGTTTTTCAGAGTGGTCTGTTGTATCATTTAAGACCTCTGTTGCCTTATTGATTTTGTTTTTTGTCTGCATGATCTGTCCATTGATGTCAGTAGGGTGTTAAAATCTCCTACTATTATTGTTGTATTGTCAATTTCTCCGTTTATGTCTGTTAGTATTTGCTTTATATATTTAGGTGTTCCTGTATTGGGTACTTATATGTTAATGAGTATAGTATCCTCTTCTTGTATTCATCCCTTTTTCATTATATAATGCTCTTCTTTGTCTTTTGTTATAGCCTTTAAAAAAAATTTTTTTTATTTTTATTTTTTAAAATTTATTTTACTTATTTTTTTGGCTGCATTGGGTCTTTGTTGCTGCGTGGGGGCTTTCTCTAGTTGCGGTGAGCAGGGGCTACTCTGCGTTGTGGTACGCGTGCTTCTCATTGTGGTGGCTTCTTTTGTTGCGGAGCATGGGCTCTAGGCGCTTGGGCTTCAGTAGTTGTGGCATGTGGGCTCAGTAGTTGTGGCTCCTGGGCTCTAGAGCGCAGGCTCAGTAGTTGTGGTGCATGGGTTTAGTTGCTCCGCAGCACGTGGGATTTTCCCGGACCAGGGCTTGAACCCATGTCTCCTGCATTGGCAGGCGGATTCTTAACCACTGAGCCACCAGGGATGTCCCTAGCCTTTGTTTTAAAGTCTATTTTGTCTGATATGAGTGTTGCTACCTCTGCTTTTTTGTTGTTTCTATTTGCATGAAATTTCTTTTTCCATCCCCGCACTTTGTCTTTTTTTTTTTTTTTTTTTTTTTTTGGCTGTGTTGGGTCTTAGTTGTGGCATGTGGGATCTTCACTGCGGCACGCAGGATCTTTTGTTGCTGCACATGGGCTTCTCTAGTTGCAGCACGTGGGCTCAGTAGTTGTGGCGTGTGGGCTTAGTTGCGCTGTGGCATGTGAGATCTTAGGTTCCCTGACCAGGGATAGAACCAGCGTCCCCTGCACTGGAAGGCAGATTTTTTTCTTTTTAAAAATTTATTTATTTATTTATTTATTCTTATTTTTGGCTGCGTTGGGTCTTTGTTGCTACGCGCAGGCTTTCTCTTAGTTGCGGCGAGTGGGGGCTACTCTTCATTGTGGTGCGTGGGCTTCTCATTGCAGTGGCTTCTCTTGTGTGGAGCACATGCTCTAGGTGCACGGGCTTCAGTAGTTGTGGCTTGCGGGCTCTAGAGTGCAGGCTCAGTAGTTGTGGTGCACGGGCTTAGTTGCTCCATGGCATGTGGGATCTTCCCAGACCAGGGCTTGAACCCGTGTCCCCTGCATTGACAGGCAGATTCTTAACCACTGCACCACCAGGGAAGCCCCTTATTGTAGGTTTTTGATTTGTGGTTACCATGGGGTTCATATATATTGACCTGTAATTATATCTAATTGCTTTAAACTGATAATCATATAAGTTCAAACATTCTAAAAGATCTACATTTTTTGCTCCCCTCCCCCACATTTTGAGTTTTTGATATCATTTTACATCTTTGTGCTTATCCCTTTACTGTTTATTGTAGTTGCTTCTTAAAATTTAAAAAAAATCTAAGTACTGGCTTATTTAAGTGATCTTTAATCCTTACTATATATTTGCCTTGCCTATTGGGATTTTCCCTCTCCTATAGATTATTCTTTTCCATTTAGAGTAGACCCTTCAACGTTTCTTTTAGAGTAGGTTTAGTATTGCTGAATTCTTTTAGTTTCTGCTTGTCGGAGAAATTCTTTCCTTCTTTTCTAAATGATAATCTTGCTGAATAGAGTATCCTAGGTTGCAGGAGTTTCTTTTTTAGGGCTTTGAATGTATTATGCCACTTCCTTCTGCCCTGCAAAGTTTCTCCAGAGAAATGAGCTGATAGCCTTGTGGGGATTCCCTTGTATATGACTCTCTGTTTTTCTCCTGCTGCCTTTAGAATTCTCTCTTTACCTTTAATTTTGCCATTTTAATTATGATATGTCTTGTTGTGGGCCAGTTTGGGCTCATCTTGTTTGGGACTCTCTCTGCTTCCTGAAATTGGATATGTTTCCTTCTTTAGGTTTGGGAAGTTTCCAGCCATAATTTCTTCTAGTACATTTTTGATCCCTTTCTTCTTTTTCTGGAACCCCTATAATGTGAATATTGGCACATTTTATATTATCCCATAGATCTTGTATGTTGTTTTCTCCCTCCCTCCCTCCCTCCCCCCCTTTCTTCTTTCTTCTGTTCTTATTGGGTGATTTCTATTATTCTATCTTCCAGGTCACTTATGCATTCTTCTGTGTCATTTAGTCTGCTATTCATTGCTTCTAGAGTGCTTTTTATCTCAGAGATTGAATTATCAATTTTTGATTGGGTCTTAAATTTCTAGTTCCTTGGTAGAATGATCTGTGCTTACCTCTACTGTCTTAATTCAGTTAGCATTTTTATTACCAACTTTTTGAATTCATTGTCTATAGACTGAGTCTCTTTTTCATTATTTATTTCTTCAGGGGTTTTCTCCTGCTCTTTCAGCAGAGAGTAGTTCCTCTGCGTTTTCATTTTACTTAACTTTCTCTGTCTCTATGAATTGAGGTGCAACAGTTATCTGTTATGGTCTTGAAGGGGTGTTTTTATGTGGGAACATCCCTGTGTAGACTGTGTAGACTGTGCCTAACATCTCTGGTGTGCGGGTTGAATTTGATGTGGATGCCAGCCCACTGCTTTCCTCAGGATGTGATGACAACTATCACCTTGATAGGGGGGTACAGCTGGCGTTGGAGGAGCCAAAGACTGTGGTGTGAGGCGAGACTTCCTGTCTCCTCACTGGCCGCAGTCGCCCTGTTGGGTAGGATCTGCTCCCAAGCTGCTGGAGTGGAAGCCCTGAGGGTCGGGCTGGAGCTGGCTCTGTTCCCTTCAGGTGTGTGTTTTTCCTTCTGCCCACACTGGAACCTTTGCCCCGAAGGAGGGGAGTGCTGCAGTAAGCAGGGTTTGTGTGCTTACACATGTCCAGTGTGCTGCTTGTGTAGGTATCTGCAGTCCCGCCCAGAACCGGATCAAGGTTGTCTTTTCCCCTGTTGTGGTGGTCTCAGCTCTAGTGTAAGGTTGTGGCAGGGAGTGGGTGCGCTGGAGCGTTTGCTTGGGGGTCATGGCATTGTGGTTGCAGGAGTCGAAGTGGCTGCACTGTCATCAGAAGTCTGGGCTACTTCTGTGGCGCTGAGTGAGCACCAACAGTGGCCATCACTCATCCTGTACCATGCCCCAGGCCCATGGGTCACCTCTGTGTCCCTAGATCGAGTCTTTTTCCAGGATGTGGCTGCCCTAGAGTCAGTGCCAAGCTGTGGTGTGGAGTGAGTGGGGCCAGGGGGTGCACTCAGCTTGGGTCAGAGAGTGTGGCAAGGTGGCAGCTGCTAGGGCAGACCTCTCTCCACCGTTTGGTGGCAAGCCAGCACTGCGTACTCCTCACCAGTGCAGTCTAGGCTTCTCCAGCCTTTCTATGTGTCCCAGCTGTTCTCCAGGCAGCCGAAGGGTCTTGCCTCCTCTGTATAAGACCCCAGGACTAGAATGCCCAGTCTGTCTCTCAACCTGCTCACTCCCCAGGGTGAGTGTCCACCTGTACGATCTCCCTTTTCCTCTTAGTTCCCTCCCGGGGGCACAAGTCTCGACACCTGGTGCTTTTCTTCCCATCCTACCTGGGATGGGATTATGGGGGAATCTTTCTTGCAGCCTTGGTTGTATAGGAGTCCTTCTGCCAGTTTCCACGTAGTTTTTGGTGAGAATTGTTCTACATGTAGATGTATTTTTTGATGTGGGGGGGAGGTGAGCTCTATATCCTCTTACTCTGCCATCTTGATCCCCCTCCCACTCTTCCTTTCTCTCTCCTTTCCTCCTCTCATTCTCTCCCTTTCTCTACTCAGGGAACTCTGTGGTACTTGGCGTCATTTCTCATCTGTACCCCAGAAGTCTTTGGAGCTAACAGGAGTCTTGTGCATAGTCACCTGGGCTTGGACCCGCCATCTTCATAACCACATGCTCCAGACTCATGGATTTGGCTCCTTTCAAACAATGTCCATATTGGCAGCTTTCATCCATTCATTCAACAAATACTTGAGGCCTGCCCTACGCTCAGTCCTGGTCTGCGGTTACTGTGGTAAACAAGACAGGTATGGCCCTTACTCTCATGAAGGTTAGTGAGGGGAGAAAGGAATAAGCAAATACACAGGGTGATTTTGGTGGTAAGTGCTGTGAAGAAAAGAAAGCAGGCTGATGCGGGAGAAAGTGACTGAGGTTGTCAAGACAGGCCTCACAAAGAGGTGATGCTCGAGACCTAGATGATCAGATTGCACTAGATCACCAGGCAGGTTTCTCTGTTGAAAATAACAGGATCCGACTCCAGTTAACGTAAGCAGAAAAGGAATGCACTGGAAGGGTATTGGGTACTTCAGAGAATGGGCGGGAGGCCTGGAAAATTAGGCCAGCACAGAGGCGGTTGCTAAGGGAGGTTAGCCAGAACACTGACCAAAATCATGCTACAGCTGGTTCTTGTTAGGACCCAGCCACCACTGCTCTGGATACTGACCTCGAACCCTGGACCCATGGGCACACCACCGCCAGAGGGACCTCCAAACTGGGCCTGATCACCGCAGACCACAGGTTGTTCACAGGTAAGCCAGGGTTGCTCCCATCTCACACAGAGTGAAAGCCACAGACTTTATAATGTCGTCCTTGATCCGGTCCCCTGTTCCCTATGCTCTCATCTACCCTTCTTTCCTCGCCCCAACCTGCTCCACCCACATCGCTCTCCTTGCAGTTCCTGTCGCCCCAAGCCTGCCCCCACCTCTAGGGGCACTGGCTGTTCCCTCCACTTGGAGCACTTCAAGTCTCCCCAGAACTACCCCCTTCACCTCCCCAAGTCTAAGCTCAAAAGTCACCTTCTCTGGAGGCCCACCACATCTCCCTATTTAAGCCCAGCCTCCCCTGCCCCCAGGATTCCTTTATGCCTTTTTTTTCCTTGTCATCTTTTAACGTTATGTTTACTAACTGTCTTGCTGATGAATCTGCCCCAGGTGCCTAGACCAGTGTCTGGCCTTGGAGTTTACACTCCACAGCTGTTGGTTGGATGTGTAGATAATAACATGGCATAAAATGTCTTGGGAGGCATAAGTTGAATCCTGGTCTGTCACTAACCAGCTGTGATTCTGCACAAATATTTTTACGCATTTGTAACATGGGCATCTACCTCAAATGGATTCTTGGTTAAGAGTAAATGAGACAATGTGCAGAATAAGCCCTGGTTGCCGGGGTCTCGTTCTTTCCTGCTCACCCATTCAAATCTATTAAGATGAGTCTCCCAAGCCCATATGATCACAATGAACGTTTCCATTTACTTTTGATTATATGTCATTATAAATATTAACAAATAAGACTTAAAAAGGACACCTTTGGGTAGGTCAGACAAAAGTACAAAAATTGTGTGTGGGGCTGCAGTTTCAGGACTGTTTCTGCAGCCGTCACATGATAGCAAAACGGTGGTAAGCAGTGCACGAGTCTGCGTCGAAGACAGCCAGAGTCCATGCATCGGGAGGTTCTCTCGGTTGGAGAAGGAACAAAGGGAAGACATGCTCGGGCCAGGAGATGCAGTTCCTCGCTCTCGCCACTAGAGGTCAGGAGGTTACCGCTTCAGGGTTGGAAGACGGGCCCGTGGGGGATTGGCTAGTGGTGGTGGTGGGTGCTGAGACTAGGCAGGGGGGTGGGGGTGGCGGTGGATGCCACATCTGGTGACCCCCTGGTTATTGACATCTGACTTTGGAATGACTTTTTTTTGTTTTGTTTTTGTTTGGCGTCAAATTCACCGTCTTTGTGGGGCTGAGGGACCAGAGGAAAGATGCCAGGTTGGGGTCAAAGGGAGAGCTCACGCTGCAGCTTCTCAAAGCGCCTTTTTCTCTAACAGACAGACATACAACCTGTAAGGGGTCCAGAACAGTGCCAGGGTCCTAGTGAAGGTTCTCCCTGGGAGGTTTTCTACCCAAGTGCCCCATCCTGCACTCAGGCTAGCTGTCCAGGAGCCCCACCTCCCAGCCTGACTGTCCCTGTGGTCAGCTGGGACCATGTTTAAGGACCAAATCTCTTACACAGTCTAGGGCAGTAGAAGGCCTTGGACTGGGTGCCAGGTGTCCTGGGTTCTTATCCCAACTGGGTCCTGTGTAGGCCCCTTCTGCTTGCTAGGCCTTAGTTTCCCCACGTGTCTAACAAGGAAGTTGTACTAGGTGAGGCTCTAGGTGTACTTCTAACTTGGCCATTCAGCATTTCCGTGTGTTTACAGGGAATTCGTGAAGCTCCTCTCTGAATGAGAAACCTGCCTCCACTGCCCAAAAGGCAAAGCTAAGACGATAACCCAGAGTTCACCCAGACACAAGGTTCTTCATAAATAGACTCAGCCTCTCTGAATCTCCTTCGTCATCTGTCAAATGGCGATGGCAATTAAACCCATCTCACAGGGCTGTGAAGATTCATCAAGACAGTGGTTGTAAAACCCTTACCACACACAAAGCCTTCTTAGGGAAAACCAAGACTCCCTGACCAGCAAAGTTTGCCAGGTACTGTATGGGGGCTGGAGTCCTGTTTCCCCTGCAAAATGGAAAAAGGCTGATGGGCACTTGGTGGGATTCACATCATCACCCCAGGCCTCAGATGGTAATGTGCTTTGTGTCTGCAGCATAAGGTCTAGCCCCAGTGCCCCTGTGAGCCCTGTACAAGCGTTGGTGTGGGTGTGGTGTCCAGAGCTCTGGGCTGGAGGTGGTGGGGCAGGGGCCATGGAACCTGGTCTGCCCCAGCTGTGGTAGGGCTGGAAGGCCTCAGGTAGATCACTTTCCCTCTCTGGGCTTTGTTTCCCATCAGTGCAGTGATGGGTTGAACACAGAAATTCCTGGGTTCTGCATTTGTTCATCCAGCGTTCCTGAAGGCCCCTTAGTCGGCAGGAAAAGTTTGGGGCTTCAGGCCTGGGCCCAAGATTCTGATGCCCTCAACCCCTTGCTGGAGACCTTCACCCAGGCTGCAGGGGGCTCTTTCTTAGCTCCTGGAAGACAGAACCAGCCCTTCCCAGAAACGAGGCCCTGGACTGCTGCTGAGTCCTCCTGACGGGCATCTCAGCAGGGCTAGGATACAGGAGCAGCCGCCTGGGGCTCCCCACTTCCCCACCCTGAACCCAGAAGGGCCCTGGGTGGGGGGGGGCGGCGGGGGAAGGGGAGAGGAGGGTAAGGACAAGGAGGACTTTTTGGTTCTTTTCATGCAACGAAAAACAGACTCTTTCTCTTCTTGACTGCAACTGACCTGATGCTTGAGCTTGGAGCGAGAGGCAGGATCCATCCTCCAGCTTCCTCAGGAGGAGAAAGATCAAAGGTAGGAGAGCTGGCTCTGAGAACTGAACTTGACCGTGCACCAACATCAGTTTAAGCCACTCCCCCTATGTCTACAAGCCCAGTTGACCTGGCAGCTAGGGGTGGGGTGGGAGCAGGACTGGGTGCTGTTGCCCCTAACAAACCCTGCTCCCTCTCCCAGAGAGACCCTGGGTCCCAGACAGTGCCCCTGGCCCACATCACCTTTCCCCTCCAGGCCTTGTATATGGTTCCCACTGCTTACACTGCTCTTCCCCCTTTGTCGGCCTAGAAACTCTTCTCACCCTTCAAGGCCTTGCTAAAGCATCACTTCCTCCAGGAAGCCCTCCCTGCTCTCCCAGCCAAGTCAGCGGAATCCACAGAACGTGCAGGTGGGTCAGGCTGGCCTTGGCATTCCTCACACCCCCATACCCCCATTGTAATGGTTTGTTTCCAGCTCCCTGACTAGATGGGGACCTCCCTGAGGGCAGGCCCTGGGTCTCATTCATCCCCAGGGGCCTGTGGAATCATTGAGTGAAGCGCTTGGACTGTGCCCACGTTCACTGGGAGCTCCAGGATCTTTACCAGACTCCTGGCTCTCAGGTCAACTTTTTTCCACCCACCCAGTCATGCCAGAGATGAACAGATGTAGTCAGAACCTCCTTTTGGGAATGAACTTTCTTCAGAGTCCTGTCTTGCCCCTGCCCAAAGTCTCCTTCTCTTACTGCCCCTCTCCCTGATGGCACTCCTGCTCTCTCAGCCTGGGGTCCCCTGCAACTCACTGCTGACCTCTAGTAGGATCCTTGTCTTCTGGACTGCCCCATCTACTTCCTCCGGGTGGGTGCTGAGGCCAAGGTCCTCTTCTTCCACCTCTGGCCCTCTCAGGCCCCAGGGGGCCAAAAGCAGGCCCAGCTCTCTGCCCCCGCTGTCTCTCGGTGGGGCTGGGCCTTCCATGGCCTCTAAGTGGGGGCTGCAGTGGCTCTGTGTCCAAGCAGGCATCCTGGATCTCCCCAAACATGGGGGTGAGGCCCTTAGTGGCAGCTGAGGAAGCCCAGGGCCAGGCCTGTGCTGGGCCGGGCCAGGGGTAGGTGCAGCGGGCAGGTGGGGGTGGGTCAGTCGCTGAGCACGGCCCCCGGGAGCTCGTTGGTGAGCGTGTGCCAGCGCTCGATCCGCTTGTCCTTGTTCTTCAGGCAATCAAACCAGTGCTTCAGGCGCTCGCCCTTGGCATTGATGCCCAGAACCACGCCGCCTGCAGAGGGGAGCCGAGAGGCAGCCGGGACACGGTGACCTCTGACTCTCAGGGTTTCTCTGGAACCAGTACCCCCTGGCACCCCTCCCAGACTTTGTGCTCCAAGGCCAGACTCTCTTCCCTGCCCACCCGCTCTGAGGGTGGACCGTGGTCTGACTGCCACACTCTTGGAGCACCCCCCCTCCACTCCCCCAATCAGGGCCCAGGGATCCTGCTCTTCCTTTACCCAGGACCAGAGCAGTACCTGGGGGGCAGCACAGTGGCATGTGTTGGTGCCAGGGCAGCTCCACTGTGCACAGCCACCAAGCCCACCAGAAATTTGGGGCCACAAGGGCTCAGAGTCCAGCCTGAGGGGCTGACCATCATCACCTCTTACCCCTGCTCCACCACAGACTGCTGTGTGACTCAGCCAGGCCTCTTTCCCTCTCTGGGCCTCTTTCTCTGTCACATGGGGTCAGGCTGGATCATGTCTATGGCCCCAACTTCCCCCACAGGCCAGGAAGGCGGGACTGTGGCCTGATTCAGGGCCCCTGCCCTTTGCTGAACCCAGGATGGGCATGTTGCTAAAGAGCATTCCCATCGTGTCCTCTCACCGATGAAATCGTTGGATTTTCCAATGTCATAATCCCAAACGGTGATCTCCAGGGTCTTCTTGGCCAGGTCCCCATGCTTAATCTCATAACAGAATTCCTGGTGGCCAGAAGGGGAGTGTCAGGACCAATGACAAGTCGGCCGGTGGCCAGGAGGGTGGCCAGTGCACAACAGTGGATGATAATGGATTCTCACCCATCTCACCCACTTCCCTCTTAGAGCCCAGCTGAGATCCTCAGGGTCCCCCTTCCCTCTGACCCACCTGCCCCTTTGTCACTGAAGCTGCTTTTCTCAGGATCCTCAAGAGTCTCCGTATTGTAAGTCAACGCACACTTGGCAGCCTTGGCGTGCTTGACCTCTCTTGGGTCTGATTCTGCTGACCACGCCCTCCTTTGTGGAACCCTCTCTCCCACCAGCTTCCAGGATCCTTCAACATCTGGTGTCCCCCTCGCTCCCTGGCAGCACCTCCTCGGCCTTCTCTGCCTGCACCCGAGTCACTCAGGCTCCTCTGGCTCCTCTCCCTCATCTCGTTCCTCGGAGCTCCTCTCTCCGGCTGCACCCACCGCCTGGGCTGAGGACCTGGGTATCTATCTGCGCCCACCTTCCTGGGGCCACTCACATCCTCACACCACCCCCTCCACATCCAACATGGCTACAGTCCCATCAATTCAATCCTCCGAAGAGTTTTCCAGGCCGCTCCTCACTTCTATCTGCACCACCTTGGCCTGGTTCAGCCTGGCCTCACTTCTCCCACCAGTCCTCCTATCCCACGGCTGGGGCCTCTCCTGTCAGTCCCTCCCCACCCTCCAGCTCCCACAGTGACCCTTGAAAAACCCAGTCCCTCCGGGGTCCCCTGTCCTGAGGGAGATTGAGTGGCTCATGGCTTCACCAGCCTCTCGTACCTCGTTGAACTCTGGGTTTAGGGTTTTCTTCTTTACTGCTGTCTTATGTTTGGATTTCTTGTCCACATCTGGCTTCAGGTATCTGGAATTATAACCAATCAATAGACAGAGGGTGAGAAGACACTCTGAGTACACGTGGAGCCAGCAGGGCTTGGAAGAGAGAGATTCCCAGGCCTCCCGTTCATCCTAACCATCGGTGTCCCCAGCACTACTCTGTGACAAAGGTGAGCAGTCAGTGCAGTGGGAGAAGCAAGTGGGTGCTTCATCACCTGGACCTCTGTTCACAGCCCATTCCTGACGTCACAGAGCCCCTCCGTCCCCTAGGAAAGAGGATTTTCTTTATTTCTGGAAGTCTAATTTTCACAGCTCACATTTCCCACCAGAAAAACATTTTTAGCAAAGTTGGTCCCTTGCTAGAGCTCTTCTTTTTGTAATAGCAGATTATGGAGATAGAATTCACACGCTATAAAATTCATCTTTCTCAAGTGTATAACGCAGTGGTTTTTAGCATAGTCCCTGAGTTGTACAACCATTGCCGCTACCTCACTGGAGCTTTGAGGAAGGAAAAAAGGTCTTTTGGGCAGTGACAGCAGTGCTTACTGCAGGGAAAGAGGGAAGCCCTGCTTGCGGGCCAGCTCCCTCCACAGGCATCAGCTCCTTAGACTTTGATGCAGAACAGCAGTCTTCATCTGGGGCTCAGAAAGGTGGAGGGACTCACCCAAGGTCACACAGCTGCTCGGCACAGGGCTGGTGCTCAGAAGCCAGGCCCTCTCCTTTGCAAAGCTTCTTACCCTGTCCCTGCATGGACACTAGTGACAATTGCCCTGCTCCTGCTGACAGGACCACATCTGTCTCACCCACCACCAGCTTCTGGTACCCAACTTGATGCCTGGCACTGGGTGGGATCAGTGAACATAGAAAGTGGCACCTCATTATTGCTTTTCTGTGCACTTTTTTAAAAAGTTGTGATTGTTATTACATAAGAAATACTGGTTCATTATAGAAACACTAGAAAATATTAACAGAAGTTGGGGGTGGAGAGAGAAATGAATACACAGGTCTGCACAAAAACCTGTTCTTTAGCAGCTTTATACAGCCGTCAGAAATTGGGGACAGCCCCCATGCACTTCAACAGGAAGTGACCTGACGGACGACTACTTGGCAATGCAGACCTACAGACTGAACTCCGGGCTCAGGCACCACGTGGCTGGCTCCCCAGAGCATTAGGTTATGTAGGAGTTGCCTTTATAAGAACGTCTGGAAAAGGCAAAACTGTCGCGACAGAAAACAAATCAGTGGTTGACTGGGGCCAGGGGACCTTTCTGGGGTGATGGTATCTGGGTCTTAACTGTGGTGGTGGTGACAAGATTGTATATGTCAGTCAGTCACACTTCAAAAGGGGAGAAACCTACTGGATGTAAATTATACCTCGGTAAAGATGACTTTTTAAACAGGTTGGGGGGTTCCCTTAAACCCTCACCCAGAGATGGTGAATTTCTGCATTCCTTACAAGCTTCCATGCACTTCTTGACTCGTCTTTGCCTGTTTTACTTTGGGGGCGAGGAGGAGGGATGGGGGCGGTCCTGCACAGTGGGAGTGTCTCCCAGCCCTGCCTCCGGAAGGCCCTGAAGGGAAGCTGTCCCAGGCTCCCTCAGTGCTGCACGGCCGGTGTCCATCTAGTGAGCCTCACGAGGCCCCAGCTAGGGGTCATCGCCTGTCCTGCCCCCAGGCCTCTGTCTATGCTGTCTCCCTGCCTGGAGTCCCTTCTCGCCTCACCTCACCACTGTAGGGGAGCTTCCCGAGGGAGTGTGGCCTGTGTGGGCGAGAAGTGCACCCTGGCCACGCTCCAGGGGCCCGCGCATGGCTGCTCACCCTCGCTATCAGCATCCCTTCCTGCCTTGGCCACCAGGGCTCATGCAGCCTCCCTACCAGTGCCACCGCTGGTGCCTTCTGCACAGCGACCGCTGCTCACCTGAGGCCCCTAGAAGACAGACAGCAGAGGGCTGGAGAAGGAAGGGGTGGCCCGGGGCAGCACAGTAAGTTGCTTTGAGCTTTCTCAGTGCCCCTGGGTGTGAGATGGAGATGGTAACAAGTACCGCACGGGGCTGCTGGGGGGCTTCAAAGAGGCTTAGCACAGCCCTGGCACCCGGCAATTACTCAGTACGTGTTAATGATGATTGTTAACCATCATCAGACCCTGAAGAACTGGCCTTGGGGTCAGCTTCCAGCCTGGGGAAACTGAGGTAGCTGTCATCTGGGGTGAAGTTTATAAAAATAAGGGTGCCGACAAAAGGCCTTGGCCCATCCAGCTTTGCCCCTCGGCATCCTCCACCTGGCACTTCCATGTAGCGCTCTTCTCGGGGCCCCAGATGCTCCGCTCAGAATCTCACCTGTGCCCTTATTTCCCCTACTTTTAGCAAAGAGAAGGCCCACGGTCCATGAAGGGGCCTTTCAGAGATAGGGAGCCCTGAGGAGGCCTGAGCAGCAGCCCCTGCAACTCACCCAGGGAATTTCAATCAGATGTAGGGGTTTCTAGGCTGCTGGGGGCCTCCCTCTGATACAGGGGGCCACCCACAGAGCTGCCTGTAAGGCCACGTTGACCCGGCCCATGGCTGGAGGGTGGGCCCAGCAACTACCACACCTGTGGCAGGGGGAGCCCCAGGCACAGTGGACAGGCCCTGCCAAGGGCTATGTCTTCCTGGCTGTGGGAGGTGGCTGGACCCTCTGGTGTACCAGGTGAGACCCTATTTTCTGGATAACCCAGTATGAGACCCTGGAATTCCTATCAACTTGGCAGGTGGGAACTAAGCCCGATTTAGAAATCTCACACCAGCCTTCCCTGGTGGCCCAGTGGTTAAGAATCCGCCTGCCAATGCAGGGGACACGGCTTCGAGCCCTGGTCTAGGAAGATCCCACATGCCGTGGAGCAACTAAGCCTGTGCGCCACAACTACTGAGCCTGTGTGCCTAGAACCCGTGCTCCGCGACGAGAAGCCACCGCAATGAGAAGCCCACGCACTGCAACAAAGAGTAGCCCCCGCTCGCCGCAACTAGAGAAAGCCCAGTGCGCAGCAACGAAGACCCAATGCAGCCAAAAATAAATAAAAATTAAAAAAAAAAAACCCTCTAGCATCACAGTTACAGGTGGAGGCACCGTCCTCCCTCCCCAGAGACAATCACTACAGTATCACACTGGTGCCCCCCCCCACTACAGTTTGCTTTGGGCTCAGCATAGCTGTGTCCACGTTCATTCACCTGGTCCTCATTTATTCACTTCAATTGCATAATACTCCACTGTACGCAGATGCCACATTTTATTAATCTGGTGAACACTAGGCTGTTTCCATCTTACCGCTATCACAAGCAATGCTACAAAAGCAGCTTTACGCCAGGGCCTGGGTCTCTAGGACACAGACCTGGAAGGGAAATGACGCAGCTACAGGGCGTACGCATCTTCCTAGGTTACTGAGTATCACTTACTTTCCTGCCACTTTTTAAGAGTCTAATTGTTTTCTGAGCTATTACAGCATTTCCGTTCCCAGTGGTCTCTGATCCACTGGAAATCACTGTCTTGCTAATGGATGAAGTTAGGGCCCAACATTGTTTTTTAAGCAGAAAACCAGTAGTCCTTGTGATGGCCTCTGTCACCTGGGCCTCCTTACTGTCCCCTGAGGCCAGAACCATCCCTGCTTCTTAACTATCTTAAATCCTCTGTCCCTTTCCTTGAGCAGAAACACCTCCTTTCTGCTGAGCCAAATTCCTCCCCAAGTCCTACCCTTCAAGACAACCTCACTACGTCCATCTTTTGTCTGTGGAGCGCACCAAAGCACAGATGGTGGTCACCAAAAAACAGGCTTTATCCCTCTCCAAACGGCCACCAGCTCCTGCCTGAGCTAGGATCACAGCCTGTCCTGACCCAGGTTCACGGCTCTGGGGCCCCTGAGTTAAGTCTCTCCCCAGTGCTACCAGAAGCCCCACCTGGCAGAGCTGGGTGGACCCCTCCCTATCTGTGTCTGTGGTACTGTAGAGCACTGCCCACATGTGCCCAGCCCTAAGTCCTGATGGAGTCCCTTCACTGGATCTCCCGGCCTCCTGTCCCCTCCTCCAACCTGCTCACAGCCCTTCCTGGGCCCCATGACCACAGAGAGACCTGAACCAAACACCAGGAGATAACTGCTCTCTATCTGTGTGACTGGGCTGCCACTCAACTTCTATGGACGTCAGTTTCCTCATCTGAGAAATGGGTTTGGCCAGACTCAACCCACAGAGTTGCCCAAGGAGCACAGAGGAGTATGACCTCGTGGGCACAGCACCCCCTGTGCTTCACACAGCTACTTGCCACACGGACTACTGATCTCGATGCATGGACCTCCCAGCCCCTGGAGGTGAGAAAGTGGGGAAGGAGGCGGCTGGCCTGGGCTGCACACTCACGTTTTCACGTAGGGGTCCGAGTAGCCATTGGCGTCCATGGCAGCCAGGTGTGCGCAGCGCACGATGCCAACCAGCAGGCCCTGCTTCTGCGAACTGTACTTGAGGGAGATGAGGATGCGGCCCCGCTCCTCCAGGGACTTGTCTTCTGTCTTGTCCACCTGTGGGGCAGGTGGGCGGTCACTCAGCTGTCCTTGCCTGCTCCCACCTCTCCTGCAGCCACGGGCCCAGGCCAAATGGAGCCCGGTGGGTGGTGAGGGGTCACCCTGGCCCTGGCCCCCTGGAAGGTGCTTCTTAGGCACATTCCCAACCCCAGGGGGAGCTAGGAGGCAGGTGGGGTGTGGCCCAGGCCTGCCCAGGCTAGCGCCTGCCTCTGGGATCAGACCTCAACTCTAGGCCTCACTGTGTGGCCTCCCCATGCCAGCCAGCCCACTGAGACCATTCCTCACCCTCCTGAGACCACCTGTTTCCACCTTCCAGCTGCTACTCACCTGGAACCCCTTTCCTTTACCCTCTGTCCACCCAGCCTGAGCCCTATGACCCCCAAAGGCCCCTCCTAGGTTTCTCTGCCAGGCTCCTCTTGCACTCGGTCCCTCTGCTCTTGACTGTTCGCTGCCTGGCAGTAAAACGGCACCTCACGTGGCCCCTCACGGGCAGGGGCCATGCTTGCACCTCTCTGGAGATGGGGCTCCTGTTAGGTGAAGGAAGGACTACCTTCCCCAACTCCCACACCCAGAGCAGACATGGCTAGCTGCTGACTGCATTCACCCCGAGCTCAAATGCAGCCTCAGTATCTTCTCAACACAGTGCTCAGGCAGCCTGTACCCGCGGCTCGGAGGAGGCGGGTGAGATTTAACTACCTGCCACTCGGGCCTAGGGCTTTGTGTATGACAGCCTCACTAAACCATGGCCCTTGTGGCAGTTGTGATGTGTGAAAATTAAACAGTATAAATGAGCCGGGATATTTTCAGCTGTTTTTTTTAGGGTAGGATATACTTTGGATTGTTTCACATGAAGACCATTGAACTGGGCATCGTTCAGTATTTACGGAGAAGGAATAAGGTTTACAAGGCTATGTAAAATCTAAAAGGTATCATCAAAATGAATCTTTACTGCCGATTGATTATCCTGAACTGCACCCTTGTCACTGTGGGTCCCTGAACTGGACCAATGAGATCCTAGCAAATTCAAGCAAGGCTAAGCAAGTCCCTGATCACAGCTGGTGCACAAGCATGCGTGCTTTCACACAACCCCCCATGCATGAAACAGGTGCTCACACATGCATTCCACGCTCACACTGCTCACACACAATTCACACTCACACCACACAGGTGTTTGTTTATGTCAGGGATCAAAACTCAGAAACACAACTCCAGCAGGAGTTGGTGTTGCCTTTTATAAGTGACATATATCATTTGGAGAAACTGGGTCACCTGTGGTTAGTGACTAATAATAAAAAGGTTATCTCCATCACACAAATATCTATGAGTGGGAGAGAATGTGACAATGGAATACAATTTGCTCAACTTATGCAAAAAGACAGAGCTGGGTTTCTGGGAGGGAGGTCTGACCTCAGGTCACTTGTTCCAGGCCAGGCTGCACTAAGCATGTGTCTCAGGGCCCTGTGGGGGAGGGGTACAGGCACTCGGGGGACAGCCACTGGACTCTGTCCTCTTGAGCTTTCCCATTGCCCAGACCTCTGGTAGGGAATTGTCCTGGGGAGGGGACTGTGCCCTGAACACCATGCAGTCCCTGAAGGCATATGTTTCTTAGGGTCCCAGGCCTTGGACCTCTTGGCCAACCCCTCCCGGCCCTTCTGAACTGGGTGAAGGCAGGCCTGGGGAGGGGAAGGAACGGGGAGGAGAAGGGGGAGGGGAAGGGGGAGGGGAAAATTGCTCAGAGACTCTGGGAGGGCTCAGCTGCTGCAGACGACCAGGGGACAAAATTGGTTTTGACGTTTTCAAACAATTGCAATTTCTAGGAAAGAATGATTTTGTCTCCTCTGGGTATCTCACAGGCACCTCACGCCTCACATGCTCCAGGTGCACTCCCAGCATCCCCAGCTGCTCCTCCCATGGTCCTCCGCATCCCAGTTAATGACCCTTCATCCTCCCAGGTGCTCGGGCCCCAGGCCTGAGGATGCTGATCTTCAGCCCTTCTCCTGCCTCCACTGCTGCCCCGCCTAGGCCTAAGTCCTGCTCCTCCCTCCACCCTGCTGGTCTCCCCGCCCTGGCCCTCCACTCCCTCCCATTCTGAGGAGCCTGTTAAAATGCCCTCAGATGCCTTGGCCCCTGCCTAGCACCCTCCTGTGGCCCATCTCACTCAGGGATAAGGCCAGAGTCCTCCCAGCCTCCCCAACCCCCAACCTCTGCTCTCAGCTCCCAGGACCCCCTCCCTCTCGCTCTCTCTGCCCCTCTCATTTGACCTCTTGCCTGTCCCTCCCACAGGCTGGGCGCTTTTCCATACAGGGCTTTGCACCTGCTGTTCCCTCTGCCTGGAATATTCCCTGCTCGCCAGGTGAGCCCTCCCAGAGCACCCGTCTAACCCACTGACTCCTCTCATGCTTTCTTTCTCGGCCCTTATCCCTGCTGAACAGACTATCTGTTTGGGTGGTTTATTTCATTTTTGGTCTATCTCCTGCCCACACTTCATGAGGGCAGGGAGATTTATCTGTCTCCCCGGCACCTGCAATTGTGCCAGGCACATAGTAGGTGCTCAATAAATGCTCCTGGGCCTGCGCTCACGGCAGGGTGGGCCTTTGACGGCTGCAGAGCCCACGACTGGAGGTCGTGGCCCACTCACCGGCAGCTGCTTCTCTAGGCAGATGCTGAACGTCTTGGTGTGGTTGGGCTTCAGCTTCTTGAGGGGCACCCGCGTCTCCCCGATGAACTCGTTGTGGCGGAATTTGTCCTCATCACACACCGAGATCCTGGAGGGCAAGGGGCCTCTCAATTTGCTTCCAAAGTCAGTGCGGATTTGCAGGCGGTGGGCCGGGGGGTGTGGGGAGGGCCTGCCCTGTGGACAAGGCTGGGTGGGGTGGGGGAGCCGACGGCCCGGGGTCTCACCCACCGCAGGGTCTTTCGGATCATGTCTTCATCTGTGATCCCGTAGTAAGTGAGGGTCTCGTTCCATGTGGGGTTCAGAGTGTTTCGGAGAGTTTTCGTTCTGAGCTTATTTGCCTGGAGAGAGCAAAAATGATCCTCTGAGTGTCAGAGGGTGATGGGCAATGTAATGGCGCCAAACACATCCCAATCCCCCAGATCCCGTGCATAAGCGCTCTCCCCTGGCAAAGGGGGATTAACGCTGTTGTTAATCAGCTGACTTTAAAACAGGCCAATTGGGGACTTCCCTGGCGATCCAGTGGTTAAGACGCTGCACTTCCAATACAGGGGGTTTATCTGGATGATGTGGGTGGGCCACGTCCCACGTCATCACAGGGCCCTTAAAAGTAGAAGAGGGAGGCGAGAGAAGAGTCCGAAGGAGCGTGACAAGGGGAGAAGTCAGAGAGGCGACACTGGCTTTGAAGATGGAGGAAGGGGCCATGAGCCAAACAAAGGGGGTGCCTCTAGAAGCTGGAAAGGAATGGGAAATAGCTTCTCCCCTCGAGCCTCCAGAATGGAACGCAGCCCTGCTGACACGTGATTGTAGCGCAGTGGGACCTATGTCGGACTCGCACCCTGCAGAACTGGAAGGTATGAGATTTGTGGTGTCGTAACCCACCCAGTTGGTGGTCATTTGTTAGCGCAGCCCTAGGAAACTACAACAGGAGGATCCTGCCTCCCAGGTGCGTGCCCAGGTGTGTGGCGGGGGGAGGGTGTCTGCAGGAGGCGTGGTCTGGGCGGCTGGGAAGCCTGGCTTGGACCTAGATTCTCTCCCTCAGCCTCCTCGCCTTCGCTCAGGCTGGCCCCTGCCGGGAAGGCACCTCTCCTGGAGGACGCCTGGGGGCTGCCTCCCCTCCTTCCTCAGTGCTTCCAGAGATCTTGGTTCTTAGACTCCTTACCTGCCTTGCCCCCTTCAGACCCTGACTTCCATAGCCAATTCCCTTTGATGTCCGCCACAAACCGGCCCAGGCTTTGAGGTCAGACAGCCCTGGGTTCAAATCCCAGCTCCACCACTTACATAAGCTCTGTGGAGCCCAGTGGGTTACTGACCCTTTCTGAGGGTCAGGCTCCAGGGCGTAACACCACATCTCTCAGCCTGGTTTTTAGGACCTTCTCTGTAAGGTGCTCTATGAAACTCTGCCCTACGAGGGAATCTATCCTATGGGGGGGGTCCCTAGGATTCAGCAGCCAGGTACTGCCGACTCGAGGTCCCAGGAGTCTAGAGACGCACGGTCACTGAGCGCCCGAGTTGGGCCCCTTCCCCTGGTCGCGTGGCCTTCACAGCCCTGGGGGGCCCCCCTGCAGCATGAGGACAGAGAGGCCTGGAGTGGGGAGCTTGCTCCTCCAGGTGTAGTGGGAGGGCCACTGCCCTTTCTCCCGCAGCCCTGCCTTCCCTTCTGGGGTGGCGCCCCCGGACCGGGGGGAGCCCGGGCCCCAGAGTTAACTCAGGCCCCAGCAGCCTGTGGCTCCTCAGCCCGGGGTGGCCACCTGGGGGTGGGACCCCCCAGTTGGTCTGCAATTGTCCTGAGCAGTGTTGGGGGAGGCCCTCTGCCCAGGGGGGTGCCCCCACTGCTGATTCTTCCTCTCTATCAGGTCACTCGAGGGCCAGGAAGGAACTCCCCAGCTTTGGCTTCTCAGAAGGCGGCCAGGACAAGACCACCGGCCCCTGGGCTCTGCTGCTCACGCTCCTGTGTCCTGTGTCCCCTGTCCCTCTGCCTCCGCCCTGGTCTCTACTTGGAAACAAAGCTGCTGGGCTCCAGTTGAGTTCCCCCTGGCATGGGGTCTGCCCTACTCACCCCAATTCTGAAAAGGGAAGGACCCAATTCTGAAAAGATGTGACCTTCCCTTCCATGAGATTACAAATAAAACTACACTGAACTGTAAGACGTATGAAAGAAGTCTCATCAAGTTCTTATCTTCCAGTGCTGAAGGCCACCTTGATGCAGAGAATTAAAACAAATTTTTTTTCCCTCTCCTTTCATAGATGGACCTGTTGGGCTGGTCTGCTTGTCAGGTCATCTGGTACAGGAACAAGGGTTCTGTAAAATAATTTGGGCAGTTGCTGACTACCACATCCCCCTTGTGGGGCATCACAGAGCAGCCCATCAACACATTAAAGGCTCTGGTAAGTCCTGCAGTAAAGAAACCTGTTTGACAATGTTTCCCAGTGTTATCTGGCCACAGAACCCTTTGCGCATAGTATTAACATCCAGCTGAGAGTGTTTCTTATAAAACGCTGGCCTAGAAATTCTCCTGGGGAGTTTCCCCAACTCAGTAGGCAGGTGGTGCTGACTCAAGGTCCCTGGGAGGCCTAGAGGGTGTGGGGGTGACTGGGTGCTCTGGGTGGAGGTGGAGTGAACCCCGCAACTTGCTCGGTCTCTGAGTGGGTGTGGGAGCTGTGGGCCTCCCTGGGCGCCCCAAGCCCAGCCTGGGCCCCAGTCACGACGGGCAGGCCCCTCACCTTACTGGCTCCTGGCAGCAGGTGCAGCTTGACATAGGGGTCCGCCAGCCCATTGTGGTCCATCGGCTTCAGGCCCTGAGCAGAGGAGAACGGCAAAGGGTGTCACTGGGGGCCTGGGGACACAGAGCAGCCAAGGCCTCCTGGCACCTGGGTCAGCAGGCATCCCCGCCTCCTGGGCCTCCTGGCTGGGTCCATTCATGACCCTCTTCACAGAAGCAATCCTGCCCCACACCCCCAGAATGGGGGGTGGCGAGGAAGGCTCCGTGCTGGTGCGATCTCCCCCCCCCACCCCCCCAAACGTCTGGCCCTGGGCAGGCGACACAGGGTGCCTTTGCCAGATCAGCTTCTTTCTGTTTTCCTTATCTTGGAGGCCAGGTGACCACTTTCTCTGAATGAGGCCCTCGTTCTCCTGCTGTGGTCAGGCCTTTCCTTCTTCCCAATCCCCCTTCTCCCTGCTCCCCATGCACTGCGACTTCCCTCACCGACCCTAGGTCCTTGTGACCCTCTGTCCGCTCATCCACACGCTTCCCTCTGCGGCCATGGGAAAACGTTGTGTCCCCAGAGGCCACACAAGCTGGCCGGCCGTGGAGGGTCCCTCCACCAGATGGCACCCCTCACTCACTCTCAACCGCCAGTCAAGCGTGCACAGCCAAGGAACTCACGGAACCATAAACAGACAGGGGCCTAGGTGACCTCACGCTTGCTCCTGTTTGTGATAATCGTCTATTCTGCTTCCGGGATGGCACACGGGGATGGAGGAAGGCAGCTGGGGCATGTGTGGGGTAGAGCTGGCAACCCCACAGCCTCATTCAAAGATGAGCTGCAAGTTGGCTGCTCATGACCAGCCCACCTCCCCCACCTCCCAGGGGAGCCGAGGCTCTTCTCCCCCCTCCCCACCTTGGTTCGGAGGAGCTCCCAGGCAGGGGCTGAGATCTGAGGTGGGGCCTTCCGACTTCCAACGAGCACTGCTCTGCTACTGGGAAGGGGCCCACGGGTTTCAGAGCCAGGCTGGCCGGGGTTCAGGTCTCAGCTCCTGCACTTATCAGCTGGGTAAGTGGATGACTTCATCTGCCTCCTGAGCCTCGGCTTTATCATCTGTAAAATGGGATAATAGTCCCCAGATCTCAGGGTTGTTGGGGGAGCTGAGGAGGCAATGCTGACGCGGGGCCTGCTGGTGGGGCATTTGCTCCCCTTCCCCTACATGCTGGGCCCCTTGAAAGATGCCAGAGAAGCGGCTGAGGGCAGAGGCATCTGAGCTGTGCCGGGAGCTGCCTGGGCTCCAGCTCTGCCCTGCTCCGTGGGGCTGGCTCCAGGACGAGGCTTGGCCGGGCGGCCCTGCGTGCACCGTGGCAGAGAGGCAGACCTTCCCAACACAGGCCTCTCATCCCGCCTCTCACCCTTTTGCACGAAGGTGGAACTTTCCAGTTCTGCTGTGGATATGAGTGCCCGTATGTGCGTGTGCGTGCGTGTGTGTGTGGTGCAGGGGGTGGGGGGGGTGTCTGCCGCCAGGCCCTGTCCTGCAGGACAGCTTTAGGTACTGAGCACTCACTCATTTAATGCTCACAACCACCACATAGGTGGGGATGATTAACCCTATTTTACAGATGAGCAAACGGAGGCAGCTCTGCTCACCTGGAGGGAGGGTGGCCAATCTAGGGTCCAGCGCTGGGGCATCTGGCATCCTCCCAGAGGCCCCCGAGGGGCTCTGCCTGTCGGCCTCAGCCTTCCTACCCCCTGGGGCTCCTCCTCACACCCCAGCCCAGCCCAGCCCCAGCTCCTCACATGCCTGCACCACCCCTCCCCTGCAGAACTGGATCTAAGCAGAGGATGAACTGGAGAATGTGGGAGCGACCATGGCTCAGGGTCCTCCCATCCCCCATCTCGAATGCCTTGAGTGATACAAACCCAAGTGGACACACGCGTGTGCACACACATACACACACACACCCCAGTACACCCACATAGCCCCTCTAGAGCCTGGGTAGGGAAGGCGGGGCACACAGCACAGGCGGGGCCTGGAGTCTGGTTGGGGAGAAGGGACGGCTCTGGCCAGAGCAGCCTGGCAGCCAGGGCCCATTCCCAGTCCCCAGGCCTGGACAACCTCTACACAGCTGGGTGGAGGGAGAGGGGAAGGGGTCTGCCGGGGCCGTGCACCCTGCCCTCCACCTCAGCACAGCTGGGGGTTATCAGATTCCCAGCTCTGTACCTAGGGCAGGTCTGGAGCCCTTTCGAGGAGGGCAGGGAGGAAGGCAGGGCATGCCCTGTGTCACAGCCCGGGCAGCTCCCAGAGGAGAGGGCAGGGGCGGGGATGGTGCTGGCCCACAGGGACACTGCTCACCGCTGCCACGGCAGTCCAGCCACGGCGGCCCAGGCCGGGTGGGGCACAGCCGGGGCAGAACGAGGCAGCCTGCCCCTCTGGGTGAGCAGAGCCATGGGCAGGGTCGGGGAGGGGCAGAGAAGCTCGCAGGTTGGGGGGCTGGTGGTGCGGGGCTGGGCGCGGGCAGCGGTGCCGGAAGATCCTTGCTCTGAACCGGGCCCAGGCCCTTCCACAGCTCTACCGGGAGGTCTACCAGGCCGCACGGCTGCCCTTACCTTGCGGGAGAGCATCAACTTGGGCACCTTCCTCCCAGGGGGAGCGTCGCGGTGTGGGGACGAAGGGAACAGCGTGGCTGAGAACAGAGCTGACCGTGCCAGCCCAGCGCAGGACCAGCGTGGGGTTTACAGACGCCCACGCCTCCACCCAGACAGCAAGCTCAGGCCGGTGCGACCAGAGACTAATCCCCCGCCTGGCGTGGCCTCAGCGTCCAGAGCCTCCTCGGGGAGTCCGGAGGCACCCAAGTCCAACCCTTCCTCTTGGCCTGCAGGACAGGCCTGTCACCTCCCCGCCTGCCCTTCCCTCCTTCGACAGCTCCCCAGCTCTGGGGCGTCTGTCTCCTGAAAGCTACCCGCCCCCCGCCATTCTCTCTGGCTTCTCTGTTCTACTCTTTCCCCCGAAAGCCTCTCTGTAGGCGAGGCAGCTACATCTCAGGAGCAGCTGAGATGACTGAAGCGAGAACTCCCTCCTCGCCCTTGGCGCACAGGTGGGGCCTACCTTGGCCTTGCTGATGGTGCAGTGGAGAGCGTTGTTCTCCTGGTCGTAGAGCAGGCTGAAGTCCAGCGTGCCCAGGGCGGCTGCAGAGAGGGAGGGCTCAGGTCACGCCGGGCCCACACGGTGGAGAAGTGTCACCCACCCCTGCGCTGCCGGACGAGGTGCCACAGTGACCGTGCTGACTGCCACCAGCAGAGCGCCTGCTGCATACTGACCCCAACCCTGGGAAGGAGGCTCGGGGGCGGGGGGGTTAGGCCCGTCACCTCCAGACACCGCGAGCGGTGAACTGAGAGTCAAAGCCGGGCAGTGGGCCCCTGACCCCTGCGCCGTGCCTCGCGGCCCGTGGCTGGTCCAGGGTGGGGCCACGTGTGCCGCGCGCTCAGCTAAAGGGGTTCCTGTCCTCCTGGTGCAACCACCGGCCAGGGCTCCACACCTCAGCTCCCCCTGCCTCTTAACCGTCCCAGGAGTGTGCGAGAAGGCAGAGGGGTCAGTCTCTGCCGCACTGCAGGCCCCAGCCCGGCCGACTGGCTGGCCCACTCACCGCCCCCCAGCAGCACTTGGGGCTGCGGCTCCCTGGTCTCCCCGGTCCCTCGGGAGCCCTGGGCAGGCTGTGAGCAGCGAGCTGGGCCCGCGTGCTGCTGCCCCCAGCCTCTAAAAGGCAGCGAGTGATTCCCAAGGGCTGGGCAGAGGGTGCAGCAGTGATTGGATGCAGCTGCCACCCTCGGGCGTGATCACACACGGCAGCTGTGGCTTTTCTCACATGGTTCCCGGCCTGAAGGCCGGGATTGTGGGTGGGAGCAGACCTCAGGGGCAAGTCTCTTCCCCGCGAGGTACACATTCACAGGATGTCTTTAGAAGCCCAGACCCTCCTTGCAGGCTGCTGGGCTGACCAACTGGCATCTCATTCATTCATTCATTCTTTACCAAGTGTTTACAATATGCCAGACTCCAGGAACGAAGATATCAATAAGACAGGGTTCCTGCCCCGAGGAAAGCGCAGCTTAATGGGAGGAACAGATGAAAAGGATTGGTCACAACAAAGTTTAGTGGGCCAGGACTGATGGAGGGTTCACGGGGGATGCCTGGCCTGGATGTGAACTGGGGCCATCAGGAAAGGCTTCCTGGAGGAAGTGACGCTTCACCTGAGCCATGCAAGACGAGTAGGGCTTGGCCAGTGCACACTGGGGCTGGGGGAAGGGGCATTCCAACCACAGGCCAACCCAGAGGGTGGGGGGCGGAGTGGTTGGAGTGATGCTCGGGGGAGGCCAGGGGTGCCCAGTGTGCGTCTAGAGCAAACCACAGCCTGCTGGCCGAGTCCAGCCACTACTTGTCTTGCACCCCAGCTCCTAATACAGGGTCAGGCACACAGCTCAGTGTCTCTGTCGTTGTCTGGCGGGGGCACCAGTAGGGTGCGAGACCTGCCCTCTGAAGTCTGACCCTGGGTTCAAATCCTGGCTCTGCACTTCCTTGCTGTGTGACCTTAGACAGTGTATCTAGTCTCAGTGTGCCTCAGTTTCCTCATCTGCAAAATGGAGACAACGGCATCCACCTCATGGCATTGTGCTTTAATACCATGCCTGGGGTACAGAAAGAACTCAGTAGATAATTATAGAAGGAGCAGATCCATTTAGGTGATTTATCTAGAAAACTGTACTTGCCCCTCTGAGACACTTTCTGGAATGAACTCATTCTGAATTGGATCACTCCCCTCCCAGCCTTTGTGAGCAGAATACACAAATGGTCACTTACATTTTTCAGAATAACCTGAGTCATTGCTATGACTACGGTTACTGTTCTGTGTGTCAGAGTCCCAGCCCAGACACAGAAGGGCATGTGAGATGATTCCTCCACCGAGGGATCCCAGGTGGCCACTCTTCTTTGAGGTTTTCTTCATTTTTTCCGCCTCCTCCTTTGCCATCAGCTTGAAACTCCTGTTAGAGTACCTGCCCCTGGTAGCACAAACAGCTTTCGCTCCTATTCACTAGTTACTTGTTTCTTCTATGAAACCAGGTGAGAATACTTGTTAAAACTGTGTCTAAACTAAAAGTCAATAGGCCATGGGACTTCCCTGGTGGTGCAGTGGTTAAGAATCCGCCTGCCCATGCAGGGGACAGGGGTTTGAGCCCTGGTCCAGGAATATCCCACATGCCGTGGAGCAACTAAGCCCGTGCACCACAAATACTGAGCCTGCGCTCTAGAGCCCGTTGAGCCACAACTACTGAGCCCGCACACCACAGCCACTGAAGCCCACATGCCTAGAGCCTGTGCTCTGCAACGAGAGGCCACCGAAATGAGAAACACGCGCACCGCAACGAAGAGTAGCCCCCGCTCACCGCAACTAGAGAAAGCCCGTGTGCAGCAACAAAGACCCAACTCAGCCAAAAAAAAATTAAAAAAAACTCAACAGGCCTTGAGTGGAGCCTAAAGTCCTTTTCCCTGAGTGGAGCATGCGTGCTTTAGTCCAGGTGTATCTGGCCTTTTGCTGCCTGTATCCTAGCTCCCCTCTGTGCGGGTAAGCAGGTGAGGTGCTATAAGGGAGTGTGATCTATCACCACGTCTGTAACAACTAACAGCCATGGGCCCAAGCTTCTCCAGGCCCAGGCTTTTGTAATAATAGTCTCTAAAGCTCTTGGCTTTGTACGACAGTAAATCAGTCTGCTGTTCCCTTCAGACCTAACCTGTGGCTGTGCCCCCCAGACATTAGCCTCCTGAGGGCAGGGACCATGCCTCGGCCACACCTCTGACACCAGCAAAGAGCAGATGTTCAATCTACACGGCCAGTCCATCCAAACCAACTCATTCTCCAGCTGCTCATGGGAGCAGAGATGTGGTGTGATGCTCATCTATTAAAACACACAGTCCACGATCTCTGCCCGGTTCCCGATTCCAGAGAAGGACAAGCCAGCAGACAGAGTCCCCACTGGCAAATTCAGCTCCAGGCGCGGAGAGGGGTCCCTTCCACTGGCTCTACAGACATCCGTGTTTAAGGAAGGCCCGATGCTGCTCAGTGAAACCAACACTGGTATTCACTTCCCAGGAAGGAACAGCAAGCCCAGTGCTGCCCCAGGATGGGACTGATGAATTTCTTTGAACTCCAGTGCAAGTTTTATAAGAAATAATAGTTTATAAATAGAAGCTCAGGCACCAGTTTTAGAGACTTGCCGGTGGTGGAGCTCTCTCATCGCTCATAAATAAAAGCTCTCTCATCGCTCATAAATAAAAGTCTTTATTTCCTATTTGGAGAAAGGAGGCTCAGAGAGGGGAGGTGATTTGGTCAGGGTGGCACAGCAGAGCTGGATGCAGAATCCAAGCCTCTTCACTTCCATCCTGATAGCTCCTGCCTTAAAGCTTAGTGGCTTCCAAAAATTTTTTGTCTGCTGCTTTGTTTAGCTGAACTCTTGAGAGGGTGCAACGGAGAAACAAAAGAGAGAAAAACAGAATTGCTCTCGGGGTGTGGGTAGTGGAAAGGTCTCAGCCACCGCCCTGGAGGAGGCTCTGAGTTGAAAAACCCCCTGGGCTTGTGCAGGCGAGGCGGGCCCTGAGGGCAGGTGAAGGTGCTTGTCTGTGTGAGCCACAGGGTCCTGTCCTCCAGCCACTCAAATCACACCTCCTGGCTAAAGTTAACATCCTTGGATAAATAATGAGGCTTGGTCACTAATGGGCCTTTGAGAGTTGTCACCAGCTTGCTGATAATTATAGAGCTTTAATGGGGCTAATTCAGAGACAATCAAGCTCCAGCCCCTGTCAGTTCCTCTAAGGCAGCACATCCCTCTGCTCTGCTGATGGAGACTGACAGCATCATTTTGACCTTGGTTTGCACCTGGACTTTCCTCACCCGTACACCCTTGGGAGTAGGAAACCAGCCCTGGTTTTGTTTTGTTTTGGTTTTTTAAGAAAAATGTCAGCCTCTGAAATAGTTTAAAAACAACAACAACAAAAAACATGGCAAGAACCACAGAAAATGATCAAGGCTGCGTTGAAAGCATTTCATAGTTGGGGAAACTGAGGCACTGACCAGGCGCTGCAGGGGGTACAAAGAGGAATGAGCCACACATCATATAGCCCTGCTTCTCGGGAGCTCAGAGGCAGAGGGTTAGGACTTTTATAAACCTATTCATTCTTTACATTGTTCAAAAATTTTCCACTGCCACCTGGACTCAGTTCAACCTCCTTGGTGTGGCATTCAAGGCCGTCTGTGATATGACCGCTTTGGCCTCATCATCAGAGGCCTTTTCCCCTTGCTCCAGCCACTCGACTCTTCCTCCTTCCACTAAGCCAGGCTGCGTCCTCCCTCCTCCCAGCCTCAGAGCACCCTCTCTGTGGGGGAACTCTGTGCAAGCCGGTGCTTCCCATTTGGGCTCCTGACTCCCTGTCCTCACTGCTGGGCTACTTGTGTGTCACGGTTTCCATGAACTCCCTGATGGCAGAGATCATGTCTCAGGCATTCTGGAACCTCCACACTCAGCACAGCGCCCGACACCTAGTTGGTCTTATAAGGTTAAGTGCATAGAAATACGGTCCGGGTAGAATATGACTTGGCTCCAAGGAAAGGGAATCACAGCCAGTGGGTACAGGGAAATTCTTCGAGCTGAGGGACTTCTGGGCAGGCCTAACAGCGATTCCTCCCCTCCATCCTTGCTCCAGGCCTCTGTGGGGATCAGTCCTGACCTAGCCCAGGGTGAATCATGCAGGGGCAGGTGTAAGCATGGGCAAGAGATGTAATTCTGGCCAACGAGACAGAAGGACAGATCTCCTGGGGACTTCTGGGAGAGGCTTCCTCACTTTTAAACTGAGACATGGGAGAGGAAACTGATCCTTATCAAATTTAGGATCTTATTGTTACATGTGATGTCTGGACCTGCAGCAGCCACCTTGAACCATGAGGGAGGTCAGCCTAAGAGGAAAAGGGCATGGCCAAGTGGAAAGACAGAACCATCACCACTGATGCTGCTGACGAGCGGCTGCATGAATCCACCCCAGTGCCACATGACCTCCATACTCCTCACTGTTTAAGGCACTCTGAATTTTTTTCTGTTACCTACAACCCCCGAATATCCTAGTCATTACAGCTTTGAAGAATGGACTGTTTCCACAGGTGGAGATTGGGTGGGAGGGCATCTCAGGCAGGGGAGCAGCACATGTGGAGGGTGGGACATAGGACCCATCAGGAGGGCAGCAAGCAGCGGAGTCCAGCTTGGCCAGGCTGCACTGTGGACCACTGGGAGGGGAAGGGCACTGGGGGGACACTTCTAACTGTAACATTTCTGCATCTTCTCCCCATCAGTGCTCCTCTATTAGATCAATTTGGAACCTGTCAATTTTGTGTTTATGCCTTGAGGTGACTTAATAAAGGATGGGCTTTAAAGAGAAGGAAAAAAAGGCCGAATAAATAAACAGCACTTCACTCTCAGCGTTGGACAACAGAGCAACCGTCCTAATTTCTTTTTGTTAGAACAGACATAATCCAATAATTAGGGCAGCAAATAGCATAACCCTGGCTAAAGCTGTAATGAACCATCTGGCTTGAATCATTTAGGCTTATTGTAGGGATCTGGTTGTCAGAGCTGAGACGGGGGTAAAGCCTGGAGTATTGGGTAGAGAGTGGTTCCACCCGGAACCGGGTCCCCCCCATGGGCAGGAGCCAAGATTTCTGTGCTCCCATGGTGGGATGTTTGTTCGGCCACTGAGGGGGTCTAAGCCCAGGGTGGCTGCCCCTTGAAGGGAATGAGGGGGCCAAGGTGGCCCTGGCTCAGCCACACACCGTCCACCTTGGCTCTTTTCAGCAGAGTGCCCTGGTGACATGAGTGTGGCCAGCCCATGGTTCAGGCTGGCAAGGCTGTGTCAGACCTTGTACCGCTGACCTCACGTGCGTCTGTCCCCTGGCAAGACAATGAGCTCTCTGAGTCCGGGGCCCCAGCCCTGTTCCCTCTCTGCTGCTAGGAGAGTGTTCTGTGAAGGACTGCTGAGTTGATGGACTGAAGATGGGGCACTTTCGGGTCCCCTCCTTGCCTGTGGGTTCAGGGACAGCCAAAAGAAGCAACCAGATTTCTCACCTCTTAGCCGTATGTCATCAGAGGGCCCTGAGTGGCACCAGGAGGGCCTGAAGCTCAGGCAGAAGCCCTGCCCTGCTCACTTGCTCCCTTGGCATAGCAGCAAAGATGCTGGAAATGGGAACAAGTTCTTCACCCCTTCTTCTGGAGCTGGCTGAAGATTCAGGGCATGCAAAGGGGTGACCTGGGTCTCAGTTAGCGCCTGCCCAAAGGCACAGCAAGTGCCTTGCCCAAGGTGCCAGGAGCTGGGGGGGTGAAGATTCAGGATACAGCCCGGAGGGCAATAAACTGTCCCGACCCAGTTTCCCCAGGCCGGCAGGAAAGTGGAGGGAGAGGACTGTTCCCCATCCCCATACCCAGAGGGCAGGGCCTCATTACGCCAGGCTTTGGCCAGAGGGCTGTGGTCCAGGCCCGAGAAAGTGCAGAGCAGGCAGCTTCCCAGCACAGGCCCGGCTCCGAGCGACCCACGGTCTGACAAGCCTCCTCCCACTTGCTCCGCCTGGGCCTCCCTAGGGAGGGTGATGAGAGGTCGGGCCCCACCTCTTCCCGCAGTGGTCACCCCCACTGTCAGCTTCCAAAGGCACATTTTATTCTGGGGGAAACTCCAGACCCCCAGCCTGAGGCCCGTGTGGGCATTCAAGCCAGACGCAGCCAGCCTCGCTGCGCGGGGGATGGGACCCGGCAAGCCTGGGGGAAGTCGGCGAGCGACCCCTGCCCCGAGAAAGGTCCACCTCCCAGGCAGGGCCGGCGTCTGACTCGGGTTTTCCAGCTCTGAGAGTGACGCGGCTGGGGCTACAGCTGGGCTGGCGGCCTGGCGAGCAGCGCAGCCCCCACCCCCACCCCCATCCCGCGTAAACCCATCCCGCACCGCCCGGCGACCTCTTCGTTCTCGGTTTCCCTTCCAGTCCCGGCGCGGGCACCCTCAGAGCCCAGAAAGGCGCCAGGAGCGCCAGCCGGCCGGTCCTCGGCCCCGGAGGCCCCGGGAGCCCTGGCGCTTGCCTACTACCTGGGGCTCGGGGCTCAGCCCCGGAGGAGGAGGCGCGGGCTGGGGTGGGGGGCCCTTCCCGGCCGGGGAAGCGGGTGTAACAGGTGGGCGAAGGTCGGCGGCCCGGTCGAGCGCACCGGCAGGACCAACGGACGCGGGAGGAGGAACCACCAAGGTTTCTCCAAAGGACAAGCGGCCCCGCGGTCCCCTGGTCCTCGGCCCCCACGCCAGCCAAGCCGCCGCCCTCTGCGGCCGCCGGCCCCACCAGGGAGGCCGCCCGGCCCGGGCCCCGGGCGCCCTCTGCCTCTCGCCCAGCCCGACCCTCGGCCGAGGGGCCGGTCCGCCGCGGGCTCCGGAGCGGGGAGCGACCGCGCGGCCGGCAGCAACTGGTGTCTCCCCGGGGCGCAGTTCCGCCCTGCCTGGGAACAAAAGCCGCCGCCCGCGCCGGGGCTCCCGGCGGGCGGGCCGAGAGGGGGCGCGGCGCGGGCTCCGGGGAGCTGGGCCCCGGAAATGGGACACCCCCGGGGGGGCCCCCAAACTTCCCACCTCTCCGATCTGCTCGGGGGCGGTGTCGGGGCTGTGTGTGCCGGGCGCGCGGAGAGCGCACAGCGCGGCCGGGGGCAGCGACACAGGGGCGGGTGTGCCGGGGGAACCGAGGTCGCAGGGGAACCGAGGGCGGGCGAGGTCGGAAGCGCGAGCAGCCGCGCAGGGGAGGGGGCGAGAAGCCGGCGGGTGGGAAACTTACTGCAGTCGTCGGACTCGTAGCCGTCGGCGTCCGGCTCGTCCTCGGGCAGCTTGGCGGGCGGTCGCGCCGTGCTGCGGCCGGGGCCGGGGCCGGGGCTGGCGCCGTAGGCTCCAAACAGCTGGTCGACATCCTCGTCGTCGTCGCGGGCGCCGTCGGAGGGGCTGCGGCGGCCCGCGCTGGCCGCAGCCGGGCGCGCGGGGGCGTCCGGGGGTGCAGCGGCGCGGGGCCCGGCGTCCGGCGGCAGGCCCCGCGGGAAGCGGGGGAAGTAGTCGGAGATCTGCTTGATGGGCCGGATGGGGCCGGGGCACACGTCGATGGCCATATGCTCCTGGATGCTGATGGTCGCCTTCTCCCCGCGCCGCCGGAGGGTCATGCAGGCAGCGCGGCCCCGCCCGGGCGCGGCCCGGCCAGACCCGGCGCGGCCCCGGCCCGGGGGCGGCTCAGCAGGCCCGGCAGGGCGCGGCGGGGGCTGTGGGCATCGCCGGCGGCACCCCCGGACGGCCCTGACGCGGCTGCTGCCTGCTCGGCGGCGGCCAGCGCGAGTGAGTGCCAGGGGCCGGCAGGCAGGGGGCGGGCCCAGTCCGCGTCACCGGCAGCCGCCGAGCAGTGCGAGAGTGCGGGCGGCGAGGGCGGCGCGGCGCGGAGCGAGCTGAGCGGCGCCGCACTCACTCGCACTCACACCGGCGCGCACGCCGGCCCGGGACCCCGCGCGCGCACACTCGGCGGGCAGGGCCACCGGGCGCTTTCCACTCACGCACCGCAGGACGGGCGGGGAGCTGAGCAGGGACCCGCACATTTCCGCGCGTGCCCGCACTTTCTGGGCTCCGTTCACACAGGACACATACCGGTGTGCAAGGACACTCCCAGCGCACAGAAACGTGTGCAGAACTGGGCGGAAGCTCCCACTGCTCACACCTGCAGGACACACGTACCCGTACAGAGTTGCTTGAGGCTGCGGTGGCACCGTATACCCCCCAGTACACACACATCCCTAACAGGACACACAGCACTCGTCGAGGTGGTCAGGGGACCCAGGGCACCCCTGTCCCCAGCACACCTAACAGGACGTACGAACACACCCAAAAAGTGATCAGGGGACTCAAGGCACCTCCCAACCCCCAATCTAGCAGGACACACAGCCACACTCCTAGGAGTGCCGGACAGGATGCTCACACACAAGCAAGACATCCACAGCTGTACAAGGTCACTACTGGCACAGACTGTTCACCCTTCCTCTCAGGTCACATACAAACACACTCTGTAACCAGGAGTCAGTCTCTCACTTGGTCTGTGAGTAGGTTGAGGGACCCAGCCCCCGCCCGCCCGCCCCCCATGGTCAGGAGAGGATGAGGGCAAGGCAGGGCTGGGCATCCCCAGGGAATGATGAGCGAGGCAGAGGTGGAGTGGCAGGGTGTGGCCGGCCCACAGGCTCAGGCTTCCCACATGGTCAGATAACCAAACAAATGCCCAGCCCTGGCTGCTGTCCTGCTTTCCCGGGAACAACGTTCTGTTGGGAACGGCTGCTGCTTATACAGGTGTGTCCCCAGAAAGCCCTGGGAACAGACGGAATCCTGTTCACTCTCTGGTTTTCACTGAACATCAGAAACGCTTATCTTCTTGGCTGGGTCCCTTCCAGGAAAACTGAATGCAGGACCCCAAGCCTGTGCCCCTCCACCCACCATAACCCCTGTGGAGGTGTGGAGAGCAGAGAGAAGAGAGAGGAGGCCTCACCTTCATCACTTCCAGTTGCATCATTCTGGCAGATCATTGGCTCTCTCTGAACCTCAGTTTTCTCAGCTGTGAAATGGGGCTACTTCCAACCTCACAGCATCGTGGGGAGGCCGCATCTAGCACAGAGCATGGCAGATAAGAGGTGCTCACCAGCGTTGGCTTTCTCTTCACCCTTCCCTTCGGGAGATGAGACTCATCGTGAGACATGTGATGGAGATCCGCATGTTGTTTCACGGCAAGTTCTGAAACGGATGGTGAAGGTCACCACCCACCCTTGAAACCTACGGTATACTCTGTCAAGAGCCTTCAACAGCTGTTATCTCACTGATTCCTTTTATCACCCCACGATGTAGGCAGGGTACAATGTTCCCATTTTGCAGGTGAGAAAATTAAGGCTCAGACACAGTGACTCGCCCAGGTGACTGCTGGCTGGTGGCAGAGCTGGGGTCCTGACTCTCTGGAGGCTCCCACTGCCCCCATCCCCCCCTCTCCCTCCTCACCCCTAGAGAGCAGAGCTGGAAACACAGGTAAAATCCTGCTCCCCAGAGCTCTTCCTGAGGCTTCTTGACTGGGGACCGCCCAAACTGACGAGGAAGAGAGAGGGGGCCGAGAGTCTTAGGGGTTACAGTGGGAATGAACCAGCCTGGGGGCTCCCTAAGGACAATCTGGGATCCTGGTAGGAGAGAAATTCAGCCTTCCAAGAGTCAAAGGCCAAGGGAGGGACAGGAGAGCCTGGAAGCCTAACACAGTGAGTGGGTTTCCCATTCCCAGGGATGCGTAAGGGGATTAGTCCTTAAATAGGCGCAGAGTGGCTTCTGTGCTAGAGGTGGCTGCATCACAAAGCGATTATGTAATGACACGGGGTACTAAAGTACAGGCACTGAACCATCATTTCGTACTTCATTCACTTGAGGAGCACGAGAGTGTTGTTACCATCTTACAGATGGTGAAACTGAGGCTTCAGGAGGTCGAGTGACCGGGAATGAGAGCCTGGATTTCCTGACCCCGTGCCCTTTTGATGGCAAGGCTCTACCCGTGTGTTCACTGGGATGTGGGGACAGAGGGGGCTGATCACTTCCTCCTGGCTTCTTGACTTTCTGTGGATCTGGCTTTCTGGAAGATCAGCCCCCGGCTCTTGGCTCTGCAGGTGCTGGCTCTAGGGAGGGTCTGGAAGAAGTGGGAGCCAGGATGACCACTGGAGAAACACGTGGCATATCTGAGGCCAACCTCCAGCAGGCGGCAGAGTCAAGGGCCACTCTGCGATCTTACTTCATCCAGCTGTGAGCCCAGCTGAGATGAGGTAGGGCTCCCTGGAGGGGTAGAATTGGTGTTATCTGGGCAGGTGTCTAGTTTCTAGAAAGAGTCTGGGCAGGGGAGTTAGGCAGACGGATTCAAAAGCCAGTGTCTCCCTCCTCCTAACTGTGTGTGATTTGGGGCAAGCTGCTTAACTTAGGCCCGCAGCGTCACCTGTGGAATGGGGGAGGCCATGAACAACCTCGTGAGAAGTGAAGGTAGAGATGCCTATAAAGCGTCTGGCCCAGAGCCTGGGACGTAAGAGGCACTCAGTGAATCGTCATTCTCTCGCCCCTGCCTTCCCGGTGCAAACCATGGTTGGACGCCCTGTGCCTGCCTCAGTCTCTCCACCAGTGAAATGCAATTGGCTGCCTTCTTTTCCTGTCCACTGCCAGGACCAGATGAGGACGCTGGGGAAAGTGCCTTGAGAAGTGAACGTACCGGCCAAGGATGGGGTGCCGGCTGGCATGTGTGGGGATCTTTAAACAGCTGGACGTGTCCAGACCCCATCAATCATGTTGCCTTCCATTCCCCACACAGGGGTGGGCAGCTCGGCAGCTAGACTCGTCCTTGGCAAAGTTAAGTGGGTAGACTCACAGCCCTCAGGAACCCTGCACTCTTTTTTTTTTGGCTGCGCTGCGCAGCATGTGGGAGCTCAGTTCCCTGAGCAGGGATGGAACCCGTGCCCACTAAAGTGGAAGCGCGGAGTCCTAACCACTGGCCCGCCAGGGAGGTCCATGGAACCCTGTACTCTTGATTCTCCCCCACGTGCTTCTCCTAACAGGCTTCTGACCTCCCCCTCCCTCCCCAACAGACTACAAAGGCCCCTGTCCAACAAGGTAGAAGTGGGTTCCTCAAAGGACGGCCCAGGTACCTGTATCCCTGGGATGCCTGCTAATAATGCAGATTCCAGGCCCCTACCTCACACCCACTAACTCAGATATGTGCGTGAAGACTCAGGGTGCATCTTAACAAGCACGCCTAGATTATTTTTATGCACAATTATTTTTATGAGAATCGCTGGGTTAGAAGGTGCAAACGGTTTAACATTCTCACCTGTTTTGCTGTCCCCACACTGTCCAACGTGCAACACTCAGCGGGGAGGGTTGGAATTTCTAGGAGCGCTTTGGCAAAGTCCCAACAGGGAGTCTGAAACACCCCACATCAGGCATTGTGACTTCTTTCCTGGCTGAGAGCGACCAGTTAAAGCCTTTCCTTCCAGTAGGTGAGAGGCATTTAGAGGAAATGACCTCTACCCTGCACTTGGCTGGACGTCCTTGGTTGGCATCTCTGGCTGGTGTCTGTGTGCCCTGGGAGGAAGGACCCTCCCTGGCCCTGGTCTAACGTGTACCCCCAGTCTCCATCCTTCCCTGATTACTGGAGGAGCTCTGGGCTTGCTGTGCTGATAGAAGTTTCTCTGTACTGATAGGAAATTTTAACCCAAACGAGGGGCTGATGGAAAAACTCCAAGCACTTGCTGTTTGATGGAGAGGGGCCTTCTGGGGGCCCTTGTCCATTCATTTCTCTAAGAATCCACACTGTAACAAATATTTATTGAGCACCTACCCTGTGACAGGCTCCGGGCTGCGTCCTGCAGGGGGCCTGATGGTGAACAAAGCCCCATTTTTCTTTCGATTCCAGATGACAGAGGGCAAATCAGGAGGGGAGGGGAGACATCCACTCTGGCCGCCCCCTGCCTCTTCCTCAGCCCACGCCGGGGCCTCAGCCCGGGAAGCGTGCAAGTCGACGCACAATAAGTCGATGGAAGCGGTTGCCATATAGCCTGTGGCTGCTGAGAGGCAAACTGGATATATTAAGCAATATTAAAAATGCAGCTCTTTCTGATAATTTATTATGCACATTTCATAAACATATTATACTCATCACGGTACATTTACTAGCACTGGGCCTACCAGTGGGGAAAAGTTAACACTTACCTAATGATGTCATTTCACAGATGTCAAATGTTCTTGGAGCCGTCGTGATGGGCTAAATGGCTCAAAGAGATGCTCGTCTCCTTCTCCTCCTGGGACACCTGTTCAGTGGTTTGCAGACCACAGGTCTGTCAGCACCCACAACTCCCACTTTCTGAGGCCTGGAGATGGAGGACCTGGCCCAAGGTCACAGGAGGCTGACCCAGGACTTACAGCCAGGGGCTGAGTGGAGGGACTACGGCTCTCTCTCCTTCTCCACACAGGCCATGTTCTGGGCTGCCGGATTGGAAAGAGGCCAAGGTGAGAAGCTCACCTGGCAGGAGGGGCTTAGCCCAGGATCAGGCTGCCTCTGGCTGGAGATCAGATGCCAGGGAGGGATAATGCTGAATCCTTAGGGGAAGCTCCAGAAATAACCTGCTGAAGGACAGGGTGTGTAGCCTGAGGCTTAGACGACAGCAAGGATGAGGCAGCACCCTCTGCCCCCACCCTAAGAGGCCTAGGGACTGCTGGAGCCCAGGGGCTGGTTCGAGTGTCTTCTAGAGTGGCGTGAACGTTTCAGCATTATGAATGCGCTAGAATGGGCAGGAGCTCTAACTGGCCGTTTTGAAACTGAGAGCCAAGAGCCACGTATGTTCCCTCAAAGAGCTTTGAACTATGATGCAGTTCAGAAGATGTTAACAATGCAAATGGTGGCTTCCAATTTTAACTCATTCTACTTTTGAAATTTATAAAATATTTCAGTCATAGAGAAAAGGTCTAGAGTATAACATAAAGACCCACAAGCCAGCCTAAAAACAAAACATTTCAGGTTTCTCAAAAAGCTAAACATAGAATTACCATATGACCCAGCAATTCCACTACTAGGTACACATCCAAAAGAACTGAAAGCAGGGACTCAAACAGATACTTGTACACTAATGTTCACTGCAGCATCATTCACAACAGCCAAAAGGGAAACAACCCACATGTCTACCAAGATATGAATGGAGAAACAAAATGTGGCATATCCATACGATGGGATATTATTCAGCCCTGAAAAGTAATGAGTTCTGCTCTATGCTACAACCTGGATGAAAGTTGAAAACACGTTAAGTGAAAGAAGATAGACACAAAAGCACAAATATTATATGACTTTCCTTATAGGAAATGTCTAGAATAGGCAAATTTATAAAGACAGAAAGTAGATTAGAGGTTACCAGGGTCTGGGGTGAGGGGAATGGGGAGCTTAATGGGCACAGAGTTTCTGCTTGGGGCGACGAAGGAAGTTTTAGAAATAGAGAGCAGTGATAGTTGCACAATATTGTGAATGTAATTAATGCCACTGAATGCTACACCTAAAAATGATTAAAATGGCAAATTTTGTGTTTTATATATATTTCACCACAATTTTAAAAATTACAGATGCATTTGAAATCCCCTGATATTCCTCCTCCATCCCACTGCTCTCCCCAGGGGCCATCACTGTCTTGAATTCCATAATTATCATTCCACGCATTCATTTTTACATTACTAAATATGTATGCATCCATAAACAATATATGATATTGTCTTGCACATCTTAAAACTTCATATAAATGGCATCATACTGTACACATCCTCATTCAACTGATTTTTTTCACTTACCATGGTTTGTGAGATTTATTCCTGCTGATGCGTAAACTATAGTTTGTTTTCATTGCTGTATAACATTCCACTCTGTGACTACACCACAATTTATTTCTCCTTAGTCCCATCATTGGACATTTAGGTTGACTCCCACACTTTGCTATTGCAAACCTGTTGCCATGGATAGTCCTATCTCCTGGCCCACATGGGAGGGTTTCTTTGCAAATTCCTGGATAGGGAATTGCTGGGCTGAAGGATATATGTATCTTTAGCTTGACCAGATAATGCCAAACTGCTCTCCATAGTGGTTATGACCCTTTCATTCCTATCAGCTATGTCTGAGGGTTCCACTTCCTCCACACCCCCATCAATACTTGATGTCGCCCGACTTTCGAATTTTTGCTGGTCTAATTGGTGTGAGAGGGCATCTCATCATGTTTAATTTGTTCTTATTGCTAACTAGGTGCTGTTGCATTTTTTCCCCACTAAGAGTGGGTGTGAGCTGACAATAGATAAATGTAGCAAATTGAAAATTAAAGCATTTCTATTGATAAGGGGTAGGTTAAATACAGTATGACTCACCTTTACAATGGAATATTATTATGTAACCATTAAAAAGGACAAGGCAGCTCTGTGTGCACTAATATGGAGGATATATTGATATTCTGATGCACTAAAAATCTTTTCATCACAGATATATTGTCTAATAAAAAAGGAAGAGGCATAAAACAGTGTGTTCTCTTTGTATATAAAGATGTATATACACATGTATTTATATATGCATAAGATACCTCTGAAAGAATAAACAGGAAATTGATAAAAACTGTTCATCTGTGAAGGGAACTGTAGGGTCAGGGAAATTTTTTTGCTCTGTGCATTTACACTACACATATGTATTACCCGTTAAACAAGAAATTCATAGAGACAGAAGGTAGAATAGAGGTTACCAGAGGCTTGGGGATGGAGAGTGGGAGGTTATTATTTAATAAGTACAGTTTCTCTTTGGGATGATGAGAAAGGTCTGGAAATGGATAGTGGTGATGGTTGTACAACACTGTGAATGTACTTAACCCACTGAATCATACACTTAAACATGGTTAAAGTGGCATATTTATGTTATCTATATTTTGCCACTATAAAAAAGTAGGAAAAGATGTTAAAAAAAAAAAGTCGGAAAAGAATAAGCCCATGATGAAAAAAGATTTTAACTGTACCCTTTAAAAATAATAATTATTTAAAATTTTGTTCCTTTCTGAATCTCCGGCCCCTGAAGATAAGTCCTAATCCTGGCTCCACAGAGGGGATGGTGGGAGCTGGGAGCCAGGACCTGGATCTAGCGGGCAGGGGTCTCCACCGGACGGGAGTTGAGACTTCCAGAGTCCCCCAGAAGACAGAGATGCCAGCTCCTGAGGCCTCACCTTGGCTGAGCACTGCCTAAATCCCCATCAAGACTCTGGTCCCATGAACTTGGTGGCCTGGGTGGCCCATGCAGCTCTAAGGTTCCCCAGCCCCACGCTTCCTTCTACTGCTGCTTGCCTCTCAGCCCTGTCCCCGTGGCTCGCAGATCCCTGCTTCTCCGTAAACAAGACCTCTGATGATCTGGGCCTCTCCCACCATTTCGCCCAGCTTGGCCCTCCTCCATGCCTTGGCACTGGAGTCTCCCCAGATCCTTTTAATGCTCTGCCAACGTGTTGTGCCCTAGCGCCCACCCCCTCTGTGCCATTCTCACGGCTCCGGATGCCTTCGCCCCTCAACATGACAGCCCCGGCCCGGTACCGCTCCACCAGCAACCTCCCTCCCAAGGGCTTCACGTCAGCCGTCACTTCCCACGGCCACACCCCGGGCCCTGCCGTGCCCTGTCGCCGCGCTACTTCCTAAATCACATCTGCAGCCCAGGCAGGGTGGGTGGATCAGACACCAGAGAAGGAAGACCTGGTTCACGGGCGGAGCAGCTTCCTTTAGTCTCACTGCTGCTGCAGACACCTCGCCTGCAGGTCCCTGCATTTCCACCTGAAAACCTCTGCGGGTCCCAAGCCCCCAGCAAAAGCCCAAAGCACAGCCAAACAGAGGACACCCCGTAACCTGGCGTTCCCCAGCCTCTGTCACTTATGCACCAGCTTCTCAACTGGGACCTGCGTTATTATTTACTTTAAATCAACGTGCATTAAAAAAATGCTTTAAATACCCAGGTTAGCTTTGTCCTAACGATAATATCTGTGATGGGAATTGATGCACTGGTTATATTTCTCTACTGCTCACTGAAATAAACATATAATTATTACAATAAAATTGTTTTCATTAAGTAAATAAGGTTAAGTCAATTGCCCAGGGTCTCATAACCAGAAAGAGGCAGAGCTAACACGTGGCTGACATCACTGTTCTCCCAGCCCCCATCGACCAGCCAAGTCTGCTACACGGTGAAGCTGAAGACGACAGAACACAGCTCTGCGCAGGTGCGTTGCAGGGCGGGGCGAGCCTGTCTGAGGTTTGCTTGGCATCCTCGTGGCACCTGCCAGCTCTGCGTTGGCTCACCCCCGCACACACATGCACAGGGCAACGGCCCAGGGGCCTACGCTCCCACGGGGCCAGGCCTTGGTGCTCACCTTCTACCTCATTGGAGAGCCCAGGGTCTGAGTCAGATTAGCAGCATGGCAGCCCTACCTCCCCTGCCCCCAGCTCTAGATCCCCAGCGACCGGCCGTCCGGCGCAGGAGGCAAGGGCTTGTCCTCAGTCCTGAAACGTGAAGGCAGCGAGTTAGGTCAGCAAACGGGGTGGACGGAGGAGGAAGGGGTCCCGGCAGAACGGCTGGCGGTTGAACTGGCTGCAGCTTGGGCTGTGAAGCGGGGCGCTACAGGGGCGGGGGGTGGAGGCCTGATGGCCCTGCTGAGCCTTACACCCTCCCCCTCCTGGGGGGCTACTTTCCCGCGGGCTCCCCTGCCTGCTGGGTGAGTGTGTGAGCACTTCGCTGCGTCCGCTTTTAGAGTCAAAGACTCCAGGACGGTGCAGGGTCCTCATGGCTCCTCCAGCCTCCCCTCGCACTGCCAGCCCGGTGCCCAAACACACCCATCGCCCAGCCGGGCTGCTCCACCTCTGCCTGCTGCCCTCACCTCCCCCGCCTCCGCCCCCCCCCCCCCCCCCACCGCACACACCTGCGCTGCCCCGATGCTCAGGTGTTGTTCCTCCGAGGCCAGGAATTCTTTTCACGATGCCCCCTCGTGGCTGGGTCTGTGCCTCATTAGAGCTCTCTTCTCACTTTCCGTGACTTCTGTTCCAGCGTCTGTCTCCCCGAGTTTCTTGAGGGCCTCGAGGGACGGCTCCATCTTTGAGACCCTCAAGCTGTGCGCTCAAGGTTGACACGCCTCTGGAGCCCCGGGGGCTTTCCCAGGACTCACCCCCGGGAGCCCAGGCTGCAGCCCAGGGAGGGCGGGGAATCGCCCACGGTCCCAGAGTTCAGAAGCTGGGGGGCAGGCAGCCGTCCACAACATAGCCAATGTTTGTTAACATGGAAACCTAGGCCCAGAGAGGTGACCTGACCTGTCCAAGGTTGCTCAGTAACTCTGAGGCAAGCCAGGGCTCGTGGCTCTGTGCCAGCCTCTGTCCTGGGGACAAAGAGGGTGGTTTTACCCTTTCCTGCCACTTGGGATTCTTTGGGCGCAGCCTCCAGCTCAGGATTTGAAGCACATCCCAGATACGCCGGTGGGGTTTTCCTGCTCCCTGGGCCCTGCCTGGGTTCTAGTGGCCCTGGTGGTGACTGGAACTTGACCCCTTCCCACAAGGCTTTGGCAGAGGATGCTTAGTCCTGAAGAGGAATCCATTTCCTTCCCTTCATCCTATCCTCCTCTGCCCAGGCCCACTGATGCAAGCCTAGGTCTGCCTCAGGGCCTTTGCACTAGCCAGCAACTCCTCCGAAATATCCTTGTACCACATCATCTCGTGGGGGGCTCATTCCCACCTTTTAGATTTCAGCTCAAGGCCATCTCCTCGAGAGGTCTGACAACCCGAACAAGCCAGCTGAGTTCAGGTCCTGTTTACTGTTCATTGTGGGTGAGCTCATTGGCGGTAGGGACGCAGCACAGTGCCTGGCCCATAGCTGGCAGGCACTCAATTCACAGTCGCTGAAGGAAAGAATCAAGCACATTGGCAGCCGGGCCAACCAGAACCAGCCGAGGTTGTTGGGGAGAACCTTGGGGTTACAGGCAGGGCAGCTGTGGAAGGAGGGAGGCAAGGCCAGCAGAGGCCTCGCCAGCCCGCCCGGCTTCTCCCTGCCTGCACAAGCTCCCACCCTGGGCAGGCGGTGGCCTTGGAGACAGCAGCGTCCAGAGGGAGGAGGGAGGGAGAGCAGAGGGTCATCCATCAGCCGGAGACGTGGAGAGCCTGGTAAATCAGGGAGGCTGTCTCAGGCTCCTCCACCAAACGTCTGCCTGGTGCTCTGGACGTCTGGGAGCCTGGTGGGCAGGCGGAGGGGCTGCTTGGGGACTGCGGACAGCCAAGGCAACCCCAGGGACACCCTGACTGAGGAAGGAGGACAATGCCCTCCCTCTCCCTGTACCCCCAGGCACCTCAGTGTATGGCCAGTGACCTTATACAACTTTCACCCCATCCTGCAAGGCAGGTCATTATTCTGTTTGACTTACGTTGAATTTCAATATACAAGAGTATAGAGGTTGACATATCAAATCCCAAAACATACCCACCAAAATCAACATGTTCTTTTTTCAGAGACATTTTTCAGCTTAAAAAATGTGAACTATAACAGAAAATTGCATAAAACGCAGATGCACAGTGTAATGAATAGTTATAAAGCAAACACCAGTGTAATCACCACCATTTCATCACAGAAGTCATGAAGTAGGGAGTTAACGATCCCTCCCCGCCCAAGCTGTCCATGATGTGTCTGTCTCACTCCACGCTTCCCTTGCCCCCTACAAATTCTGATTTTTATGACACCATTGCCTAGGTTTCCTGGTCTTTTAAATATATAAATACAATAAAACATTACAGACAAAAATGTCCCTTCCTGAGTCCCATCCACTCAGCGGGCAAGCATAATTATGATGCATCATTCCAGGCTCTGTCTGATGTTCTTACTATGCATACTTGTATTAGAGAAATACTGTTTTATATAGATTAAAACTTTTCACAAGTGGCATCAATACTGGGTGTATTATTCTGCAACTTGCTTCTTCACTCCTCTCTAAATGCTTTACCAAAAAACAGCTTTACTGAGGTATAATTTATACACCATGAAATTCAACTGTTTCAAGCGTATGATTTAATGGTTTTGAGTAAATTTACAGAGTTGTGCAACCATCCACACAGTCCAATTTCAGAACGTTTCCATCCCTCCAAAAAAGTCTAAATGCTTTCTTGTTTTCTCTCTTTTCCTCTAAACGCTTTTTTTAAAAAAAATTTTTATTTATTTATTTGTTTTTTATTTTTGGCTGTGTTGGGGTCTTCATTGCTGCACGCAGGCTTTCTCTAGTTGCGGCGAGCGGGGTCTACTCTTCGTTGCGGTGCTCAGGTGGCTTCTCTTGTTGTGGAGCATGGGCTCCAGGCACGCGGGCCTCAGTAGTTGCGGCATGCAGGCTCAATAGATGTGGCTCACGGGCTTAGTTGCTCTGTGGCATGTGGGATCTTCCCGGACCAGGGCTGAACCCGTGTCCCCTGCATTGGCAGGCAGATTCTTAACCACTGTGCCACCAGGGAAGCCCTCTAAATGCTTTTTGATACACATTTTAATATCTGCCCTCTATAAAGCTCCTACTACATGCCATGTGTTCTAAGAGCATTACCTATGTCACTCATTTAACCCTTGCAGAACCTCTGTCAGATGAGTTCAGAGAGGGTGAGGAACCGCCCAAGGTCCCTCTGCTAGAAACCGATAGAACAGGCCAGGAACCCAGCCACCTGAGCCTAGAGGCTGCAGAGCAGCTCCGTTCCCCGGGTGCTCTGAATTGCACGTTTTTCCTACTATAAGCTACGTTGGGCGAACACTTTCATCACACAGATGAGACACTGCAGCTCAGAGGGGCCAAGTGACTTGCTCGATATTCCCGGGGTGGGAACCGGCAGAGCTGGGATTCGGATCCAGGTCTGTGTGACTCTCAGGCTCCCCCTTTTCTGGTCCCCTCTGCTGCTTTTCTCTTTTCATTACAGAAAAGGGGAAAGGGAGGGAAAGGAGGGGGAGGCTGGGTGGAAAAGGAGAGAGAGATGTCAGAACCGACCTCTAAATTCGTGCATGTACCCACAAACACACTGACACAGCCGCACATGCGCACAGAGGGCTGCACACACCTGTACGGGTGCACATCCACCCAGGTGCACACGCACAGCTGCACACACACTCACCTGACCAGAGTCAGTGTTCAGAGGCCCCTTGTGCTCAAAATGAAGAGAATGTCAGAGAGAGAGAGAGAGAGAGAGAGAGTGTGTGTGTGTGTGTGTGTGTGGAGTGGGGGATTCAGCTTTGCCGGGTCCCTCGGTGGCCCCTGTGTCAGGGTCCAGACCTGGGAAACGCTCCATCAGGGGCAGGGCCCCTCCCTGCGGGGGGGCTGGGCCTCCGTTCCCACAGCCCCCTCTCCTGTCCCGGTGTCTGCTGAGGGTCTTTGCTAAATAAAGTCTCAGTTCCAGGGAAACGGAGCAGGGCGTGATCTCCGGGGACTTCACGGAGCTGTTGGAGCCGCAGGGCCAGCCCGGCTCCTGTGCTGCCAGGAGCCGAATCCACCGTGTCTCTGCTCACTGGTCTAGATGCCGCCTGTCCCCAAAGATCATTCCTGTCCCTGGACTCATGTGAACCTACACAGACATGCGAGGGGCATGGGAGCCCCGCTGAAAAAGCGAGAGCAAACTCTGAGTGAGCACGCGCTGTGTGCCAGACATACGGCCTCGACGCAGGTCTGTGAGGCGTGCACGGCGACCACTACCATTGCAAACATGGGGAAACCCAGGCGCTGGGGGCCTTCTGCAGGACCCTACAGCTAACAAGAGGTGGGCTCTGGATGCAGACGCGGGCTGTGTGTCTGCTCCACGTGGCACGGGGAATACCCAGCCCCCCAACCCGTGCAACAGCACAGTGAGTTCTGGCATCCAGCCCCCAAGCCTTGGTCCTGCCTGGTGACTTGCAGAAGCTGCTAAGCTGACAGGATCGTGACAAGGTTTTTACCCACAGCTGTGGCAAAATGGGAAAAACAGAGGACAATGTCGTTACTTTCTCACAATGTTAAATTCCCTTAATTCAAAAAAGATGGTCTTTTCTTGATTCTTTTTCCTTTCTTTTCTGAAATGAGAGTGATCTCATATGATGGTTATGATTTTATATTATTTGGCAAGATAAAAATGTGAGCAGCTGCATGCCAGCCCCCAAATCTGCGGGAGGTTTTGTTTCTGATTGATGGACCCCCGAAAGTCTGGGCCTCTTCAGGGTACCCACCACTCGGCCCACCTCAGCCTGGAATTGGGACTTCTCCTTCTGTTATCAGTCCTCTCCAGTTTCATATTTGCATTTGCCAAAACAATCCAGTTGAGGAAGTCCTGTCCAGGATGTTTAAAATCTTTATGCTACCAGCTCAAACTCTGGATTGAGTTAACAACAGAATAGAGGAAAACTTTCTTCTTCTTTAGTAGTCAAACTTCAAGGGAACTTCAACCTGGGAACTCAGCCAGTTCCTGGGAAGTGAAGAATCAAAGACCTCTGAGCAGTAAAAAAAATGTCTTTAGAGCAGAGCTCAGCCCGAAGTCCAAGCTTTGGCCTTAATGGACATGAAGAACACTGGTTTGGTAAAGCTTGTTTATCTCCCTTCCACCAGCTAACGCGGCGCCCCCAGGGGCAGTGGGCAGGAGGTTGGAAAGGAGGCCGGCAGGGCTGTCTGGGGCAGGTCTGTTTAGGGCAAGGCAGAGGCTCAGTATACTGGGGCCATTTAGTACTGGGGGCCAAGGGATCTCCTCATGTCCACAGCACCCTGAGTAGTCAAGCAAAGTTTACAAGACACTGATATGTTGACCTGGAAAAAAAGGGGTGCTCCCAATACACCTCAGAAAGATTTCCATGAAACTGGCTAAAAAGCAAGCACAAGACCAAAACCAAAACCAAATAGACAAGGGAAAGGATAAACTTCAGCTGTCTGGAAGCTTCGGAGAGAGTGGAGAACACTATAGGGTGAGTGCCTGGGCTGGGTGGGAGGTGGGGTCAGACAGCCCTCCCCCTCCCCCTGCCAAATTAGCAGTGCTGTGCAGGGGCAGGAGCTTACCTGGGGGAGCTGCCTCCTGGCACGGGCCTGGTACCTCAGATGGTCCCAGGGTCATGTGTCCAACTGCAGTTCCCAGCCTCCCCTGCTGGAGCTTGCACCCGGAGCCTGGGAGCTCTTCTGTCCCCCCACTGATCATGTGAAGTGGGCGCAGCCAGAGAGAGCAGGCGAGGCAGGGCATTTACCGCTGTTATCATGAGTGAGGCACCAATCCGAGCAGGTGTCATGCATTACTTGCTGTAATCCTCACTATTGTTCTCTTCAGGAGAGGTTAAGTTACTTGCCTAAGGTCACACAGCCAGTGGATGCCAGAGCTGGAAAAAGAACACAGCTTTGTCTGACTCCAGGGCCTGGGCTTTCTGCCCTTGACTCTTCAGCCAGCTGGTGGCAAATCCTGCCACCTGCAGCTTCCAGGGAGGACACACCTGCTTGGGCCCAGCTGTGCGCCAGGCCTGGGATTAACCTCACATTCTCTCTCACCCCTGGGGCTGTGCGGACAGCGGCAACCAGAAAGCTTTCATTTATCTTTCCCCAGATACCAGCTCTGACACCTCCAATTTCTACTGCAATCACAGTGTTTTCTGAGTCAAGCAGGGTAAAAGGAAAATCGCTCTTTCCCTGGAATAATTTTTCATCTTGTTATTTCCATTAGCTGACTCTGCTTGAGCCTGTTCCACGTTTGAATTCCCAGCTTGGAAATCCCTGGGCTGGGCGGGAAATACTGCTTCCCTCCTAGGAGCGGATGAGGGGGGTGCTGCCAGCAGATGGGGGGCAGGGCATGGAACACAGTGGGGAGGGGGGCTGATAAAAACCAGGGCAGGAAGGAGGGGGCATTTTTGTTTCTTCTGACTCCAGAGGAGGGTGTGTGGTGGAGTTCCACAGGGCTCTGCTGGGCTGATGGGTGTGGGTGGCAGAGGCCTGCTGTGGGCCTGCTGTGGGCAGACCCACAGCCAGGGGGCCCAAGGAAGGCAAAGCCATTGGCAGGAAGGGGGGTGGTTCCAGAAAACTAGAGGACTCTAGACCCATGCCCCGGACCAGGGCACAGAGTAAGGCTGCTTGAGGATGCTGATTTCAGTTTTCGACAAGTTGAGAATCCTCAGGGGACCATGTAGATGAGCACAAGCTTAAGAGTAGGGGGCTGGGCTTCAAATCCTTGCTCTGCCACTTGCTAGCTGTGTTATCTCGTGCGAGTGGCTTAACCTTTCCCAGCCTCAGTTTCCTCATCTGAGAAGTGGGAGGAATATGTCTGCCTCCCACTGTCGTGAGGACTAATGGGGGTGAAGTGTGTGAGGGGCTTAGTCTAGCATCCAGTGTGGCCCGTGGGACCCAGATGTCAGCTGTTTACGGTGAGCGACCCTTCCCAGTGTGCCTGGGACCTTTCCAGGCTTTGACACCAGAAGTCCTGCATCCCGGGAAATCCCTTAGGTGTGGGGACACTGGGATGGGTGGTCATCCCGGCTGCGGTCTCCATGCTCCTCAGATCCAGCAGGGGAGCCTTCAAAGTCCACTTAGGTGCTCTGGGAAAGGCTGAAGCCTTTGCTAAGGTTTCTGCAAAACCTGGGGTGTTTGCATCACCTCTGGCTCGGGGGTCTTGCTTTGGCCGGGTTGACTCCATATTGTGGAGTGGATATCATTTCCATACTAAGATTCTGAACCACAGAGATTCAGATGTGAAATTCAGCCCCTTCTTCCCCCAAATCCGTCTCCACAGGTACGTGGGTGTGCAGGTGACACTGTGGACGTTTCAGGTGGGGTGGGAGTGGCTTATATCACTGCAGAGCAAACAGCATCACAGGGAACAAGACAGGCCAGTCCTTCGGCCCCCTTGGGGGCATGTGGCCATGTGGGGGGCAGTGGTGGCTTCACTCAGGGATCCCCAGCCCCACCCTATCTCTCTGGCATCACTCTCTGACCTCTCTTCCTTCCTCTAAATTCCTGTTCATTTCTATCTCTTCTGGGGCCTTGGGCCCCAGTTAGACTATGTTCTCAGGATCATCCACAATCAGCCTTAAAAAGTATTTTCCTAAACAAAGACAGTTCCTTCCCCAAGAAGAATGGTGGGGCCAACCATTCAGATAACAGCAGGTTGTTGCACATGAACTGTGTTGAATGATCTGTTTAGACTGGGAAGGACCTCAGGGTGGGGGAAGGCCGCACTGGGGATCTGGTCCTGGTTGTGCAGGGGTCCCTTCCCTGGCTCTTCCAGAGACAGTGGCCCTGGGCTCCCATCGATTTCCCTCCTGGTGCTCCAGCCCCTGTAGCGGAGCTGCTGCTGCTGAGGGAGTCCTCCTTCCCAGGTGACACCTGCCCCAGGCTGGCTCTCACCCTGGAGCTACAAAGTCACCACCTTCAGGGCTGGAAGACCCTGGAGCACAGCTGGTTCAACCTTTTATTTAATGGGGAAACCGAGGCTCATGCTGGCAAGGCAACCTGTCTGTACCCACACGCTCGGGAGGCAGCAGAGTCAGGACAGTGAGGAAAGGGGTGCAGCCAGATGGGCAGCCGGACTTGCTTCTGCCACACCCCAGGCAGCAGCTGCTTTGGGGCCTGGAGGCCCGGCGCCCGGGCAGGGTACTAATGGAGGCTCCAAAGACCTCCTCCCCCTCCCCATCTCCTGGTACTGAGGAGCCACCAGTTCTCCCTGGCTTTCTGTACAAGGCAACCTGGGGGGCGGGGCTGGGCGCGTGCAGGTCGGAGCCCTGGCCAGCTGCTGGTGAAGGGTCCTCAGCAGCCCGGGTCTGTCTCAACATCGGCTGTCCCCTGGGAGCCTATCAGCTGCTTGGAACCGAGTGAGCCCCAGGCAGGGGACCCCACAGCTTGTGGAAAGTGTAGGCTCCTGATCTGCTGGCCTTTCCCTAGGGATGGAGAACAGACGGGCCCTGGACTTGGGAGTGTTTCTATCCATCCATCCATCCATCCTCCCTCAGGAGAGCAGTCCATCCTTCTGTCCATCCTCTCTTGTCTTTCAGTACACTGGTCCACACACAATAATCATTCACTTATCTTTCCATCCATCTGCCCAACACTCCACCCATCCACCCCTCCCTCCTTCTCTCTCTCTCCCCCTTCCTCCACCCATCCACCCCTCCCTCCCTCCCTCTCCTCCTTCCCTTCCTCCCTCCCTCCCTCCCTCCATCCTTCCCTTCCTCCCTCCCCCTTCCTCCATCCATCCTTCCCTTACTCCCTCCCTCCCTCCCTCTCTCCCCGCTTCCTCCATCCATCCTTCCCTTACTCTCTCCCTCCCTTCCTCCCTCCCCCCCTTCCTCCATCCATCCTTCCCTTACTCTCTCCCTCCCTTCCTCCCTCCATCCTTCCCTTCCTCCCTCCCTCCCTCCCTCTCTCCCCGCTTCCTCCATCCATCCTTCCCTTACTCTCTCCCTCCCTTCCTCCCTCCCCCCCTTCCTCCATCCATCCTTCCCTTACTCTCTCCCTCCCTTCCTCCTTCCCCCACTTCCTCCATCCATCCTTCCCTTACTCTCTCCCTCCCTCCCTCTCTCTCCCTCTTCCTCCATCCATCCTTCCCTTACTCTCTCCCTGCCTCCCTCCCTCCCCGTTTACCCATCTCTCCACCTAGCAATATTTCTTGACAGCTAACCAGGGACTCAAAGATGCATAAGACATGACCCTGCCTTTAAGGAGATGGGGTGGGGGTACGGGTGGGGGGACGGACTCTAGGGAACCCAGCTCAGCTGCACCTCATCTAGAGGCAGCGCCCAGGCGGCAGGCGCAGGGTGCTGATCGGAGCAGGCTCTGCCTCGGGCGGGGGGCAGGGATGACAACACCCAGCTTTAGGTTCCCTTTTCCCCGTTAAAGAGCCTGGGCAGAGAGGTGGAGAGGCCGGCAGTGGGGAGGGAGAGGCTTCGCCCGTCAGCTGCTCAGCAGGTACAGTCAGATTTAAAATGTCCCCAAAGAGTGTCTGCCGAGAGGCAGGGGGTGAGCGCGCTGAATTATTTCTCCGGTAATTGGCACTGAAGCAGCTGCAGACATCCTGCGGTCTGCATCAAAGAGCGCAGAGCTTGGCCTGTCTCGGTGAGGCCCTGGGGGCAGCTTGTCCAGGTCTCCCAGGGTTCTTCCAGCTCCCACCCGCCTCTCCACTCCCCCTGCCCGCCCTCCTCCCCCTCCCCATCTCCTGGTACTGAGGAGCCACCAGTTCTCCCTGGCTTTCTGTACAAGGCAACCTGGGGGGCGGGGCTGGGCGCGTGCAGGTCGGAGCCCTGGCCAGCTGCTGGTGAAGGGACAGGGACGAGGACACTAGAGCACCGAGGCCCTTCACTGCAGGGGACAGCCTGGCGGGGGGCTCTGCCAGTGTGTGTCTGGCAGAGTCCCTTTCCCCAGATGGTCTGGGCAAGGCCCGTGCCAGGTTTTCCTTTAGTCTCATCCCTCCCGTGTGCAGAAGAGCCTTTGGTGGCCCTTCAGATGAGCAATTTGAACTGACTGGTCACACATGTTTTGTAAACGGTTGGATCTTTCTGTGTGTGTGTGCGTGTGCGTGTGCGTGTGTGTGTGCGTGCTGTCCATCTTCCCTGGCAAGGGCCCCTCCCAGTGCATTTCTGGCTGGTGCCTGGGGCACCTCTCCCACCGCGGGGCTCTCCACCTGGTCTCCTTATGCCGGAGGCTTCTCTCCCTCCCTGGCGGCGGAGCGCAGGGCTGGGGCGGCCTGGGGTGGAGGATCCAGACAGCTTGGTCAGTTTCCAGAGGCTTCCTTCCTGCCGCAGAACCAAACAGAGATCAGGTCAAAGGGAGCCCCTATGTTGGCAGTAGGGGTGGGGATGGGTCCCACCCCTGCCCCTGGGACTTCCCATCTCTCCACCCCCTCCCAAGGGACCTCTGGGGAGCAAAATTAGAAAACGATTTAGTGCAGTTGTCTCATCTCATAGATGGGCTGGCAGCAGGGCCAGACAACCGGTGTCCCCAGGCTGTCCCTCAGCAGAGTGTGAGGACCCTCCCCGTCAGGCCCTGACCGTGGATCTGGCCATACTCACAGGGTCTGCACCCAGAAAGAACAGCCAGGCCAGCCAGGACCAGCTACATAATTTGCGGGGCCCAGTGCAAAATGAAAACGTGGGGCCCCCTGTTCAACGTTATTGAGAATTTCGAGACAGTGACAGCAGAGCCTGAAACTGAGTGTGAGGCCCTGTGTGACTGTACAGGTTGTGCACGTGCCCGTGAGGCCAGCACTGAGGCCAGTCAGCTTCCAGCCATCGAGGGAGCCGCTCAGGTCCCCGGGTGACAGCTGTTCCCCATGCCATGAGCCACAGGGGGCAGAGAGACGCAGGACAGCTTCCTGCCTTAGAAGGAAAGGCAGAGCCTCGTGCGCTGCTGGTGGGAATAGAAAATGGTGCAGCTTCCGTGGAAAACAGTGGCGATTCCTTAAGAAGTTAAGTGTAGGACTACCACATAATCTAGCAATCCCACGTAATCCAGCAATACACCCAAAAGAATTAAAAGCAGGGTCTCAAACAGATACTTGTATACCAATGTTCGTAACAGTCTTACTCACAATAGCCAAAAGGTGGAAAAAACCCAAACGACCATCAACAGATGAATGGAAAAACCATGTGACCTACCCAGTGGAATATTATTCAGCCATAAAATGGAATGAAATTCTGACACAGGCTACAACATGGATGGACCTTGAGAACACTAAGCGAAGTGAAATAAGCCAGACACAAAAGAACAAATACTGTATGATTCCACTTACATGAGGTACCTAGAGTAGTTAAGTTATAGAGACAGAAAGTAGAACGGGTGTGCCTGGGGGTGGGGAGGGAGGAATGGGGAGTTAGTGTTTAATGGGCACAGGGGTCACTCTGGGATGACGAGAACGCTCTGGAGATGACGGTGGTGATGGCTGCACAACAATGTGAATGGATTTAATGTCACTGAGCCGTACACTTAAAAATGGTTAAAATTTATGTTATGTGTATGTTACCACAATAAAAAAAAATAAAGAGAATAAAGGAAAGAGGGGCAGGTGGCGTGGGAAGACAAGACAGTTGTGGAGGTTTGACAGTTGAGATGGGTTGGGGGCTGTGGAATTGCAGCTCCCGGTCCTGGAGTTCAGGGGTCATGTTCAGGTGCGGCTCCCACAACCCTGGGAGGAGTTGCAGGTCAGTCCAGAGACAGGCTCTGGCTCCAAAGGTGCTGAGAGGCTATTTGATTGATGGACGCTCCTGGAAACCTTCTAAGCCAAATCCTCCCGCTTATACAGGCCTGAAAAGACAACTGCTTCCCTGAACCTACCCTGGGTCTCCCGATAAGGGAGGACTCAGGAGAGCATGACGTGTGTTCAGCCTCACTGGACACGAGACAGCGTCCAATGTGGGGGCAAAATCTCTGCGCAGTGACTGAACTTTATTCTCATTTGTTAATTAGCAGAAGGAAAATACCCCAGTGGGACAAGGGGCTGACTTTACCCTACTCATCTAGACATTATGATCTGTGTCTTTCTCTGCCTGCACAGACCTCCCTCCCCGCACTGAATCCTGATTTGTTCTCACCAGACCGCACCCCTGCTCAACCCAGCATGGTCTTTGGCATCTGACTGCTCTGCATTCAAATACAGGCACTCTTGACCTCCCTGGGCCTCAGTTTCCTCTTCTGTAAAATGGGAACACTAGAAGTATCTGCTGCATAGGTGGGTGAGGATCCCTAAAGCATGCAGCAGGTGCCTGACTCAACAGATGGTGGCCATGACGATTATTACACAGCAAAATGCTTCATCTCTCCCGGGCCCTGGCTCAGTGGAATTGAGGGCTCTCCTCGTTGTCAGCAAACAAAGTGGTGTGAGGAGGCGGGAGCTGTGAGGGAAGCGAGGGAGGGCACCGCCTGGGGTCCCTGATGGGCCTCCAGCCGGGCAGCTCTCCTCTCCTCTGCCTGCTGCTCCCCGGCTCGGCACTCGGGGAGAACACGGCGGAGACAGTTCACCGGAGAGGCAGGAACAGGAAGAGAGAGAGATTTCAGGCTTCTGGGAACCTAGGGATGTGATGCCAGAAAGTGGGCGTTTTCTCCTTTGGGAAAGGTGCCAGCCCCCATCTCTGTGGGTAGAAGTGACTCACCTGCTGGGCCTGTGGATGCTCTTTGCTCCAGGGCTAAGGAACAGCTGGGGGCGGGGCCTCTGTCCAGGGGTGGGATGCGGCAGCAGGACTGGGTCCCAGGCTTGTCTCCTCGTCCAGTGGGGCGCTGTGTTTCCTCTGCCAGCCCGGTCCTCATCACCCGCCCGCTGCTCCCCTGCCTGGGTCGGTCTAGGGGTGTCAGTCCAGGGAGACACAGGTAAACTGGTTCCACTAGATCCATGGGTCTTCAGAGTTGGTCTCCTGCACTTTCCTGGTGGCGCAGTGATCAAGAATCTGCCTGCCAGTGCAGGGGACACAGGTTTGAGACCTGGTCTGGGAAGATCCCACATGCCGCGGAGCAACTAAGCCCGTGTGCCACAACCACTGAGCCTGCGAGCCGCAACTACTGAGCTCGTGTGCTGCAACTACTGAGGCCCGTGTGCCTAGAGCCTGTGCTCCGCAATAAGAGAAGCCACTGCTCAACGCAACTAGAGGAAGCCTGCATGCAGCAACTAAGACCCAACGCAACCAAATAAATTAAAATAATAATAATAATAATAATAATCTGCCTGCCAATGCAGGGGACACGGGTTCAATCCCTGGTCTGGTAAGATCCCACTTGTCGCGAAGCAACTAAGCCCATGCGCCACAACTACTGAGCCTGCACTCTGGAGCCCGCAAGCCACAACTACTGAGTCCGTGTGCCACAACTACTGAAGCCCTCGCACCTAGAGGCCGTGCTCTGCAACAAGAGAAGCCACCGCAATGAGAAGCCCGTGCACCGCAACAAAGAGTAGCTCCTGCTCGCCGCAACTAGAGAAAGCCCGCACGCAGCAACGAAGACCCAACGCAGCCAAAAAAAAAAAAAAGTGGGTCTCCCAATGGGGAGCACCAGCATCACCTGGGAACTTAAAAATGCATGTTCGCAGCCCCACCCTGGACCTCTGAGCCAGAAGCTCTGGGGTGAGGTCCAGTGACCTGTGTTTTAACAAGCCCACCGGGTGACTTCGATGCTGCAGAAGGGTGGGGGCCACTACTGAACCTCAGCCTCTAACACTGCACTTGACACTTCGGCAGCTGCCCAGTCAATACTGGATAGATGAACCAGTATTCCCCGAGGGGAAGAGCATGACCATCTGCTGTGTCCCAGGCCCCATGCAGCCACTGCACTTACCTTCTTACGTCATCTGAACAACTCTTGAGGCAAGTGCCACGTCTGAATCCTACGGGAGTCGTGACTAATAGCAGTGGTAGGAGTTTTACAAGTGCTTTCAAGTTTTTAATTTCCACAACAATCCTGCGAAGAAAGTATTATCCCCATTTTACAGATGAGGAAGCTGAGACAGAGAAGTACCCATAATTTCAGGTACTAAGTAGTGGAGCTGGGATTCAAAATCAGGTATCCAAAGTTCATGAGCTTTCCACCCGTGGTCTCTTTTAGGGACTACTTGGGTTATCCAATATTTGGGACAAGTCAAGTCATTTCTGCGCTCCATGATTTTTACAGATGCCACAGACCATCCTCCACCCCTAACTGTGAGAGTCTCAGCTTCAAAAGTTAATTTGTAAGTTGGATGCTTGAGACTCAGAAAGCAAGGATTTCTTGGTTCCCAGACCCACCATAAAGAACCCTTGACTCCTGGCAGCTCCCAGAACGTGGTGGGGGTATCTGCATCCCATCTCTGCCCTAAAGCTGAAGGCTTCCGGGGCTAACACATGATGAAACTGCTTCAGAACCCCATCAACCTGGGACACATCTCTAGGAAACACATTTGGAATTCACCCTGGAGGCTGTAAGGATTGGGTCCTTCTCTTAGACTAGGTCTGGTCCAGGCACGGGGTTCTAGTGGGAGCTGAGTGTGGTGGCTTGTGCTACATCAGGTCTGAGGAGTCTAAAGGGGGTGTCGGCCCCAGCACAGAGGTTCCTGAGAGCCGGGAGGCAGAGGCAACAGCCCCTTACAGGCCGGGCATTTGGATAAAGGGACCTCTGGGGCTGTATTTTCTCTGCAAGGCAGGTCCTCATCGCCTCTTTATCTTACTTTCCTGCTATGGCTCCAGGGCTCTCACCCACATCCCACGGGTTTATCCTGTTTGATACATATTTTTCCACAAAAAATTCCATTGTTAGAAATACAATTTGGTACAAAGTTAAAAACTGTACTATAAAATTTATAACATAGGGCAGCAATCTCCTGCCCCCCCATCCCCAACCCAAGTCCCTCTCTAGGCAACCCTTAGAACTCAGCCATTTCTGCTGGTGTTTACCTTTATACTGAAATCTCATGCTGATTCTACTTCTTGCTTTTTCAGTTTTATATATTATATGTCATGATACAGAATATCATGATATCATATTCAATCTCTCCAACACAGGTATGCTTCTTATCCTGTTTGTACATCCTTGGGTATCTCCCCTGTCCTCATGCTCCCATCTGGGCTGGCTGGCCTTGGCCTCTAGCCCACACACACAGCCACTGCCAACATCCTGGGGACTCTCTTTGCCTCTCTCCTCTGTTGGATCCTCAGTTTCCTGTGTTCCTGTGTCCTGGTTTTCTCCCTTGTTTGGTTGGAGCACATCCTGTAGTAGCTGCCTGAGAAAGAATGTATGGGAGGTAAATTAAAAACAAAACAAAACAAAACTTCACAAGTCTGAAAATATCTTCATTCTACTGTCATTAAGATTTGGGTGGATATAAACCCAGATTAGAAATTATTTCCTGCCAGAATTCAGAAGATACTTCTTCACTATGTTCTGGCTTCAAAATCTGCTTTGAGAATTTCAAAGCCATGTTAACCCCTGACCCTTGGTATATGACGTGTTTCAACAAATTTTTTTTTCTCTTTGGAAGGTCTTAGGATTTTTATCCTGGTGTCCTGAAATTTCATGAGAAGGCTTGCTATAGTTCCCTAAATCTTTATTCTGAAAGATTTCAGACATATAAAAATAATTCAAATATGCCATATAATGAAATATTATAAATATTACAAACCCATCTATCCATCGCTGAGATGAATGAAACATTATCAGTAAAGTTGAAACCGTTCCTTGTGCCTCTTCTTCTCAAGATGTATCTTGAAAGCTGTTGTTTATCCTTCCTATGCATTTCTTTATTCTTCCACTGCATAAAATATATGTTAATATATAACATTTTTGCATATTTTAAAATCTCTAAATAGACGGTGTCATAACATATTTATTTTTTCTGCCATCTGTTTCTTCGCTCAGCATTGTTTGTGAGAGTCATCTATACCGAGCGTGGCCTGACTATATCACAGTTTATGGATCTCGTCTTCTGCCGATGGTATTTAGGTTGTTCCCAGTTTTTAGCTAATAAAAAGGTACTGCTCTAAACATCCTGTGCACATCTTCTGGAACACACATAGAAGAGTTTCTATAGGGAAATGGTTCTTGGTTCTGCCAGCACGTGGAGCCATCTGGGGAGCTTTACAAAATCCTAAAGTCAAGGCTGGGCCCCAAATTGATTAAACCAGAATCTCTGGGGCTGCATCCAGCATGAGTGTGTGTAAGGCTGGCCGAATGATTCCCATGAGCTGTCAGTGGCGACCACCACTGCTCTGGACCCGTGCTCCTCAGAGTATGTGGTCCTCCAGCCAGTGGCCTCATCTGGGAACTTGACAGACGTACATGCTCAGCCCCTGGCCCAGACTTGGTGAGTGAGAATCTGTTTTAGCAAGACTTCAGGTGATTGCACTGCACCTGCAGGCCAGGTGCATCCTCATCTACAGGTATTGCCACATGGCAGCTCACGATGGTTGTGGCCCACCGCACGGCTGTGGTTTTATGTCACTGTGCTTGGCACTCGGTGGGTTCTCGCTCTATGGAAGCTCCTTTCCTTCAGTCCTAGGAGATATTCTTGTATCATTTCTTCTACAATTTTCTCTCCTCTCTTTTCTGTTTCTTGGCTTGAAATTCCTATTAGTTGGAGGTTAGACCTTCTGCATGGATCTGATGTTTTGGTTGTCCAATGGTCCTGACTTTTCCTTCTTTGTTTCGGTGTTTTACTTTCTGGGAGATTTTCTCACATCTTCCATCCCTTCTAATGCCTTTTAAAATTTCTGCTATCATATATATTTTTTAAATTTTCAAGAGCTTTAACACTTCCTTTTAAAAAATGACACTCTCTTCCTGTTTCATGGGCAAATATCTTCAGAGGATTGTTCTCTGACCCCTTTCTTCTGTGTACTGGAGTCTCTGTACCTTCGGCTGTTGGTTTTGGTCAACTGCTGGTGCCCCTGGCTGTTGCCACTATGACTGTAACACAGCAAAGCTAACAGGAAGCTCTGTACATGTGGGTAGGGCTTGGGAATGGGGGCCTCATAGTGGTGACTGGGTAGAGACTGGGGAATTGTCAATTTCAGGATCTGTCAGTCTTTTCTCTTTGCTCAGTTTCCCAGAGAGAAATTCAGTAATGTCCTGCCCTGGGGTGGCTGGATGGGAACAGGCCCAGCTGTCAGCAGAGGAAGGGGGCTGAGGGTCTCCCCATTAACCATCGCTTCACCCCAGCCTTTGGCTGGTCTTGGGGTTCCCAATCCAGAATCCTTCTAGTTCAACCTTGGCCAGCTGTACACCTGTCTTCTACCAGGATCAGAGAAGGGCAGTCATGTGCCATCTGGGCTCGGGTCTAACCACTTCCTCCAACCAATACTATTTTCACACCATCTTGAACTTCCGCCTTAGGGATACCTGGTCCCTCCATGTTCTAAGCATTTGGGGGATTCTGCAGAGAAAATGGGCTTGTTAAGGGCTGCCAGCTCCCTTAGACACTTTGGGGAGTGGGGGAAGCTGGCACTAAACAAGTTATACTCGTCCATCTTCCAAAGTTTTCAGACCTCTCTTACCTGCTGCCATCTTTGCAGTTCATGCCATTTTCATTCCTTTATGTCATTTTGGTGGGGTTTGGGGAGACAGAGGAAATACAGATGTGTTCAGTCCACAGTGTTTAACCACAAATCCTTGCCCATTTTACACGCATTTTGACACATGTACATATAAGTTCATATAACTCATTTTGATTATTTGTACGTTTTATTTTTACTTAGATGGCCTTGTTTTTCCCATTCAACGTTAGGTTTGTGAGCCCTTCTAACCCACGCAGATCTAGCTCATTCCTTTTACTGTGGCTTAGCAAGTGTCCCAGCAACCAGCATACCACATTTTTTTCCATCCATTTCTCTACTGATGCATCTGAGAAACACAAGCGATTGTGGCCTTTTGATCAACACGCTGGCTCAATGCAAATTCTAATCTTTATTGTTTTTATTCTGAAGCATAACTTGTCACAGGGAAACAGTGTTTTTATTACTTTTTTTTTTTTTTAACTGTCTGCCAGCGACAAGGGCAAAAGAGCTAATGGTGGGGGCCTGAGAGCCTGGAGAAGAAGGCCCTTCGAGGACCAGGCACGGGGTGGTCAGGAAGGAGGGTGTGGACGCCATACACACAGAAACACACATTCTCTCTCTTCCAGGAAAGGTTTTCCAGAATCATCTGCCCACACTTTGAATTAGGTGTTTTTCTGCCAAACTGAGCCTACTGAAGAGGACTGAATTAATGGCTTAGGGAGCTTCACGCCCAGCAGGGGGCTCAGCTGAAGGCGGCTTGCTCTTCAGTGAGTGAATTCACAGTGTTCACCAGAACCCTTTCCAGCTCCACCAGCCCTCGGGGAGGCCAAGGAGGGCTTCCAAGAAACCTAACAGAAAGCCGGGTTCAAGAGCAGCTCCTGGGCCAGGAGGGAGGAGGCTGCATCCACGCTCAGAGCCGCAGGGGAAGGGGAAGGGGAAGGATGGCTGGATCTCTCATCCCACCTGCTCTGGGCTCCTCTCCGGGGGCCATGCTCAGGTGTGAAGGGTCACGCTCAGGCTTTGATTTCTTTTTCCGTGAATACAAATATGGAGAAAGCCCTGCCTGGCACCCTCTGAAATTGCAGTGCATAGGGGAAGCCCCAGAAGGTGGGTCTGAAGGCCTTTCCAGTCCAACCAAGACGAGAGCAAACTTAAAATGAACATAGGGGTAGACTGGGGGTGGGGCTGGGGGCAATAAATAAAGGTCACGGCTGAGGGGAGCAACTGGGGTGGCGGTGGAGAGGGGGGCTCCCAGGAGAGAAGGGGTGCAGAAAGGCACTGGGTGGGGGGAAGCAGACTCAGCCCCGCAAACACTGGTTTGTTGAGTCAGAGGTCACGTCCGACGGGGCTGGCGGTGGAGGGCCCGGGGATTGGTCAGGAAGGAGCCGGCTAGGGTCTGGCTCCAGCTCTTTCTCTCTCTCTCAAGCTCTTCCACCGGAAAGTCTGCCCCATGCACCAAGCACGCCTCTGCTCAGGGCAGGCAGGGGGGACCGTCGGAGCCCACGTCAGCAGCAGGGGCTCGCCCAGGTGTGCCTTTCACCTTTGGGGGGGAGAAAAAAAGGCCGCTATAGGGGGAGCAGAGGCAGAGTCCCACCCCAGTGACAGTGTGAACTTTGCGAATGAAATGCAGGGAAGGCTGACTCCTTGCTGGAGTGGCCCGCACCTGAAGCAGCTGCCCCGTCTGAAACTAAGCAGGGGGCTGCCCGGGAGGGCCGGCGGCTGAGGGCTGGGCACGGGGCGCCTGCATGCTGGGCCCAGCCCTGCTCCGCTGTGCTGTGTCATTGCAGGCAAGTCGCCCAGTCCCCGTGCTTCAGTGTGGCCACTGATACCTGGGCTAGTCAACACAGGTGATCTCGGGACGCCAGCAGGAGCCAATGGACGTGGGAACATACAACCTTCGTCTAGGCCAGTCCTGTCCAAGTAACAGCTTAAGCCCTGGAACCCTGTCTATGTGCTGGGCCACACAGCCTGCCCTGTGATTACTGGACATTTCCTGAAGACCCACTCAGGTAGGTACCCCACATGGACACTGGATCTTACCCTCCCTGCAACCTGCAAGGGACACGATGTGGTCCCCATTTCAGTGATAATGGAACTGGGCACTGAGAGATCAAATATGAGGTTGAATCTTATGGATTTGCCAATATTTAACTGTTTTTGATCTACAAAAATGCAATTTCATGTGGTTCGACCTGATGGTTTGCCCAAGTTCCCACGGGTACGGGTGGCAGGGCTGGGACTGGAGCTTGGGCCTGCTTGATTCTAAACTGCCCTCTCTGGGGGATTGCAGGAGGCGAGGGTAGGTGGGAGAGGGCGCACGCCCACGGCGCCTCCCTCCCTGAGACCTGCGCACTCAGTGTCACAGTCTGTCTCTGTCTCTCATGACCATCAAGAGGGGAAATGAGGGAGGAGGAGGGAGGGGAGGGAAAGGGGAGGGGAGGAGCGCTCCCACAGGGTTTCCTGTGGGTACTCCCCACCCCAGCAGGCCTGCAGCCGTCCCCGTGCGCGGCAGGGGCACCAGATGCTGCGCTGACCCGCACAGTGTGCACCGTGGATCCTCTGGTTGTAGACGCACTAAGTCCAGCTGGGGCTTCTTTCTGGAAGGAGGCTAGGCGCCGATCGTGCACCTGCACAATTTTCTCCCGCTTGAGTGTGAGGACTCCCCTGCCCCCCAAGTGCATGGTGACCTCAGGTTGGCCGAGGCAGTTGGGAGCTTGGACTCTTGCCCTCGGCTTCCACACTGGAAGCCCATATCTTCCATATGGGGATAATGAGCCTCCTGTCTATTTGGCCAAGAGAACGAAAGTTGACCTTGGAAGTGCAAGGAAGTGACGGCCTCCATGCCGTCAGCTCTAGGGGTCCTGAATCCTCCCTCTTAGGATTTGGGCCTGCCCTGGCCTGGGCTCTGTTTTGGGTGAGTTGATTGGTCTTCCTCAGCTATGCGGTAGGTTTCTGGAGGTCAGGGACTGTCCCCCACCGCACCTGGCCCAGGCTGGGCACGCACTGCCTGGCGAATAGCAGCTGCTCTGAAAACGGAGTTACTGTGACTGTTAGTCAGGAAGGGAAATGCTCTGAAAGATTATACATTTCATAAAGCAGAGGATGGAAACAGCCAGCCATTGTTACAGTTACTGAGAACGGATAGGGACGGTCACCACTGTTCTTCTGGGTCCCTCTCTCTGTTCATTGTGGGCATGGATGGGTCTGGCTTGCCTCTGTTCGACTGGCACCTGGCACAGGGCTCGTAAATGCAGAGAACTGAAAACACCCCCTAGCACTCTCCAGCGCAGAGAACTGAAAACACCCCCTAGCACTCTCCAGCGCAGAGAACTGAAAACACCCCCTGGTGGGGTGCAGATAGAGAGGAGGTGGGTAGGTTGGAAGGAGGAGCTTGGTACTCACTGTGGCCTTTTGGGTCCGGCCAGGGTGGGGCACCCCACTGCGGGTCCGCAGAGCCGGTCCGGTCTCGATGGCCAGGCTGCTCTGGCTCTCTGAGAGGTGGCTGGGTGGGCGGGGAGGCCCCATCTTTGATGACTCCACGCTGCCACCTGCAAGAGACCACATGAACGGTTCAGGGCGGGGTGCTTCGGGCCTTGAACTGAGACAGGGACCATCTCAGCCTGACAAGGAGCTGATCTAAAGTCTCCTCATTTGGAATTGTGACCTGTATCTATGGGACCGTCTGCCAGAGCCCCTTCCCCTGGGAACCGCCACCCCCTCTTCCCCATCCACATGACTGCCATGTTCTAGCGGGACCCCACCCTCTGGCCACTGCCGACTGGCCCACAACCTACAAAGGCAATTGAATGGGCCCTCAGGTTGTTTCACTAAGGAACAAGTAGTTACCCACATGAAAACTGGCAGTGAGGACGAGTCTGTCCTGCCCTCGGAGAAGGAGGGTGTCGTGGGGAAGCATGTAAATTTCTGTTAACCCAACAAGAGGGACATTCACTGCTGCCTCTGCAAACTAGAGAATCCTCACTCGGACACGGTTGTTAGCCCCTGCCCGGCCCAGAGAGCAGACGTGGGGCCTGCAGACTGCACTCCTTCTTTCCATCTCCTGACCCGCTTGGTCGCAGCTGAGAGCCCGTGTGAAGAGAGGGGACAAGAGCTGCGGTAGTGGGAGGTGAGGAGCATAAAACCTGCCCTAGCAACCAAGGCTGGCAGGTAAGTGTCCTCCACACTTTTCTAAGAGAGAATCTGCAGCTTGAAGGGGCCTAAGAGATCATCTAGTCCGGGGACAGTTTTCACCTCATGCATCATCCCCGTCTACTGATACTGATCCCTGGGAAAACTGCATGGAGGAGGCTTCCGAAGCCATGTCAGCCTCTGTGGGAGAGAGTACCATGATCAACTAGTAATGTCTGCCATGGGCACAGGAGTGCCAGGCATTGGCATCTCTGACCTAGTCCAGACTGCCACCCCCGGCAGGAATTCCTTCGGTATCAGTTCTGGCAGAAGATCACCCAGCCTTCCATTTCCTTCCAGTTTGAGGCAGTTATTGAAAAGCTTTCTTCTTAGGTATTAAATTCAGCCTGAAATGTCATGCAAGTATCCCAGTTCTAACCTTTGGAGGAACTCTGAATGAAGCTGGTCCTTTTCCTGGGAAGGTCCTTCCTGTGTCTAAAGGAAAGCAATGGAAAATGTGCCCCCAGGCCTTCTCTGCATATATACCTGAGCCTCCCTTCCATATGTTTTTTTTTTTTTTTTTTTTGGCTGCTCTACACAGCTTGTGGGATCAGTTCCCTGACCAGGGATTGAACCCGGGCCATGGCAGTGAAAGCCGGAATCCTAACCATAGGCCGGCCGGGAACTCCCCTTTCCATCTGTTCTTGAGTGCTGCCAACACTTTAGCTCCCAGCCCTCCCAGCTGAAGGCCCATTTTGCCTCCCGGATCTAGAACAACTCCACAGACCCACCCACTGGGGAGCCACTAGGGAGCGGTAGCCTGAAGAAGCAGCAAAGCCACTGCCCCGGGGGCTTGGGAAACAAACAGTGCAGCTTCCCACACTTACCCGATTCCCCCCAGGGTTTGTCGCCTTTCCGGTCCCTGACCCCAGTGGGTGGGAGTCTGTCCTCCAGGCTGGAGGAGCTGAGATCTGAGTCGCTGTCACTGTCGCTGGAAACCACTGGAAAAGAGACACCAGCACAGGAGGTCACCCCCACTGGCCACCACCGGCAGGCGTGTCAGACAGAGGGGACCAGGGCAGGCCTCTTCCTTCCAGGACAAAGTGGCATAGGACCTCCGCCGGCCCTGGTGTTTGGGGCACAGGGACAGTGGTCTGGGGATAGGAATGGCAGGGTACTCCTTTCTGTCAGTCAAAGAGGTGAGTCCCGGTGCGAGGAGGCTGGGACTCGGGGGGGCAGTGCCCAGTATGACCAGCACCGGCAGGGAGGGCTCAGTCCTCAGGCAGCCCTCTCCACCCATCACCCCCTCCCTGTGGCTGAATCAGAAGCCTCTTGCTGGCAGGAGCTGATTACCCCCTTCGGTGCAGGCCCAACTGCACCTGGCAATGTTTAAAGGTGCCCGGCCCTGCTCTGCAGGAATAATTCCAGTCCTCACTGACCCTGATGGAGGGCTCCAGGCCCCCGACACACACTAACTCAAGGAAGCTTCAGAACAACCCTGCAAGATAGGAAATAGCATTGTCCCCATTTCACAGGCAAGGAAACCGAGGCCTTTGCCCACAGTGGGATTCTTACTCTGGCGGGCTGGCTCCACAGCCTGTGTTTGTAACCACTCTGATTCCACCAGAAGAACTAAACTGGGAGCCAGCAGGCCTGGGCTCTCATCCCAGCTCATACAGCAACTCCCAGTGGGGTCTTGTGAATGCAGAAGGAGCAAGGCTGGTGGGGCTGGAACCCCAGGAGAGGGAAGGGGAGGGGGAGCTCCCACAGTGAGCACCTGCTGTGGCGGAAACCCTCTTTTCTGGACTAAATGCAACCATATTTGGCTGGTTAATCAACAGTGGGAGTCATAATACAGGATCTATTCACACATTAAACACTCTTTTAATTTTAAGCATAGAAATGTACATTCATTCGCCAATCTTTTGATGGAGGGCTTGGGTGCTTCTTTGAGATCGACCCACATGGTCTTTCGTGTTTAAACTGCATCCATATTGCATTGTGATTCTCAGGTTCAGTTTCTTTAAATTGGAGCAGATCTTGAAGACATGGGCAAGCAAGAATCCTCTATTTTTCCATTTCTTTCTCTCATTTTTTTTTTTTTTTTTTTACAGTTGTGCTGCCTACACCTAATTCAATAGCTTTTTTAAGCAAGTGACTTCTACCAAGTCTTTCCAAAGTCTTGGTTTTAATGAAACGACTCTGTGTCTTTTCTGACTTATTTCATCAATTTACATAACATGTAATTAAATGATGTAATTATAATAGCAAGTATAACCGCACAGAAAGGTTTGGGAATCACAGGTAACCAGCTCGCATAGGTGACTAACTCAGCGGGTGGGGTAAGAGTCAGTGTGTCTTCCCCAGGAATGCAATACGCTGGTTACGGAGGGAGTTGAGTGCTTTCTGCCAGGCACTGTGCTAGGCACCTGGGAAGCATTATCTTACTTGATCTGTAGAACAAACCTGAGCCATAGGGACATGTTTGGTGGGAGATGATACTGGAAACAAAATCAATCTATATCAAGGGCGGCGGCTAATAGATTTCATCTGATGCTCGAGGCCCCTCTGGAGCAGCGTGCAGAGGAGAATCCTGAAATTGCATTAAGGCCCAGCAGGGAGAGAGTCTGGTCAGTTAGGGAAGCCCACAGTGGTTACAGGAAGGGAAATGGCAGGACCTATGCCATGTAGCTTCCACCTGGATCTAGAGCCTTCTGGAAAGTCTTCATGCCTTCAGCTTGTGTCACCTTTCAGCTAAGGAAGTTACAAGTCATAGAACCAAGCAACCAGAGGGGCTGGAGCTGGCTGACCACTTCAGCCTGAGAGATCCTTGACCCTGTGCTTCCACAGCAGGGCAGCCGTGCTTCGAAAGCTTTAATGACTAACTGGTTCTTCTCCCTCCCTCATCCCCACATCTTGCCAGTTTCATCTAAGCAGTTCTTCAATCAGTGGCCTCCTCACCCTGGTCGCTGCCCTTGCTTCACTCAAGGTCTCATCGTCTCCAGCCTGGATTGCTGTGACACCTCCCAGCTGGGCCCCATCCACAGGCACCTCCTTCTGCACAGGCTCCGCTAACACACAGGTCCTGGCTCACCCTTCTTTACAGGCTCCCCGGGACCTACAGGATCAAGCCTGAACTCCTGCCCTCCACTACTTCTTCAGCATCATCCCGCACAACTGGCTCTCCTATCTGGGGCTCCTCTGGCCCCACGCAGCCTGGAGCTCCTGCCAAACTGCCGGTCAGCACCTCCCGCAGGGACTGGCTTCCCTCTACCCAGAATGCCCTGCCCACCCCTCTTCTTCTGGCTTAGTTCGGGTACCACCTCCTCCAGGAAGCCTTCCCTATGGCTCCCACCTGTCTGGCTGAACGCCTTGTGTGTTCTGCTACACCTGCAGCAACTACTTCCTGCTTTAAGTGTTCTGTGTGTGTTTCCCCCAGCAGACCGAGAGGCTCCTGGAGGGCAGGGGCCAAATTGCACCACAATTAAGGCTGGCGTGCTTCTCCTGCAGAGCCTGATCCGTGGGGGTGGGACGAGAACGATGCGAACAGGATTGTTTCCAGCTTTGCCTTCCTCTGTCTGCTCAAGGATTTTGCCTCTTCTGCTGTTTCTTTCCCTTCTTGCCCTCAAGGAAGAGTTCTGCTTTGGATTTCTGGGCTTTTGTGATGTAGAATCAAAAAGAGATGGGGATGGGAGGGGTTGTGGTCCACATGCCCCCTTTACAATATTTGAGAAACGCAAGTAAATGCCTGACTTATTTTGCAATTGCTTTTTAGGTCCCAGACTGGGTTTCTTTGATTATGAATCCACCGAGACCCAATTTTATGGGCATCAGTTTTATAAGCATTTACGTATTTTTGGCTCATTCACTGACTGACTAAATGCCAACTCTGTGGGTCCCCAGACAAAGGGAGTGGGAGGTGGCAGGAGGTAGCAAGCAGCTCCCCACATCTCCCTTGGGGCAGATGCAAAGGAACTGGGGAGGATTCTGCCCCCTCCCGCAGCAGGAGGAGGGGTGTCCAGCAGCCTGTTAAGCAGTGGGAAATCCCTGAGGGGAACACGGTTACTATTCTCCACATTGGTTTCCCCGTCTCTTTGGCAGAGATGCTTACGGGTAATTTATTCCTTTTTCCTGACTTGGAATGTTCCGTCTCCCCCATGTTTGATATGCAGGACTTTCAAAATTCTGGGGCAGGGTGGAGAATATGAGGCTGAGGCAGTGGGGGGTAGGGGACATGACATGGGGCTCCATGGTATGGAAATAATGCCTGGATTCTTTGGTGCTAATGAGCAGATGCCACAGGGCACAACATACCAAGAGCTTGAAAGGAGACGATGGGAAAGGACATCCCAGGACTCGGGTTATGGTGGCCACTCATTCACCGCATTTCTTCGCTCTGCTCCCTGTTCTGTCATCTGTGGTACATGGTCACAGTGTTGAGCTGGGAGTGGGCTTAAGCTGCAAGAAGACTGCTATGCTATGTTGCAAGAGCTTTTTTTGTTGGGAGGGGTATATGTTGTCCAAGCACCAACCCTGGAGGTGGGGTTCAGGGGCCATATTGCCTATTTCCCACTTGGTGCCTATGCTGTGCAAGGTTTAGAAAAAATAAACCTCCCCAAGTGACAGTCAGTTGTCTTGTTTTTTGTCTCCTTTTATAGACAAGGGCCACAGCCATGGAAGGGGGGGAACAGCCCCAGATGACAACTGAGCTCACAAAGACATCACAGAGCAGAGAAGCAGCCAGCCAACGACTCATCCCTTTTGGATACGTCTCCCTCGGCTCAAGCATCCTTGCTCACTGTGTCTGCGATTTCAAGCAGGGGGCCAAGCCTCAGCTTAGAGGTCTCTGTGGTGCAGATTCAATCCCATTTCTAGTCCACTCTAATAAACCCCACTCGAAAGGAATAAACCCAAGGAAGTCGGCAGTGTCGACACCTGGCCTCGGCACTTATGTCAGTGGGAAAGAAACGCACCGAGGAGACACTGCAGAGAACATCCCTGGACACAGCCCAATGCAAACGCTGTTTATCCAAATACTCCTCCGGCAGCAAGGGAAGAAGTTTTTCTTCTTCCTCCCCCCTCCAAATGTTGCTGTAAAACCCGAACCTTGGCTAATTTGCCATTCGATTGCCGCTGCCACCTTTTTCTTTGCACGGCAGCTGCAATCGTAAATCTTCCAGGTCTATTAACAAAGCTTTTAGGCTGATAAATCTTTTGGTTCTTGTTCTTCCATCCTCAACAAAACACTCTGTGTGTCTGAAGGCTGATATTTTTCCTCTAATTCCCCAAAGGCTGAGTCCAGGATGGCTCGGTCAGTGACGAGTGCTTGTATTCTGCCCACGCCTGATTTTCAGATTGGAAATGGGAAAACACCAGGGAGAAGACTGTCCCGATAGCTTCCCCAAGAAGGAGGTGTCACTAAATGGATTCACCCGGGCTCTGCCAGGAGGCAGGGAGGAGGGGGGCTTCCCCCTCTGCAGTGGCTTGAGCCCCCGGACCACTTGCTTGGGGACCTGGCGTCCCTGAGATTTTCCCATCATGCCGCAGCAGGGCTGCCCCACTCTGCCCAGCTCTCATCCTCAGAAGCGGACAGCCCCAGCACCAGCCATGCCCGCTTCTCTGGGGAGAGGCCAGCTTTTTTTTCCCCCCCACCGGCTCACTCTGAGATGGATTTGCAATTTGACTGTCACCATGGAAACTCAGAGTTTTGGTACATGAAGGTGGGGGGAAGTCTTCCCTTTTGGAAAGTCTTTCCTGACTGCCTCAGAGAACATGTGTGGCAGCTGCCGGCTTGTGGAGATACCTTGCCTGGGACGGTCCAGGGGACAGGCAGGATGCTGGCCACTTGACCTCACAGCACTGCACTGGGATTTGGGGGACCTGCTTCCTGCCTCTGCTCTGCCACCATCTCTCTTTGTGACCCTGGGGACACCTCTCAGGGCTTCATCACACACAAAAAGAGGCCAACCTAGACAGCCACTCCGGGTCTGAATCCTAGGATTTAACTTCAGGTCAGGTTTGTTCCATCAGTGGAGAGACCCCAGTGCCCCACTCTGGTTGAGAGGCAGGGAGATGTGACTTTTGGGCCACACAACATCTGCCTGCCTGGCACAAGGACAGCCAGCAGCCTGTAAGCTTGGGAGGCCCTTGTGAGCATCTGCTGCTCTGCTTGGAGGCTCCCAAAGCCCCAAGAAATTACGGGAATTAGAGAGGAAGAGAGATATTTTCAGCAAACATTCTGCCAAAGGCAAAGCAGATGGTGGAAAATTTTGCATACTAAAAGCAAAAAAAAAATTTTTTTTAATGTAAAGGAAAGAGAAGGCCCTGGGGAATGCAGAGACGTCCCCAGTTAGCCTTACCCAGCCCTCCAGGCTGGCACGGCTTCAGAGAAGAGTCACAGAGCTGTCCCCAACAGGTGAGGGCTGCCCCACCTGGGAGTAGGGCCAGGCTTTCAGCCTGAAATCCCACCAAGATGCCTCCCAAGTCTGGGGCTCTGTTTGGTGGCAGCAGGAGCGAGGTGCGGGGGTGGTGAAGAGGCTCTGAGTCACACAGTGTCCTGGCTCTGCCACTTCCCAGCTGTGGGACGTTGGGTCGGTTTCTTCACCTCTCTGTGCTCAGCAGGCCCACCTATGAAATGGGGCAATGACGGATCCTTTCCTGGGTTGTTGTGAGTATTAATAGAGATAACACAGGCAGTGTCTGGCACGTGGTAGGTGCCTGATAAATGGGAGCTATTTTATTTGATGGGGGGGCATCCTGAACTCATGGCCCACACCATCTGGCACAGAGCTGGCCTCTGCACTCACCATGTTTGGGGCCCAGGCCAACCTCACAGGGGTGGACTCACCTTTTCCAGGGGAGCTTAGATTTCCAAGTTGTGTTTCATAAGACACTGGAGGCACTAGGTGCCTTCAGAGGCTGTTTGGAGGCCGAGCTGGGATTTGAACCCAGGCCTATCTATTGTTGGAATCTCTGCTCTTTCCTCCTCACCCAAGATGCAGGGCACCCCATGGGTCTGGCCTCACCCCAAGGGCTCTGGTCCCCTGCAGGCAGGTCAGTTCATCCTCCGTCTCCTCAACATGCCTTTTCCCGCCAGAGGCAGGGGCTGCAATGTGTGTGAGAAAAACGTCTAGTTCACTCCCAACATCTAGGGTTGAATTCTAGCTCTGCTTTGGACACTCCTGGGCAAATACCTTCATCTCCCTGAACCTCAATCTTCTCATCTGTAAAATGGAGACAATAACAACTACCAATAAAATAAGATCAAGAGATCAAGTAGGACAAAAAGCATTGCAAGTCTAAAAAGCTATACGAGCCTATACATATTTTTGAAAATTAGATTCCAATTCATCCTCCAGGAACCCATCCAAACCGTGACTCTGTTGGAAAATTTCTCCAGCCCAAGGATGGAAGACAGGCCCTCATTCACTCTCCCCACAACTGCTGGGGCAGCTCTTCTGGCCCCTCTCAGACAACCCCTGGCATTGCATTTCTTTTCCTACAAACACCTGCCTCGACTTCCCCAACTGTACCAGGAACCCCTTCAGGGCAGGGTCACGTCTTAATTGGCGTCTGCCTCCTTCCCTCAGCCCCCATCACTGGGCCTTGGACCAAGCAGGCACTCAGCAAATACGTGTTGACTGCTTTCTGAAAGAGCCTCCCCAGGAGAGAACGCGGCACTGTGCAGAGACAGCAGGACTGATGGTGGTCAGCAAGGTGGTGGCGAGCCAGCTCAGGCTGGGCTTTCCACCAAGCAGGCGCCTCCTTGCAGCCTCTCCCAGAAGGACACTCAAGTGGGACGAGCGAGCCAGGCGATGGTGGCCTCAGCCTGAGCTAGGCACAGACTAATGGGGGGAGGGGCTGTCGGAGGCCGGTTGCCATGGACACGGGATGAGTGGGATCTGGGGAGAGGAATGCACTGTTCATGCAAAACCTTTTCTTCTTCCAAACCCCAGGCCCGAGGACGAGGACGGGCTCTTTCTTTGTTTTGGAAACTCCCTCCAGGGTCCCAGAGAGTCAGGGTCTGGACAATAAGAAAGGTAGTCCCAAGGCCAGGGGGCCTGTCCTCATAGGGATGGGCTGGGTGGAACCAGAGAGGCTCAGAGCCCGCCTCCCTCCCTCCCTCCTGGACTTGGAGTCAGGAGATCCGGGTGACCCACCCTGTCCAGCGGCCTGATCACCCTGGGCCTCATTTCCTCACCTCTGAGGTGGGGATAGTCACAGGACCACCACAGAAGGAGGGGTGAGGGAGTGGGACCTGGGAGCTCTCCTTCCTTGGTTCCCCTTCCAGGCTGCCACCTGGGACCTCAGCAGGGACAGCACAGACCAGGCCAGGAATTGAGAGTTGGGGAGTGGAGGGTTTCCTGTGCTTGCTTATTCATTTGCCATTGATTTTAGTTAACTCCCTCCCTGGGGCTTGCAGACAGACAGGAGGCACCAGATAATGAAGATGAATCCTCAGATCAATAGCAATGGGGTAGCCAGCATTGAAATCCTGTGGCCCTGCCCTGGCTGGAGGAGCTCCAGGTAGAATGGGAGATGGACGGATGGAAGATAAGAACAGCTCCTTCCAGAGAGAACATGATACCCTGTAGGGGAGGCGGAGAGTATTCAGGGAAAGAAGTCAGGAAGGACTTCCTGGAAGAGGTGGAATTTAAAGATGGGCATGATTTTGGCAGATAGAAATGCTGGGACTGGGGTGTGCCAGGCATCCCTGACAGAGAACAGGAAACGTAAAGGCCAGGTGGTGGGCTTCTCCAGGGCCAAGATAGGCTCAAAAGGAAGGCTCCAGACTCAGGCACCTAGGGGACGAGGGGCTGGCCTGGCTTGGATGTGCTCTGCACTATTTCTCTCTGGCAGGTTATTGCTTCTGATTTGTGGCAGAGATGAAGCAAAGTGGGCGCATACCTCCTGACGGTTCCTTTGCTGGGATGCAAAACGCATCTTCATCCGCTCCATGACGTCAGTGCTCTCTCTCTGTCCTTCTTTAGGTCTCTGTGTGTCTCTGGGTCTTTGTCTTTGACTTCATCTCTTTGTGCCTCTCTTGTTGATGGTGTAAAAAAAATCTCTCTCTCTGCCTTTGCTTCTCTTGTGTTTCTTTCCCTCCCTTGTGTGTCTTTGTGTCCCTGTGTGTTTTGAGTCTTCTTGGGTTTGTCTCTTGATCCTTATTTCTGTTTTGGTTGGTTTCTCTCACTCTCCAGTCTCTGCACATGTCTGTCCGTCTGTCTCTGGGTCTCCGTCTCTGTCTCTGTCTATCACGTCCCCTCAGAGTCTGGCCTCAGGGTGTATCCCTCAGGTTCCCTCACCGGGGCTGGAATCTCAGTCCCTGCTCAGGCCCATGGCATCTGATCTCAGAGCCTAGGTGGGGGGCTGGGCTGCCAGCTTTGCCCGGACTCCATGTGGACCCCAGGAGCCACTGAGGCAGGGGCGGCCCGGCCCCTCCTTCCTGTATGGAGATCACCGGACAGACAGCTTCTCCCAGCCTCTGCCGCCACTCCTGGAGCAGCGAGCGGAAATCATCCTGGCCCCATCCATGGGGCCGGCCTCCACCCCGTGATAGACAAGAGGCCCGGGGAGAGGACTGCTGAGCCAAGTGGAATCAGCACTGTTATCTCCCAGGGCTTTACTGGAGTCAGACAGGGCAGGCGGGCCCAGATTTATTCACTTCACCAGGTCCCCAAAGGCTGAGAAATCTAGAGTGGGCGGAATTAAGCTGTAGGTCCACACGGTGAGGCAGGTGAGCGGCTGGAGAAGGGTGTGCTGTACTGCACTTGGCCAGAGTTCTGCGGTCATCTGCTCAGCTGAAGCCGGGCTGCCTGGGGGTGGGGCCTGTTTCCCCAGTTCAGCTCAGATGGGGATTGCAGGGTTGGCGGGGGCAAGGAGTCCCAAGACCTCACCTTGCAGCTGAGGCTGTCATCGGGTTGGGACAAATTAGAAGCGATAGCCATGCCCCTGACCTCTGTGGTGTGGCTAATGAGGGCTTCCTGCTCTTGGAAAATCAACCCCCAGGCCAGCGAAGATGCCCAGGACAGGCAAGAGGGCTGCAGGGGGCAGGGGTGGGGCGCAGCAGTGGGGACAACGGCGGCTCCTGGAAGCTCAGGGCTTCTATTCTGGGGGTGGCCCCTCCATTCACACACGCCAGCATCGAGCTAGCGTTTGGCTTCACCAAGGGCTCCGAAGGTCAAGACAAATTAGTAACGCATGGGCTTCTCTTTCAAAACACAGCCACGCAAGACATGGCCAGGCCTCTGTTTCCCTGAGACTTGGGAAAAGGGCAAAGTTTCCCGAACACCATGGGGATTTCTTGTTCTGCCCACGCCGAGATTACGACGTAAATTATCTGCCTTAGTTTCCTCTTCTATAAAATGGGACGACAGTAGTACCCCCAGCACAGGTGTCGGGGGATTACACAAATGCACAGAGCCTGGCACAGGCTGCGGTCCACGGCGGCTGAAGCCTGAGACCTGCCTCTTTCACCTGCACAGACCAACAGGCAAGTGGCACCCAGGCCCTCAGCTGAGCCTGGAGGAACGGTGGCCGCACAGAAGACTGACTGTCAGTGTTTGCCCGAGCGGGGCTCACGGTGGGCTCGGGCAACTCAGCACCACCCACCCCCTCTCCTGCCCCCGGCGGGATGGATGGCGTCCCATCCCTAAACGGCTAGTGGGAGCCACAGACAGGACTGCCCAGCTAAGACGTGTTTTTGTTTATTTATTTTTTGGACCCAAACAGCCGACCTACACCGTGAAGACCGGGGTCAATGGCTTTCAGGGTGCCGGGCTGGGCACACAGCACCCTCCTCAGGTGGTTCAAAAGCAGCCGCTCGTCCCTCCTCTCTGAGCAGTCCTTTCTGGCTCACACCGGTCTGTGTGTATTTGGTAGTTTCTATTATATTTATACACTAAAAAAGCCCAGGTACTTCCAGCTGCCCAGGACTCTAGAACCCATGCAGGGTGTAAGACGAACTGAGACAGGGAAGGTGATAATGAAGCATTAGAGACAATCCTGGGGACAGGACTGTGAAAGGAAGATTCAGGATGTTCATAAGCACTTAGTGACCATCTACCACAAACACAGTGCATGGGGTGGGGGGGGGGAGGGGGGATGGGGGGATGGGATTCCACTGGTAGCACATACCAGGATTGTGTGTGTGTGTGTGCGCGTGTGCGTGTGAGTGTGTGTGTGAGACAGGGCCACCGCTGCAATGCGGCTGGTCTTTCCGGTAGACGCAGCCTCAATGTACAGTCTGGGAGCTGCTTTACCACCTGTCAGAAATTCCTCCATAAAGTCTCATCCCCTTGGATTTGGAACCGTGAGATATGAGAGCTGGAAGAGAACGGACTCTCTGTCCCAGTCGCCGTCATCCCCATCCTCCTCATGGGGAAACCAAGGCCCAGAGAGGAAGAAGGACTTTAAAAAACTAAAGCTTTCCTGCCCGGGGATCCCCTATTAAAACGCAGGAGCTCTGCAAGGCCTGACCTCTTAAGCCCTTATTGGCGAGGCCCTGGGGGCGACAGTGGTGGGTCACCTCCACAGAAGGCGCAGAACCACCGTGGGCAGGATTTGTGGGGTCAGGGCAGGAGGAAGGACCCCCAGATGTGCCACGGTCAGGCTCCTGCCTCCCACTGGTCAGGTGAAGGGTCAGTGAGTGAGGCGGGCTGGATACGAGAAGCCTTCACTTCCACAGAGACGTGCGCCCACTGTTTTTGCAACAGGTGTCCCTGCTGGTCTAACTTCTATTCTCTCTCTTTCACTGGGATGTGGAAACAAGAACTATTTCACTTTCTCCTTAATAACCCAGCAAGGGTGATGATCAAAGAGCGTGAGAGACAATAGGGAGGGGTGGGGACTGCAGCAAACCAGAGACTGCAAGGCCTGGGTGAAGGGGGAAGCTGCCACTTAGCCTGTCCAATTTTTCCAGGGAGGGGCGGTATTGCCAGACCTTCTGATTTTCAAAAAAGAAGCCAGGGGCTTCCCTGGTGGCGCAGTGGTTGAGAATCTGCCTGCCAATGCAGGGGACACGGGTTCGAGCCCTGGTCTGGGAAGATTCCACATGCCGCGGAGCAACTAGGCCCGTGAGCCACAATTACTGAGCCTGCGCGTCTGGAGCCTGTGCTCCGCAACAAGAGAGGCCGCGATGGTGAGAGGCCCGCGCACCGCGATGAAGAGTGGTCCCCGCTTGCCGCAACTAGAGAAAGCCCTCGCACAGAAACGAAGACTCAACACAGTCATAAATAAATAAATAAATAAATAAATAAATAAAAGACCGTGAATTTCTTTAAAAAAAAAAAAAAAAAAAAGAAGCCAGAACTCCATATTCTTTTTAATGAACATTCTCTACCTTTAAAAAAGTTGTCAAAATTTAAAGCAGTGAGTCGGATCGAGTCACTGTTCCATCAGTTGGCGACCTATAACAATGGCAAATATCCAACCCACCCAGGACAGATGGCATCCCACCTCCAAACGATGAAGCCCTCCTGCTCTACTCTGCCTCCTTCTCCAAGCCTTGGCCAGCCTGTCCCCACCCCCCGCCCATGCCTGCCCCCTACAACACACACTCCCAGCTGCTCTGAAGGCTGCAGGGAGTTCATGTACCACGTCCAGGCTGATGTGATAGAAACGGCAAGTCCTGAGTCTGCTGGGGAAACACTGGGGGTGAGTAGGGAGTTGGGGAGAGGGCAGCTGAGTGCCCCGAGGAGCTTCCAAAACGCTCATTTCTCAGGAACAGAGAAAGAAGGAAGGCGGCATAGCAACAACTGGCTGTGGGCAGTGAGCAATCCTGTCTGAAAATAAAACATTTTACAATCCACAACCGTGGCTCATTAAGAATGAATGGATCTACTGGTATAAATAGCATGCTGCGTTAAGAAGTCAGGAAACAGCATATGCGTTTGATGGAAAAACGGCTGCCGCGAAACTGCTTATTAGCTCAGTCGGCTGCAGCTCTGTGCTAACGAGACATAGGTCTCGGGTTCAAAGCCGTGTGGCTTTCTCAATCTTGGACCATAGACTGTGTCCCCATCCCCCCAGCCCTGGTCACAACATGGGGTCATAACTCTGGATACACAGTAATAAGCCCCACAGTAAGCTTCCCCCAGTTTCTGAGCCATAGTATCTCTACTATAATATCCAGCCTCTGCTTGAATGCTCCCAGTGACAGGGAGCTCACTGCCCTGTAGGATACAAAACACCCAATTCTGTGATTCAATGGCTATTGAGCAAGAGATACAAATTTCTCCCTGCTCTGTCCCAGCTCTGCTTTTGGGGAAAGCAGCCTCAACTGGGCGTAACGGGCCACACCATCTATAATGTCTGACGGGTTACAGGCTTGATGCATAAAGGGCATCCTGAGCAGGAGGGAGTTGGGCCAATCACGTCCTCCCCAAGTGTGGACATGGGTCCTGAGAGTGGGGGCAGAGGCTGAGACTGAAGGGCATGCAGACTTGCAGCTGAGTACCAGCTGCTGGACGGGCAGCGGCTGGGGAATGGAGCTGATCCGAGAGTTCCGTGAGAAGCAGAAGAAGATGCTGCCATATCCCCCCATCCCCACAGGCCTCGAAAGCCTACCTCTCCATCCCTGCTTCTGGGAGAACTTCCTCAGCAGCCTGGCAACCAAAAACCCTTGAACCAAGTCCGAAAGGGGAAAGCCAGTGTGTGTGGCGACTTGGGCAATAGCTTTACTCCGAGCTACACTCAGAGGGGAGAAGAGTGGGCTGGGATTCAGGAGCCTGGATCCCAGGCCCTCTTAGCTGCAGCTTATGTGACCTTGGGCAGACATCCCCCTCCTCATCCATCACTTAGAGTCAATTTCACGTCCTCAGCTGCCCCATAGGCTGTTCTGAGCATCAGATGAGATAATGGCTGTGAGTCAAGGAGCGCTGGCTGAGGCCGATGCAGTACCAATGACTCGGCTTCTCCAGGGGGACAGGAGACGGCGGCGTCGGGGCGGGAAGGCTGGCTGAGGGGTCATTCAGGAAGGGCGGCCCCAGGAAAACATTTGCAGCTGAGCCGAGCCAGACCACTCAACCCAAACAACCCCGAAGCTTGCTTTCACTGCGCTGCAAACAGAACCACAGCTCAGGATTTTAAAAAATTTTTGTTTAAAACCTAGTGAACCAATAAAGTGGTAACAAAACTCTGATTTTTCTTAAAACTACTCAGCTGGAAAAAATCCAAAACCTCGAAGTACTTTCCCAGAACAGACCTTGAAGTGACCAGTGTGTCATTCTGTTCAGTTCCATCCAGGAAGCCTGTGCTCTGCTCAGGGGGATGATGGAGGGTAGGAAGAGGGAAGGTTCCTGCGGAGGGTCCTGCGGAGGGTCCTGGGGAGGGATTGCGCCCGGGGCCTCAGGGGGGAGGGGAAAGGGAATTTGCCTCGTGGCTACTGGGAGCTCAGGGCACCTGCCTGTGCTCAGCTGGGGCTTTTGGGGTCTAGTGGGGTGGGCAGAATGGAAAGGCCTCCCCAGTCCAGCCAGGCCACAGGGCAGTGTCAAAAGCTTTAGATGACGATGGGCCCCCGGCCCCCACCCCCTGCCTGGCCCCAGGCTCCCTAAGAGAGGTGAATACAGCAAAGCCTCACAGATCCAGGAGTCGGTCTCCTAGGAACCTCGGCTCTCTGGCTCCCGTCTGAGAAAAGGACACACACCCTAAAATACCCCCGGAGTACTGTATGGACCCGAGACTTGGGGCTTCAGCGCTGCCCCCACCCCATCGCAGGTGCACAGCCACAGCTGGGAAAGGCGGGGCAGGCCAGCCACAGAGCAGACCCAGGGCACTGCTGTCTCCCAGTCACAGCACTGGGGGCTGAAGAAAATAAGCGCCATCACGTTAAGTGTCCTCGGCCTTGGAGGCAGAGAAGCCAAAATCCTATCTGAGCAAAACTGCCACACATAATGACTTCAGTCAGATCAATTCAGCTCTCCATCAATAGGGCATCAGGCTCCTCCAGCACAAGTACCAGCCTGCTTCTATAATAATGCAAGGCTGCAGAGGGAAAAGCTTAATTTTCCAGCCTCCTCTTTAATCTTTCTTCTTTTCCTTGTAGTAATGGCTGGAACTGGAGCAATCATCTTGTGACCATGAGGGAAAGAGCAAGAAATATCAAGACATCTGTCCTGACCTCACTGAGCTGCTGAACCAAAGCTGCAGTTGCTTCCTCTAAGCTTTCAAGTACATGAGAAGGGCTTTCCTGGTGGCACAGTGGTTAAGAATCCGCCTGCAAATGCAGGGGACATGGGTTCAAGCTCTGGTCCGAGAAGATCCCACGTGCTGCAGAGCAACTAAGCCCGTGTGCCACAACTACTGAGCCTGTGCTCTAGAGCCCATGAGCCACAACTACTGAAGCCCACGTGCCTAGAGCCCGTGCTCCACAACAAGAGAAGCCACTGCGACGAGAAGCCTGCGCACCGCAACGAAGAGTAGCCCCCGCTGGCTGCAACTAGAGAAAGCCCCCGCGCAGCAACAAAGACCCAACGCAGCCAAAAAAAAAAAAAAAAAAAAAAAAAGTATATGAGAAAAAAAATGTAATCTCTTATTACCCAAATATGCCAGATTAATATCCCTACACCCAGCAAATATCTTTCCACACACTGCCCGAGGGTGGGAATCCAGCTGAGAGGAAAGATGGCTGCAGAAGAGGTGGGTCCAACTCGAAAGAGATTAAGACCTAAGAGCCCACAGTACTGGTTCCACTATTTACACCTTATATTTCACAGGGGAACAAAGAGGCCTGGGAGTACACAAAAACTGACTATATTTATTGCTGCCATAAACTTGGAGCAACGACCTGCCAAGGGAAAGTAGCACGGAGCACGCACTCCAGTTGGATTGATTGGGTGGGAGGGTGGAGCCCTTTCCCCAGAGGCAGCCAGGTCAGACCCAGGGTCAGTCACAGGAGGAACTCAGGTCACACTGTTTCCCTACCCCATCCTGGAGAAAGAACGAATGTCCTGCTATGAGCAAGCTTGTAGGGGGCTCACCAAGGGGTCTGCACGCAAATCCTGGACCAAAATCAACACCCGGTGTCCACAGGAGGGAGAGCATAGCCAACTCAGGTAGTCAGCCTACCTGTCCTGTAGGCGCCAGAGTGTCTCTGAGTTTGACACAGAGGAAAGAAACACTTCTGATCTTTCTCTAATACATTCATTGTGTTATTTCTAACATTCAGATCTTTAATCTGTCTGCAATGTGTTTCTGGATACAGATGGAATGGGATGGAAATCTAATTATGCTAGCCCTGGTTGATAAATAAACCAGTTATTTCCCCATTGAACTGAAAAGCTACCTATGTTTAGCTTCCATACATCCTTAGGTCTATTATTTTTCTATTCTGTTCCACTTATCTATATAAATAGATATTCTATTTATTCTGGTGACAACACTACACTGTTTCTCTTGACTATAGTAACTTTAAAAAAAATTGAAGTACAGTTGATTTACAATGTTTCAGGTGTACAGCAAAGTGATTCAGTTATATATATATATATATATATATATATATATATATATATATATACACACACACACACACTCTTTTTCAGATTCTTTTCCATTATAGGTTATTACAAGATATCGAATATAGTTCCCTATGCTATACAGTAGGTCCTTGTTTATCTATTTTACATACAGTAGTGTGTATTTGTTAAACCCAAATCCCCAATTTATCCCTCCCCTCCTTTTCCCCTTTGGCAACTATAAGTTTGTTTTCTATGTCTGTGAGTCTATTTCTGTTTTGTAAATAAGTTCATTTGTATCATTTTTTAAGATTCCACATATAAGTGATATCATATGATACTTATCTTTGTCTGACTTACTTCACTTAGTATGATAACCTCTAAGTCCATCCATGTTGCTGCAAATGGCATTATTTCATTCTTTTTTATGGCTGAGTAATATTCCATTGTGTGTCCTTTGATATTCTATAATTTTCTCCATGTTTGACCTATAATTCTTTTTTAAAATTTGTTTGTGGACATTTTACAATTTTTGTTGCAATTATGAATGGATTTTTCCACTTCTACTTCTAATTAGTCAGTATAGAGTAAAACTGTTGATTTTTTGGTATAAAATATTGATTTACTTTGTGTCCTGTCACTTCCCAAATTCTCTTATTAATCCTAGTGGGTTGTTTTAGTAGACCCTCTTGGGTTTTCTTGGTATACAATTACATTACCTGCAAATAAGATAATTTTTTCTTTTCCAATAGTGACAGATTATTTTATTTTCTTGCCTTGTTACATTAGTTAAATACTACAGAATACTGTTGAATGATGGTGATGGAGGTATTCTTGACTTGTATTTTGATAGAACATGGCTTCAGTGCTTTATCAGTTAATATGACATTTGGTGTTACATTTCTGCTTTTTGGGTAATTTTACCATATTTAAGTATTTCCTTTTATTCTCATACTACTTATACTTTTTATTTAACAGATTTTTTTTTTAACCTTGTAGAGGAAGACATTTCAAAGCAAGATAGGAAACCTATGAGCCACAAAGCAAAAGAAAGACATACTTGACTTCACAAAAATGAAAAGAAATTGTTTTTAACTGGCGAAATACTATAAGTAAACACTAAAGTCAAACAAAATATAAAGTCAAGGAGAAAAAGGTTTGCGACCCATTTAATACCCCTAAGGAGCATCTACAAATCAGTAAGAGAAAATAAACAATATAATAAAAAATGAGCAATGAGTTTAAACACGCAAGTTTTAAAAGAGGAAGCTTAAATAATCAATAAATAGTAAGACATGAAGAGACGTTCAAATGTACAAATTAGAAAAATGAAATATCATTTTTCTTCTAGCCTACTGGCCAAAATGATAAACACCAAAAATATTCATGGCAGGCAAGGATGCAGGTATAGATGAGTATAAAAAACTATAACATTTTCAGAATATAGTTTGGTAATGTCTACTGAAATTTAAAACACACAATCCGTTTTTGGAAACCTGCCCTACGGAAATAGAAGCATCAGATACATATAAGGATGTTTCAGTACTGCCTGCAGTGGCAAAAAGCCAGAAATCATTTGAATGTCCATCAATAGGTGAATAATTAAATCACAATATATGATATGATGGGATTTCACTCAGCCATTAAAAAGAATAAAGTAAAATCTATATATCGATTGACCTGGAGGGATGCCCATGATATTCTTTTAAGTGAAAAAAGCAACATGCAGAGTTACGGGTAAGAGGCTATTTTTGTTGTTAAAATAAAAACAAAAGAAAACATAACCCTATATCAAGTATATGTTGGTAGGAATAGGGAGAAAGGGGTTTGGAGATGATGTCAGGAGAGATTTTAATTCTTCATAGACTTTTGAATTGTTTAACTTGTTAAAAATTTATCAGGTATGCTCATGTAATTAAAAATTAACCAGGACAATTTAAAGGAGGAAGAAAAGGGACCTGCTTCAAAAACATCAATACATTTCACTTGATTGCTCTGTGGCCTGCAAAGTTCTTGGCTTCTATCTATTGATTCCCCTTCCTCTTCCAAGTGAAGTGAGCTGGGATCGGGGTTGCGGGGAGAAGCTGGGAGGCACAGGTGTACCTGCCCAAGAGGGAGGGAGGGAGAGAAGAAGGTGGTGGGGAGAGGGAGAGAGTGAAAGAAAGAGGAGAGAGTGTTGCAGGGGGCGGTGAGGGGGGTGGTCAGAGAGAGGGAGCTGGTGTCAGGATCAGCTTCCACATCAGGGAGCAGGGACTGTGGGGCTAGCCCTGGAGACAGGAACACGGGAGGAGAGCTGCCTCAGGAGAGCAAGGTGGTTTTCACAGCCTCCTGGGCTGTCCACCAGACCCCTGACCCACGGGAGCCTGAGGTCCTAATGAAAATCCCTCCATAGGCCTTTCAAACATCCCGGAGCAGGTGGGTGGTTCATTCCTTCATTCTTCTACTCAATCACCTAATAAGCATCTACCTTGTGCCTCTCGCATGCTACGTGCTGAGGAATCGGCCTGTTCAGGACAGACACGGCCCTGCCTGCAGACAGCTTCCAGAGTGGTTGGGGGAGCCCACACCCCAGTGCTGGTCACTCTGTTTCTGTCTGGCCAAGCTCAGCTGGGGCTGAATGGGGTGCTACGAGGGCCAGGCTTAGCAGACAGGCTCTGATCTGGACCACAGACCGCAGCTCTGACCCCAGCCTGCTGCCTGGCACCCCGCACCACTGATGATGGGGCTGCAGATGGCGAGGGGAAGCCACTTTCCAGCGGCCTCGTGCTCTGGGGGCCTGGGGGGCTTCCGACCCAGTCTGCAGAGGGAGACCGAGTTCACACTGGGGTCGGGGGGACCTCCACGTTGCCTGGCCCGGCCTCACTGCAAAGTCAGTTAATAACGGTGCCAACTCCAAGTGTGTGGGCCGCTGGCCTCCTTGCCCACATAATTAAAAGGGCATCTGTGTGTCTGCGTGGCTGAGGAGGAGACGAGAGAAGGTCCTGCCCTTCCCTAGGGATGTGTGTGCGTGTGTGCGTGTGTGTGTGTGCATGCACGTGTGCTCACGTGTGCTGCACTGGTGCTGGAGCAGACAGGGCACTGAGGCCCCTCGGGGTGAGGCCTCAAGGTCTCTCCTCCTCAATCTACGGGAAACAACGTTCTAGACCCGCCAGTGTCCCCCAGCTTCAGCCTCCACAGCCGCATCTCTTCCCTCGGTCTGAGGGACACAGATGCACCCCGACCGGGCGGGGGCAGGAGAAAGCCCCAGCGCTGAGGGTGGAAAAGGGACTCCGCTCCGGCCGCCCGCTGCCCCCTGACTGCCCAGGTTGCACCTGCACTCGCCGTGGTCCCCACCGAGGCTGCTCTGTGGCAGTGATGGCAGGGAAGGTGAACTCATGGGAACTAGAAGGGCAAACAGAGCCCAGGAGAATTAGGCAGGAAGGCTGGCTGCAAAAACCCGGGTGATGCCGAGAAAAAATATCTGGAGAACAGACGCCAAGCTGTTAATGCCAGTTATGTCTGGAAGGGCTGACCTACAGGGGATTTTTACCTCTAAATTATATCATTTGACAACTTTCAAAACTGTATTAATAAACATGCCTTACTTCTGTAACAAGAAAAGCAAAGTCCAAATGACATGAAGATAAATGCCAGGTCATAATCCAAACATGGAGATGTTCAAGAGCCCCTCAGAAGCAGCTGCCATGTCTACTCTCTTGGGTCCATCGTCCCCAGTAACAGGATAAGCCCTCATCCCTCCGGCTGCCATGTCTCATGTAGGACCCTCAGACCCTGAGTCTTGGGCTGAAACTCCGACACTTCAGGGCAGAAGGAGCCAAAGCCCCAAGGGCAGGACCCCACCTTTTGGTTCCAGCTCTGCCACACCGAACTGAGAAAATCCCTCCTCTTCTCTGGGCCTCAGGCTACTCATCTATAAGATGGGGCTACAAAATACCTGTTCTGTCCACCTCCAGAGTCTGTTGTGAGACCAGGAACTTTGAAAATAAAATCACAAGCACTAAAACATCATACAAGCAGTGGAGAGCCGTCCACAACCCCAAGCACTGTTATCATGACCCATGGGGTGCGTTCCCCTTCTGATGGTGGCCACTTAGGACACACCCACATCAGTGCAGTCGCCACAAACACCAAGGGGCCCTGGGCACACCGTCACTTTGCTTGTTAAGACCAGGGAAGCCAGGAGTCCCCCTTCCTGAGACATAGACAAGCATTGAGAAGAGGTGGTACAGACCTGCCTTAGAAAGATGCATTTTCATACTTTGCAAAAAACCTCAACTGACATCACATTTCTGCACAGATCCATAGTGCTGTCCATGGCATTCCCGCCCCCAAATTAGTGCTTGCTGGTGAAACGGCCCCCAGGGGACCCTCCTGATGCAAGCAAGCACCCTGCTGAGGACCAGCCGCCCACGTGGTGCAGGCGGGGAGCCAAGGGCACAGAGAGGAACAAAGACCAGTGTGCGCCACATGGAGGGGTGGTGGGCCCTGGCCTGGTGCATGTGGCACTGCTTGGTTGGCTGATGGCTCAGATGTTGGTTGCCATCCCGGAGAGGGGGCAGTGGGGACTTACCTCTCTCTCGGGCCCACGTGTAGACGCGGCCGCTCTCAGTACTTCTGGGCTCTTGCTCTGCTGGCTCCATGGGCAATGGTCGGAAGTGGGGGTGATCGGCCTGGCCGGGGGTCTTCAGGGGCAGGATGTACTTGGGGATCCCTTTGTAGAACCAGGCCCCCGACCTCTTCCAGACCTGGAGGGGGAGACATCTGCTCAGAGCACAGGATGCAGAGCAGTCCTCCCTGTACCCTGCTCCCAGCCGGCCCCGCCTCCCAGAAGGCGCTCAAGAAGCCACTGCATTCCTCCGGGCTGCCCCTTCCCCTCGAGACTCTGGGCAGAGCGACAAGAGGTCAGAGGAAGAGCTGGGCTGGCCACGGCCTGGCATTGACCACGGTCTTGGAGAGCTGCTCGGGATGTGATCATCTCTGTGGGGGGCACAGACGGGCCCGGAGCTTACAGAGAGCCACAGATTAGAATTCAGAGCAGCGAGTGCAATAGGTTCCTGAACCCTTAACGCCTGCTTCAGAAAACGCCAAGTGCTCTGTAATCTCTTTCCTGATGAAGGAAATATGTTCAGGGTATTTATAAGAAGAGTGGGAGCGTGTGAAGGAAGGAGGTGACCTTTTCTGAGAAGAGGAAGCCTTGGCGGCTCAGAGCAGATGTGTGGGTTTGAATCCTGGATCTGTCATCCCGCAGCCGGGAGATCTGGACGCATCAACCTTCGTGACCCTCAGTTTTATCATCGGTAGGTGGAAGGCAGGAACAGTGCCGGCTCCCAGGGCGGCCATGAGGGTCAGGCTTGCAAGTGAATGTAAATTCCCATAGCCTGCTGCCAGGCACAGAGCAGCCACTCGACAGACATGGTGCCCACTATCGTCACTGTCACCCTCCTCCTGTCATCTGACAAACGTGCACAGCTTTACAACCAGGGGACCAAGTCCCCTACTCAAAAGGGACAATTTAGGGCTTCCCTGGTGGTGCAGTGGTTGAGAGTCTGCCTGCCAATGCAGGGGACACGGGTTCGAGCCCTGGTCTGGGAAGATCCCACATGCCGTGGAGCAACTGGGCCCGTGTGCCACAACTACTTAGCCTGCGCGTCTGGAGCCTGTGCTCTACAACAAGAAAGGCCGCGATGGTGAGAGGCCCGCGCACCGTGATGAAGAGTGGCCCCCGCTCGCCGCAACTGGAGAAAGCCCTCGCACAGAAACGAAGACTCAACACAGTCATAAATAAATAAATAAAAGAACGTGAATTTCTTAAAAAAAAAAAAAAGGGACAATTTAAAATCAAAAGGCCAATCATCAAAAAATCTACAAACAATAAATGCTGGAGAGGGTGTGGAAAAGGGAACCCTCTTGCGCTGTTGGTGGGAATGTAAATTGATACAGCCACTATGGAGAACAGTATGGAGGTTCCTTAAAAAACTAAAAATAGAACTACCATATGACCCAGCAATCCCACTACTGGTCATATACCCTGAGAAAACCATAATTCAAAAAGAGTCATGTACCACAACATTCATTGCAGCTCTATTTACAATAGCCAGGACATGGAAGCAACCTAAGTGTCCATAGACAGACGAATGGATAAAGAAGATGTGGGGCTTCCCTTGTGGCGCAGTGGTTGAGAGTCTGCCTGCTAATGCAGGGGACATGGGTTCGAGCCCTGGTCTGGGAAGGTCCCACATGCCGCGGAGCGGCTGGGCCCGTGAGCCACAACTGCTGAGCCTGCGCGTCTGGAGCCTGTGCCCCGCAACGGGAGGGGCCGCGATGGTGAGAGGCCCGCGCACCGCGATGAAGAGTGGCCCCCGCTTGCCACAACTAGAGAAGGCCCTCGCACGAAACGAAGACCCAACACAGCTAAAAATAAATAAATAAATAAATAAATAAATAAATAAATAAATAAAGTAGCTATTAATTAAAAAAAAAAGATGTGGCACATATATACAATGGAATATTACTCAGCCATAAAAAGAAACGAAACTGAGTCATTTGTAGTGAGGCAGATGGACCTAGAGTCTGTCATACAGAGTGAAGTAAGTCAGAAAGAGAAAAACAAATACCGTATGCTAACACATATATATGGAATCTAAAAAAAAAAAAAAGGGTCTGAAGAACCTAGGGGCAGGACAGGAATAAAGACGCAGACGTAGAGAATGGACTTGAGGACACAGGCAGGGGGAAGGGTAAGCTGGGACGAAGTGAGAGAGTGGCATGGACTTATATACACTACCAAATGTAAAATAGCTAGCTAGTGGGACGCAGCCACATAGCGCAGGGAGATCAGCTCGGTGCTTTGTGACCACCTAGAGGGGTGGGATAGGGAGGGTGGGAGGGAGACGCAAGAGGGAGGAGATATGGGGATATATGTATATGTATAGCTGATTCACTTTGTTATAAAGCAGAAACTAACACACCATTGTAAAGCAATTATACTCCAATAAAGATGTTAAAAAGCCCAAATCAAATCAAATCAAAAGGCCAGAGTCTGCCCTGATTCTCTAGAGGACAGTGTTTCCCACTCCCCAACTCCTCTACAGCAACTGGATCTGTGGGATGTTAGAAGGGACCAAGCCAAAAAAAAAAAAAAAAAAAAAAGAAATAAAAGAAAAAAGAAGAGTTCTCCATCATGTCCATCAAGAAGCACCAAGTTAAACCAAGCTCTGTTACTGCAGGACTTCTCAGAGCCTTTAATATACCAATGTGCACAGGGCTCTCCAACAGAGCAAAAGGACAGACAGTGCTTCCCACTTGGAACCTACCCAGCAAGTTTTCCTAGAGGAACTCAACCCTAGTAATGGGCCTGCAGAACCTTAACTGTAGCACTTACTGTTCCCTCGTGGAGTGAGGTGTATCTATTTCTCCAAGTAGACGGCAGTCACCTCCTTATGCTCCAGGGTGCCAGGCACAGGACCACTGAGTCCAAACACTGTCCTGGGCACGAGTCACTCAGCCCTCCCTCTCAGCTTCCCTGTGCAGAAGGGTCTGCTTTTGTGTGTGGCTCTTGAATAACAGAGATGAATGTTTCTTGGAGCTGCCTTGGAAAACCCTTTCTGATCCTCTCGCAGCCCTCCTACGATACGTAGTTATTTCTTTGAATCAGTAATACATGCACATGATCTAAAATTCACAAAGTGCGAAATTAAAAAGTCTCCTTTCCCATTCCCAGAGGCATCTGGTGATAGCGGTTCCTTGAGGAAGCTCTATTATTATTCCCACTTTCCAGATGGGAAAACTGAGGCTCGGACAAGTTAAGCCACTTGCCCAAGGCCAGCCTACCGTTCTATTGGCCTCTACTCCACACTGAAGGTTCCCAGAGTCTCATCCCAACAGTCCACAGATGTGAAGTAGGGGATTGCTAAATTGTGGCTGAGCAGGGGGTAAATCCTCAGCGGGTCACACATCACCATCATGGACGCTAAGTGTCTAGATGCCTAGAGGGCAGGGAAGTGCCACATAGGGAGAGGAAATAAACACAAACAGCCGCCACCAAGGCTACCCTGTCCTTGTAGAGCTGCTGAGTGGCTCCTGAGACCAGGTGTCCAAGCCCAGGGCCATGGGGGGCTGGTGAGGGGCTCACTCGGCCTCCCTCTGCTAAGCGAAGGCCTGGGCATCCATCGGTGCTGGCTTTGGCTGCCCTCCCCTGGGCATGCCAGCCTCCTGCCCCCAACATGTCTGGGACTCGGGGGGACCAAGTGAAGCAAGCCCTCGAAAGCCATCTGTGAATGGTGGGGTCTGGGTGGGCTTAGGACCCTCATTGCACTGCCTCTCTGACCCCCACCATGGATGTTGCTTTGCCTTTTTTCCCCTGAGAAATACACACATAGCATGCAAAATTAGGACAATAACAAAAAAGCAAAATGAGGGAGGTCACACAGATAGAGCCCTGCTTAACACTGTGTTGTGAATTTTCTTACACCCTTTCCTGGGCATATATACAATTCAGTTTTCCTCCCTCCCTCCTTTCCTTCCTTCCTTTTCGGAAGAATAGGGTCATGTAGATGTTATTATATGATACTTAACTATATATCACAGCAGTTGTACTGTGTTAATACGTAATGGTCTCCACATGAAACTATGGTTCTATAGTTTGGATTTATTAAACTTAATTAAATCAACCCCCCACTGATGGGAGTTTAAATTGTTTCCAATTTTTCACTCCTCTGAACAGTGCTGCAAACGTCATTGTGGCATACCCGTCATCAGCCGGCTGTCGGTTACTGCCTTAGGAAATATCCCCAGGAGCGAAACTGCCGGGTCAAGGGATATGTATACATAGACGATGACGTATAGTGTACACAGATGATGACGTATAGCGTCAGACGGCCCTCAGGAAGAAAAGTCAAATCCCCAGCGGGGCACTAAGTGGCTTCAGGGCAGGGACCCCACATTACACTCTCAAGTGTGTTAAAATACACACACCATAAAATTTACCATCATAACCATTTTTAAGTGTACAGTTCAGTATGTTAAGTACATTCACATTGTTGGGTAGCCCATTTCCAGAACTCTTTTAATCTTGTAAAACTGAAACTTTACCCATTAAACAAGTCCCCATGCCCGTCTCCCCCAAACCCTGGTGACCACTGTTCTACTTTCTGTCTACGAATTAAGTGGAATCGTACAGTACTTGCCTTTTTGACGTACATACAGTATTTGTTATTTCACTGAGCATAATGTCCTTAAGGTTCATCAACATGTGTCAGAACTTTCTTCCTTTTTTGAGGCTGAATAATATTCCGTTTTATGTATACACCACATTTTCTTTATCCACTCATCCACTGATGGACACTGGGTTGCTTCCACCTTTTCACTGGTCCTTTATTTTTGTCCGTCTCTCCCACCAGAGTCTACCAGCCGGGAGGGAGGCCCAGGGCGTCTCTGCTCACCACTGGATCTTTAAGCTCCTAGCACACGCCTGACACACAGTAGGTGCTCCGTAAACACCGGCTGAATGACTGAATTGGCAGCCGTGGGTTGTTTGCTGGAGCGTGACCCAATCCATATAATCTGTCGCCTTCCTGGGGAAGTGGCCGGAGGGTTTCACCCAAGTTCTTGTAATTAATCAAGTGGATTTACCACTTCAGATTCAAAGAGGGATAAAGAGGGAGTGCCTAGCAGGGCGTGCCAAGGTGCACATCCCTGACCTTGAACTTCAGGGCACAAGGCAGCCACGTGCTCCCAGTCTTTCCTCGAGCACCAGTGAGACCCACAGCCCCGGCTGCCCCTGCCCCCCCTGGCATATCACAGCCAGCGGGCCCCATGCCATCAGCTTCATTTCCTGTTGCAATGATCCACCTCCACCCCTACCACCCACTTAAAAAACACTGATCAGTCAAGTGCTTTTGGAAAACGGGATAAAGAGCACAAGATCCAAAGTATTAGGTTGAATTGCATGAAACTACTGATAGTCAACCTTTTTTGTGTGTGTGTGTGTTCAACCATTTTTAATCTATAAAAACCCCTGTCAGTTTCACACAATTCACCCCGATATTTATGCGCAGCAGGGGCCATGGCCCCACGGGTCTGCCAGGCGTGCAGCGCCTCCCTGGGGTCCAGAAGGCAGGTGAGTTCATTGTAACGGGGCCTTGGTCTGTCTGTTTCTCTCGTGCTGGCGCTGCAGTCGGGGTGGAAGGCCAGATACCGCTGTGATGGGCAGAGACCAGACCAGACTGGCTGGTGATCCCGGACCAGCTGGAGGAGCAGCATTTTCTGAGTCCCCAAGGCAGAGGGACGAGAGCACACAGGTGCATCACTTGGTATGGGGGGCACTCCGTGTAGAGGTGCATTCAAGACACTGTCGGGTGTTTTGGAAAATGCCTTCCACATGGGAGAGTCAAACTGGTGAGGCGAGGGGTGAGGGACTCCCAGTTCTGAGCAGCCATCTCCCCTCCCCCAACACCAGTCCCCGCAAGTCCTCAGACCTTCTCCCGCCTTGCAGCCCGCCGCCACCCCGTAAAATGCAATAGCTTTTAATCACATGATTTCTGCTATATGCATCCAAGCCTATCACCCACAGCCTGACATCAACACTTGACCCTGTCCCCAAGAACAGCGGTGGGAAAAACCCTCCGTGGAAATTAACCCCCAACCATCCTGTCTAGGGCCGCAGATGGGGAAAACCTTTGCTTTTTGGAGAAGCCGTGTGATTCTGCAAAGCCGCGCTCTGCTCCCCACGAGTGGTTCACTGTGATAAGGCCAGCAAAGCAGCTAGCCTTGAAAATGCCATTTAATGAGAAAAAACCCACACGGCCCCCATGGCACTTGCGGGAGGTCAGGGTGTGGGGTGGCTTCAGCCTTAAATCCTCCCCTCGCACCGCCTCGCGCTCTGTGCTCCGCCTCGAGGTTTTCATTCCAATTTCACCTCACTGCCAACCTGACAGCAGATACTGATGGATATTAGCCAAGCTGTTCCCGGGGAATTTTAATTACCATGATAACAATCGCTAATCATCAGCGTTTCCTGAACGGCTGTGGCTGGAGAAGGTGGTAATTGGCAGGGCCTGTTGGACAGAAGGGCAGGTCTAGGGCACTGGCCTCCGGGGAGGATGTGGGAGGGGTGGCCTAAGACCGCTGCGCCTGCTCACTGCTCTGCCTTCCGTGTGTTACCACCACCCCCCCACCTCCCACGCAGCTCAGGAGCGCACCTGCATCAGCTCAGGGGAGGCGACCACGCTCTCTGCTCCTCACCCCAGGGCTGGGAGTGGGGGGACCGTCTGGCCTTTGCACATGCTGTTCCTTGCACCTGGAGTGCCCTTCACCCTTGGCTCCATGAGGCAGGGACACTTCCCCTAGGAAGCCTTCACTGCCACTTTGTGCATCATCAGAGCAGCTCTGCTGCCCGGTGGCTCTGCTGCCCCAGACCCTCACCCAGCTAAGAAGCTGCGAGCTCTTCCAGGGCAGGGCTGTGCCGGAGCCATCCCTGTATTCCCAGGACCCAGCTAGGAGGCTGTATGTGGCAGGAATGTTGCTGACTGAGTGACTGAATGAACAAACCAAGTTGGCAAAGCAAAGGAACTGTCCCCGGGGGACAGAGCGTGGGACTCTGCCTTCAGGGGGACCATGTTCTGTTTGCTTAACAAGATCCAGTCTTGAAAAGCCATGGGAAATGGCCTGTTACTGAATGTCTCTTAAAGGGTCCACCCACCCTGGCAGGGAGACAGCATAGCTCTCCCTACCCCATTACCTGAACACACACACACATACACCTACACACACACACAAACACAAACACACACACAGTGCTGGCTTCCCAGGAGCTCTGACAGGCAAGCTAGACTCCACAACGTGGCAAATAAGACCCCAGAGCTCTGCCAGCTCCTGCCTCTCTCCCCAACACTGGGGATCAGCCAAACATAGCCACTCCCACTCCCGGACCACACTAAGCTGTCTCACGCCTCCAGGTCTTTGTACAGGCTGATTCTTCTTCCTTCCCTGGGCTGGGAGAATGAAATCCAGCCTTTAGGAAATTACTTTTATCCAGAAGCTTCCACAGAGCCAGGCAGGTCTCCCACTGCAGTGCACACCCATTGTTATGAACGCCTATTTACATGTCTGTTTCTTGCACCAGACTGAAAGCACCATGACAGCAGGAGCCCCCCAGGCCCCGCAGCACCTGCCAGCACATGCTAGATGCCTGACCAATACCCATCAGCTGAGACTACTGAACACATATCCAAATTTCAAGGCTTTAAGTAGCTCAGCTTACTTAACAGAAACGCTGGCTCTTAGAGGGTGCTATGGACTGAACTGTGCCCCATCCCCAAATTCATATAGTGAAGCCATAAACCCCAGGGTGATGGTATTTGGAGATGGGGGTCTTTGGGAGGTAATTAGGTTTAGATGAGGTCATAAGGGTGGGGCCCTCACGATGGGATTAATGTCCTTACAGGAAGAGATACCGGAGAGCTTGCCTTTCTCTCCTCTGTGTAAGGACACAGTGAGACGGCAGTCTGCAAGCCAGGAAGAGAGCCCTCACTGGGAACTAAATGTGCTGGCACCCTGATCTGGAACTTCCAGCCTCCAGAACTGTGAGAAATAAACTCCTATTAAGCCCCTTGTCTATGTTATTTTGCTATGGCAGTCCGAGTTATGACAGAGGGAGACATTGCCTGGGAGGTTGTAGTAGATTAAACATGGTCCCAAATTATTCAAATTATTTTCCTCTTTTCCCATCAAGAGGTGGAGTCTATTTTCCCCACCCCTTGAATCTGGTCTAGGCTTGTGATTTGCTTTGACACATAAAATGTGGCAGAAGTAACATGTGAAAACTTCTGACCAGTTTGGAACACTGCTGCCATCATGAGACAGCCTAGTCCAGTGTACGGAGGACAAAAGGCCACACGGAGAAGAACCAAGACACCCCAGCCAACAGCCAGCACCGGTTGCAGAGGAGTGAGCCTTCTTGGACCCTGACCTCAGTCAAACTGTCAGATGACTACGGTCCATGAATGACACCAGGAGACACCAGCAAAAGAACCACCCTGCTGAGCCCAGCCCAAGCTGCAGATGAGCAAATAAATGATTGTTTTTTTAAGGCATTTAAGCCTCCACACCTCTGGTAGGACATCCAACCTCTACACACTTCTAGAAAAAGGAAACAATCGGATAGGTTGGTAATTAACTGAATAAAGTAGGAAAGTTAAATTCAGGGACTTAAAATATATATAGGCTCATTCATCAAATATGAACAACATGCTGCGAAAAAGGAACAATTGGAGAATAAGAAAAGGCCCCTAGAAATTAAAAATATAATGCAGAAATATAAAAATGTAAAATAGAGGCCGGAAGATAAAAATGAGAAAATTTGGAATGTGGAGCACAAAGGTGAAGAAACAGAAAAAAGTGGAAGAAATGATGAAGACAAAAATGCTCAACTTGAGGGGTCAAATTCCTAACAATAGACTCCTCAGAAACAGAGCAATAGAAAAACATTTCCAGGAGCTGAAAGAGGACATGAGACTTCAGATTAAAAGGTTTTTAATTGAATTTAAGGCAGAAATAAAGCAAAGTAAAATACATACTCATAAAATCACTTAGTTATAAATATAAAAAGATCCTAGAAGCTTCCAGAAAGAAAAATAGGTCTCTTACAAGGAAACCAGAATTAGAACAGCATCAGACTTATCATCGGCACACTGGATACTAAAAGACTTTGCATCTAGAATTCTACCAAACTGTCAATCAAACAAGAGAATAGAGACATTTTTAGACTTGCGAGGACTCCAATTTTCCTATACATGGTCTCTTTTTAAGAAGTAACTTCAGGATGAGCTCCAACAAAACAGAGGTGAAAAACAAGAAAGAGGAAGACAAGATCCTAGAAACAGTGTCTCCAACTCAGGAGGTGAGTCAAAGGGAAATGCCATGAGGATGGCTTTCAGTAAGTAGTGCAGGTTAGAGCCAGAAAAGGGTCTGCAGGGGTTTCTGACAGGAAAAGAGACGGCTCCACGCGATAGAAGGTAAAATCAAGGAGCTGCATAAAAGGACATAGAGTTTCATTATTTTTTTGTCAATGAGGACAAAGGGCAATAAAAAACTCCAAGGGAAAACTAAAATCATACCAGAAAGTCATGGTCCAAATATTAGGGAACTTAAACTGTGACGTGGTTTAAGATATAAAGAGTTAAAAAGAAATCCATTTGATCATGATACTAGGAATGTTTTCCTTTGGATGGTCCAGGGGTCGAGGTGTCACAAATTACCAAAATGTGATCTTCACATATCATTTGACCCTGAGGTGTTTAATGTTTACAAAATGATAAAAAAATTTAAATCCCTAATAATTATTGAGCACTTCGTATGTGTCAGGCACCATTCCAAGAATTTTATATATAACTTATTTAACTCTCACAAAAATCCGATGAGGTGGGTAGTATTAACAGCTCTGTTTTACAGATGAGGAAATCAGGCACAGAGAGAACACATGACACAAACAGGGAAGAACAAAATAAAAACTGGACCCCAGGCAGTATAGCTCCAGAACCTGCCCTTTTCACCCTCTTACAAAATCATATACAGGTTTGTGAAATTAAATGCTATTTATTGATTTTCAGCTCTTAGAATTAATTAACCTAGAGACAAAGTGTTGTTTTCTTAGATTCTGTATTTGTCTATTTGGCATCCATTAATCACAGGGCCAAACCAATCCCAAAGTTGTTTACATCTCCCCTGTGATGCAGCTTTTGCAGGCATGTGAAAGTCATATTACAAACCCTCCAACCGATCCTGAGTCCACACTCTAACCACCCCCTTTACCTAACTCTCACTCACCAAGCCAATATTCCCCCTGCCCTAACTCAACCCAGGGCCAGGTACCAGGCAACCAGGGTCAGCCTCTATGCCCCAGCGGCCGCTGAAACTATTCAACCTAGCCCACCCTAAGATACTTACCCTGCCCTGCTCTGCCTTTCCCGTAGAAACCCCATTAAAGGCTGTGGCGCACGCTTTCCCTTCACTCCTTTCTGCCTCTGGTGCTTCGCCGTGTGGCCCTGAGTGGCATGGAATGCCCCCTTCTTTTGGGAACTGTAAGCAATGAATTCTTCTTTCAATGGCATTAGCCTCTTCCTGTCATCACTCAGTCACCTTTGTAAACTAAGATTGAGGTATAAATCACAAAGCATGGAAGAATTAACTACAGCAACAGAATAATCTAAACGTACAATCCTGGCAATCTATTAGTAAGGGTGTCATCTAGAAAAGGAGGGAGGTGAGAGTAGGGGAGGGAAGAACAGAGGCATTCGTACCCACAACTCATGCAGAAGGAGTGGAGGTGTGAATGTTAAAGTTGATAGAAGAAGAAAGAGGCAAATAGTATAGAAAGTTACAAATGTAATCAAAGAGTTAAAAAATAATAACAGTATCAGAAATTAGGAGTAGAGAGGGGAAGCACAGTAGTCCAAGCTAGCCAGCTCCTCATCCTTCAGAGCATGGAGTCGAGTCCATAGAGAGTACCTAAAGTTGATAAATCAAGAAAGTCAGGGCATTGCTGGGTCATATGGTAGCTCTATATGACCCAGCAATCCCACTACTGGGCATATACCCTGAGAAAACCATAATTCAAAAAGAGACATGTACCACAATGTTCACTGCAGCAATATTTACAATAGCCAGGACACGGAACCAACTTAAATGTCTATCGACAGATGAATGGATGAAGAAGATGTAGCACATATATACAATGGAATATTACTCATTCATAAAAAGAAACGATATTGAGTTATTTGTAGTGAGGTGGATGGACTTAGAGTCTGTCATACAGAGTGAAGTAAGAAAGAGAAAAACAAATACCGTATTCTAACGCATATATATGGAATCTAAAAAAAAAAAAAATGGTACTGATGAACCTAGTTGCAGGGCAGGAATAAAGATGCAGACATAGAGAATGGACTTGAGGACACGGGGTGGGAGGGGGAAGCTGGGGCGAAGTGAGAGTAGTACCAACATATATACACTACCGAATGTAAAATAGTTAGCTAGTGGGAAGCAGCAGCATAGCACAGGGAGATCAGCTCTGTGCTTTGTGACCACCTAGAGGGCTGGGATAGGGAGGGTGGGAGGGAGACGCAAGAGGGAGGAGATATGGGGATATACGTGTGCATATGGCTGATTCACTTTGGTGTACAACAGAAACTAACGCAGTATTGTGAAGCAATTATACTCCAATAAAGATCTATTTAAAAAAAAAAAAAAGTCAGGGCAGGAGTCAGCATGAGAACTAAAGCAAGCAGTCCATATGTGATGGGCTGGGTGAGGGAGGGGCGGGACAGGCGACTGCCATCCTCCAGCATAAGCTCTTCAGAACAATTGGATTTTTTCTTAAAAGCACATGCATGTATTACTTTGATTTAAACTAAAGTATAACAGATTGGTAATTGGATGTCAATGTTATTAAATCCCTGGGCTGCTTGGCAGGTTGACACATGGTGTTGGAACGGTCTGTGGCTGGGATGTTGAATCTGTATGTGCTGGTAGGGAAGGAAAAGAAAGCAGTAATTAAATTTTTTGTAGTGGAGCAAGATAGGAAAGGCTTAGTCAAGTGATGGTTAGTTTGAAAACACCAGCACGAGTTCACAACACTGACATTTCTGCCCCTGCAGAAAGACAAGCTCCCCCTCTGATGTCACTGCCCACCCCTAACCTCCAGGAGTCAGAATTTTGACAATGGGAAAACCCTGGACAACTTTTCAAAGGGAACCAGGGCTTCCCAGCATAAAGGCAGGCAGAGCTGGATCCCTCTGAAAAGAGAAAGGGCCCAGGGCATCACGCTGTTAGTTGGAAGAGACGCTTCTCTCAAGACTGCTGGGCAGTACTCAGTGACCAGGTTTCCGTGGTGACAAGCTGAGTATGAAAAGCCATGGTTACTGCCGAGGGCAACAAGCTGATACTGAGCAAGGCGAGTCAACACAAGATGTGCTAAGGTAACGTGCACATTTATTTTCAGCATTACTTTATGCCAGAAATGCTATCTGTCCAGTCAAACCAGATTAGGACCATACGACTTTACAGCTGGATTATCTGCTACCCTATGCAAACAGGACGGAGATGCGGCATGTATACGACGTGTGTGACTGTGGCACGGATGTGACTGTGCAGGTTTGTTTAGGGTGAGGAGCGAGCGGGGCAGAAGCAGGTCACAAGCCTGTGTCACACATGTGTAACCAGAGGCAGCCTGTGGAGACGGCATCACCTGCCGTCCTATGTGCCTAGGATGACGCCTCCACCTGCCTCTGTAATCAGAAAAGGGCTGTGATCCTCATCCCCCAAAGGTGCGTGGATCCTATCAGCAAAAACTGAAAACAGAGGTGCATCCGGTCTTCCTAAAAAATTGCTCGGTTGACAAACAGATGAATTAAAATAAAAAGCTCCAGAATGGGGGCTCAATGGTACCAGAAAACTCACCAGGATCAGTGAAATAAATGAAAGGTAGAATTCAGTCTAGATAACTAATGTAAATATAACTGAAAAGTAATAAAAATGTGAAAGAAATGATGCTTAAAAATAGGTAACAATAATAATCTGTCCCCAAATTACAGATTGTCTCAACAAAAAGCAAGAAGTAGCTGGAAAGAAAAAAAGCATTGGGTGCCTCATTTTTCAGGGCAAGTGGAGTTAATAGGCACTGTTTCTACTGTAATGTAAGTGATTAGACAAATATTGGTTGGAATAATTAAAAAGCTATATATGCATATATACACCTATCTGTCTGCCTGTCCATCTAAGACAACTAGCAGAATTAAAACTAGAGAGTTTTTCATACTGAAATACTTGATTTTCTGATAGTTTTATTTTTCTTCTTTCTTTCCTTCATCTCTTCCTCTCTCACTTTGTTTTAAAATTTTTTCCTTTTTCTTCTTTTGGTAGGAATTAAGTTTAGAGCAGTCGTCTTTCCTCACGGCTTGCTTCCCCTCCCTCAGAAAGGCGAAGCTTACAAACAACTTCTGAAGAGGGAGTCTGCAGATATTCATTCATTCGAACAGCATTCATTCAGTACCTCCTATATGTTAAGATTGAGCAATGGAGAGAAATGATCAAATGTCCTTGCAGATGGGTGGCCCCAGGACCTAAATCCACAAAGGGCTGGGGTCTGTGACTCTGTTTTTCGCTGCCATGTGAGAGTGTGTTCATGGCCTGCCCTCAGGAGCTATTCTGTCCGGGGAGGGTTTCCCTGTATCCATCCTCCCAGCACCTGGGGTGGAATCCTCAATCTTGCGGTGTAGAGCACAAGTAAGCAATCCAGAGGGAAGCCAGGGCAGCGGGGCAGAGCTCCCCTCCCAGCCCAGGCACCCACCAGCCACCCACCAGGTTCTGGCTCTCTACTAATCCCTTCTAAAGTGCTAACTAAGAATTGAGGGACTAGAGAAAGGACTTGAGGATATGGGGAGGGGGAAGGGTAAGCTGTGACAAAGTGAGAGAGTGGCATGGACATATATACACTACCAAACGTAAAATAGATAGCTAGTGGGAAGCAGCCGCATAGCACAGGGAGATCAGCTCGGTGCTTTGTGACCACCTAGAGGGGTGGGATAGGGAGGCTGGGAGGGAGATGCAAGAGGGAAGAGATATGGAAACATATGTATATGTATAACTGATTCACTTTGTTATAAAGCAGAAACTAACACACCACTGTAAAGCAATTATACTCCAATAAAGATGTTAAAAAAAAAAAAAAGAATTGAGGTGTTAGGGGAAAGCTAAATGAGACCCCTCCCAGGGATATTTGCATATTTGTAATTTAAAGGATAACACTTTAAAACACATCAGGCAGGGCTTCCCTGGTGGTCCAGTGGTTAAGACTCCATGCTTCCACTGCAGGGGGACGCGGGTTCAATCCCTGGTGGGGGAACTAAGATTCTGCATGCCGCAACTAAAGATCCTGCGTGCCGCAACTAGGACCCGACACAGCCAAAAAAAAAAAAAAAAAAATCAGGCGTGTGTGTGTGTGTGTGTGTGTGTGTGTGTGTGTGTGCGTGCGTGCGTGTGCGTGCGGTGTTGGCGAGCCAGTGAGAACGTCTCCACCATCCCCCCACCCACCCTTCCCCGTACTGCTGGCTGCTTTCAAGCTCCCTACACAGGGCCCAGGCCCCAGCCTCACCAGGAGATGGGCTAGAAATTAAGCCCCAGCAAAGACAAGAGGGCACGCACCTGCCCCTTCTTCCAGTGCCTGCCCCTGCCCGCCCCCCCCAGGAGCCAGAGCCCTCCCCAGGGCCTGAGCGAATTTCCCCTTCGTTTCAAGTGTTTTTTTCTTTTTTTACCTTTATTTATTTATTTTTTATACAGCAGGTTCTTATTAGTTATCTATTTTATACATATTAGTGTATATATGTCAATCCCAGTCTCCCAATTCATCCCCCCCGCACACACACACAGACACTTTCCCCCCCTTGGTGTCCATACGTTTGTTCTCTACATCTGTGTCTCTATTTTAACCAGGGCAGCCTGGGCGGCAGGCAATTGCTAACAGAGCGGAAACGAAAATATGCAGTGAGAAGAAATATTCTGAGGGTGCTATCTGTTTTCCGGACAGATAATTTAAACCCCTTGGTTAGATAATTTCAGAACTGGAGGAAATGCTTTGGCTTCCATTAACCCCTGGTGAGGGGTTTGCTCTGGCGAGGTTTCTGCACAATTACTGGTGAGGAGCGTTTGCCGGCTTCAGAGGGAGGTGGTATCCAATAAGGGCTCGTGATGGCTGCAGGGCCATGTGCCCCAGGGTCACAGAGGATTTCTGGGGCGGGTGGGCCAACCTCCAGCTCTGGCCTCACCCTCTGCCATGGCTTCCAGGGGTGCCCCGCTAGCCCTTGCACCTCCCAGATTATCTGTAACATGGAAAGGTCCCTACAAGTCACTGAGAACAGAGACCCCCCTATCTTCCTTCTCTCTCTGGTCCCAGAGAGATTGTCTTCTCCTTTGTCTAGAATGGTCTTGCAAGTTTAACAAATCCACGGAGGAGAATGATGCTTTCACTACTGTTCTTAACTTTTTTTTTTTTTAAAGTAACTATTTCCTTTTTTTAAAAATTTTATTTATTTATTTATTTATGTATGGCTGTGTTGGGTCTTCGTTTCTGTGTGAGGGCTTCCTCTAGTTGTGGCAAGTGGGGGCCACTCTTCATCGCGGTGCGCGGCCTCTCACTATTGCGGCCTCTCTTGTTGCAGAGCACAGGCTCCAGACGCGCAGGCTCAGTAATTGTGGCTCACGGGCCCAGTTGCTCCGCGGCATGTGGGATCCTCCCGGACCAGGGCTCGAACCCGTGTCCCCTGCATTGGCAGGCAGATTCTCAACCACTGCGCCACCAGGGAAGCCCCACTACTGTTCTTAATTACTTGCTTCATCAACACTGTACGCCCACCTCCTCTTAGTCTTTATTTGCATGCAGCATGAAATCCCTTTGAATCCCGAATATTTAACTATCTTCCCTGTTCCAGCACAGACCTGAGAGAGGGCAAGCGTGCCGCGGTGGTGTTTGGCTGCGAAGCCAGCCTCTGTTCCCAGATGGAGTGGGCCACACACAGCAGATGAATAGGGCTGGCATCAGAAAACTGGACAGGCCGGCTATTCCCAGCCAGGTCTTTTCAGAGCAGCTTCGTGATTTTGATTCAATTCCCAGAACAACAAACAGGCCTCTGTGCAAACACAGTCTCAGAAACATATTCCAAAGCCAACATGAAATGGTTTCTGGGCTGACCCCTACTTGGCAGAGCTCGTGGGTCTTCCGGTGTGTGGTCTTGAATCACGGACGCCTTCTTCGGTTATGGATTTGATTATTGCTTCATTTCCTATTGGTCTTGTTCCTTCTTGGGGAAAACCTATAATTCTGAGGTTCCATTGCCTTCTCTGTCTTCCAGATTCATCATTGTCTCCGTTATTGTTTTTAGCTCTTTGGGTTTTTTTTCCCCCCCTGCATTCTGGGAGATTTTAAAGGTTTTTCTCCATATCACTGATTCAAGCTTTTTTGGGTCTGATTTTTGGTGATCTCCTGTTACCTTTTGGGTGTGTGCCTGTGAAATTTAGCGTACACACAAAACCGTATGAAAACACAGTGTGTTTCAAACAACCACACTGAAGTAAACACCTGTGAACTCTTTTAAGAAATTAAGGGCTTCCCTGGTGGCACAGTGGTTAAGAATCTGTCTGCCAATGAAGGGGACATGGGTTCGAGCCCTGGTCTGGGAAGATCCCACATGCCATGGAGCAACTAAGCCCATGTGCCACAACTACTGAACCTGTGCTCTAGGGCCCGCGAGCCACAACTACTGAGCCCACACGCCAAAACTACTGAAGCCCGTGCACCTAGAGCCCGTGCTCTGCAACAAGAGAAGCCACCACAATGAGAAGCCAGTGCATCGCAACAAAGAGTAGCCCCCGCTCACCGCAGCTAGAGGAAGCCCTCACGCAGCAACGAAGACCCAACACAGCCAAAAAAATAAAAATAAATAAATTAAAAAAAAAAAAAAGAAATTAAATATGACCAGATCTGAGAAGGCCCCGTTGGCCCTCCCTGTCTTCCTTCCAAAAGTAACCACCATCTGGAATCTTCTGTGAAGCAATCCTTTGCTTTTCTTTCTATTTTTAAAAACTGCTTCTATGTATATTTCTAAGTAAAACATTTACTATTACCTGTTTTTGAACATCGCATTTTTGAATCACTCTGTATTCTTTAGTGACTTGCTTTTTTGCCCTTTTGCTCATTGGGTTTTTAATTCATCCGTTGAAATTTACCTGTCTATTCCACCATGAAAGGTCATTTGGGTGGTTCCCAGTTTTTTGTTGTTACAACAAATGCTGCTACGTGCGTTCTCGGTCATGTTTCCCGGGAAGCACGTGTGAGAGTTTCTCCAGGCTGTACAGCTAGGAGTAGCATGTGAGGCTGAACGTCATACACAGACGACACTCAGGAGGTGCCAAGTGCAACGTGGAGACGAACCAGCCGGGATGCCTACCGAATGGCCCTCTCATTTAGTTTGCAAACAGGAAGCATCAGGAGCAGGCCTATGACAATGACCCTTGGGTTGACGCAGGGCGGGGAGCAGCAGGCAAAGTTCAAGGGTCAAGAGGACAATCAGGTGCTGGGACCCAAAACCAGGTTCAGGGATGTAAGTAGTTAGATAACACTCAGGGCCAGGCTGGGCTTCAGCTGTGGGTGCGTTAGCCTGGGTTGGGATGTAATAACTTACAAAATCAGGGCAAGGAGAAGCGGGGCAGGGACCCAGGGGTCCCCCAGACAGTTGGGGATCACTACGTTGGCCACTGAGGGTGAAACCTCCCATGTTCCTCCAGCCTGTGGGCCATCCTGGCTGATTCTTGAAGGCAGTGGTCGCCAGCTTGGTAGAAATCAGGAGGAAGCTGGTCTAGTGGCAGTAGCCTTTTAGACAGCCCAGGTTCTGCCCGTCCTGCTGTGTCACTTTGGACCTGTCACTTAAGGTCCCAGAGCTTCCGTTTGGTGGGAGGAGTGGGGACACAGGGCCCCACATCTGGCCCAGACAAGGACCCCAACAAAGGCTGGTTCTCTTCTTCTTCCTTTTTTCACAGAAGGATTTTCTGGCATAGCAGGAGGGCACGTGTCTTGAGTTATCTCCTTAGGAGAGGGGATGGTTGTGTATTTCCAGGGCTGGGCACCACCTAGGAGCTTAATAAATAGCTCCTAACGGATGGAGTCTCACTCTGCTCCCTAGTCCCCATCTGCCAGACAGCTGGCTAGTGGAAGGGGAACAATCGTGCCAGCCAATGTCATCTGGCATCTGGAAAACGTGCAGGAAAAGCTGATTATCCAAATTTTTATTCCAATTAACGCAAGAAAAGGACCACATTCAGATGCTTTCTCCCTAGCTTTTCGCCTGCCTCCCCAGGGCCATGTAGAAGAGGGTATCATAGCAGGGAAAGCCAGGTTGTGCAGGCCCAACAGGGGGGGAGAGGGGGGGTAAGCAGGCTGTGGTGTCAGGATAGTGTCACACCAACTGATCACAGGGTCAGTGAAGCTGGTCCACACCTTGTTATTCTCAAGCCTGGTCAAGGGGACCACAGGGTTCCCAGCCCCGTGGACCGCTGAGCACACCTGGGTGGCTGAGTAAGTGGCGGAGGGGCAGCCGGTGGTGCAAGAGCCAAATGCTAGGACCTGTGGGCCCTGTTCCTGGTGGGCCAAGGGCTTACTATTGGAGCACATCAACTCTCCTCCCTACTCCCCGTGGCCAAAGAGCCTCCGGGGACCAACCCCTCCCCCACCTGCCTCGGGGGAACCCAGGACCCCCTCACGTGGAAGGAGGGGAGCCTCACTGGTTCTGTGCTGTTCTGTGAACACAGGGCACTGGGTGTGACCCCATCCAGGGCTGCTCCTTCCCCAGAGAGCCACTGGCCTCCCCGCTACACCTCCTTCAAGTCTTTGCTCACATCTCACCTCCTCCAAGAGGCCTACCCTGGCCAGTCTCCACCCACACCCTTTTTTATAACTGTGGTAAAATATACATAACATAAAATTTACCTTTCTAACCATTTTCAGGTGTACAGTCCAGGGGCATCAAGTGCATCCACACTGCTGTGCTACTGTCCCCACCATCCGTCTCCAGACCTTCTTCATCTTCCCATACGGAAACTCTGTGCCCGTTAAACAATAATCTCTCATTCTCCCACCCCCAGCCCCTGGCAACCACCCTTCTACCTTCTGTCTCTATGAATCTGACTATTCTTTTTTTTTTTTTTTTTTTTTTTTTATTAATTAATTAATTTATTTATTTATTTATGGCTGTGTTGGATCTTCGTTTCTGTGCGAGGGCTTTCTCCAGTTGTGGCAAGCGGGGGCCACTCTTCATCGCGGTGCGCGGGCCTCTCACTATCGCGGCCTCTCTTGTTGCGGAGCACAGGCTCCAGACGCGCAGGCTCAGTAATTGTGGCTCACAGGCCCATTCGCTCCGCGGCATGCGGGATCCCCCCAGACCAGGGCCCGAACCCGTGTCCCCTGCACCGGCAGGCAGATTCTCAACCACTGCGCCACCAGGGAAGCCCGAATCTGACTATTCTATGGACCTCATATAAATGGAAATCCTGGGGACTTCCCTGGTGGTCCAGTGGGTAAGACTCTGCACTCCCAATGCAGGGGGCCCGGGTTCGATCCCTAGTCAGGAACTAGATCCCGCATGCTGCAACTAAAACACGCCACAATGAAGATCACACGTGCCGCAACTAAGACCTGGTGCAGCCAAAACAAATAAATAAATATTAAAAAAAAAAAAAGGAAATCCTACAATATGTGTCCTTTTGTGTCTAGCTTATTTCACTTAGCATAATATCCTCAAGGTTCTTCCATGTTGTAGCATGTGTCAGAATTCCATTCCTTTTTAAGGCTGAATAATATGAATAATAACAGGCATAGACCACATTTTGTTTACCCATTCATCCAATGGTAGATGCTTGGGTTGCTCCCGCCTTTCGGCTGTTGTGAACAATGCTGTAAGGAACACTGTATATACCCAGAAGTAGAATTGCTAGATCATTAATTTTTTGAGGAGCTGTCATACTGTGTTCCACAGGCTGCGCTATTGTACTTTCCCACCATCAACGCACAAGGGTTCAAATTTCTCCACATCCTCACCAACACTTGCTATTTTCTGCTTTTTAAATATTAGCCATCCTAATGGGTGTGACATGGTGGCTGGTCTACTTTCAACATGGCTACCTCCCTCCCCACCCTGCACCCCACACTCCTGATCTCTTTGCTCTGTTCTACTCTCTTCTTCCCCTGCAACATCTAATATACTGTATAATTTGCTCATTTATTAAGTTTGGTTATGTTAGGGGAACCACTGACTGAAACTGCCCACCCTGGCCAGGCAAGATAGTAGCCATTTGCATGAGTTATCTTAACAACAGGAGGTCCTGGTAAGGAACGGGGAACTAACAAGCTACCACCAACCGGAAGAATTCAGGAAAGGTCAAAAGGAGAGAGGAGACGCCAGCCCAGACTACCAACCTCCCAGAATCCTTCTCGCTGGAATCCATCTTGGCTGAGTGATGCGAGCGCCACCAGGAAAGACCCTGAGTCAGAATGAGTGGCCAGAGACAACCCGGAAACTAACCCCATTACCATAAAACCCGAGTCTGCGAGCCACATGGCAGAGCAGTTCTCCTGGGTTCCCTTACCCTCCTGCTCTCTGCCCGTGTGACCCTTCCCAATTAAGTCTCTTGCTTTGTCAGCACGTGTGTCTCCTCGGACAATTCATTTCCAAGTGTTAGACAAGAGCCCACTCTTGGGCCCTGGAAGGGGTCCCCCTTCCTGCAACAGTTATGTTTATTGTCTGTTCCTCTGCTCCTCCCCTGGTCCCTGCTAAAATGTAAACTCAAGGCAGAGATATTTGGCTGATTGGTTCATCACTATTTTCCAAGGGCCTAAGACAGTGCCCAGCACATAGTAAATACTCAATGACTATTATAGGAATGAATGAATAAGTGAATGAATGCATGAAGAGACAGTAGAGTTGTCAGAAGGAGTTTTGGAGGCAGACACACCTGGCTTCAACCCCTGGTCCATCAATTACTTCCTGGTGTCTTTGGGCAAGTGACACGAGGACAAGAGTGAATACCTCACTGGGCTCCAGTGAGGATGAAGCGAGACACTGACTGGCCCACAGTGGGCGCTGAGTTAATGCCTGCGACTCAGAGCCAGACTGGACTCCCCAGCTAGGACACCAGGCTCAGCGGACTGGAGTGCAGCGGTGAGAAAGTCAGTTCCCTCTTGGATCAGGCAGCACCTCAGAGAGGAAAGTTCTTTCTCCAGCGCATGGGCACAGGCTCAGGTAGGCACCCCAAATAAGGGGCAGGGAGGGGTGGGAGACCACTGTGCCTCCCCACAGGAGGAAGGGGGGCTGCTGGGCCCCAGGACCCTCCTCCTCCTGTTGCTTCCGCCTGCGTTGATAGCTGCTCCACTTGGCAGAGCAGGGCACGTGGGCGATGGCCAACACACTGAGGAAGTGTGACCATCCGGGTCCCCTGGGGCTGCAGTGGCAGCAGCCCAGAGCGAGCCAGACACAGATGGCGGGGCGCTCAGGCAGCCGCCCGCATGCCAGCCTCCCACTCCTGCGCGCACTCCCGGGCCTCCGGAGGCGACCCTCTGGCAAAGCTGTTTGCAGCAAAAATCCAAACTGCAAGTAACAGCAGGGCCAGAAGAGAACCAGAGTGGGGAAGCAGATGGCAGCTTGCAGTGAGCACGGGCTGCCCTCCTGGGAGCCAAGTGCCACGAGGATGCTGGGCTCGGCTGGCATGGCTGCTTCCCACGGGCTCCAGCTGGGAGCGAGGGAGCCCCTGATTCTCCCAGCCTCCTGCAGGCTTGTGCCAAGGTGGACCCTCCCCAGGGGCCCTAACTGGGCTACTGGTTACCCTTCAGCCTGGGGGTGGGGGGTTGAGATGATTTAAAAACCGCCATGTGAAGCCACTTTCCTACTCCACAAATTCCTCTTTCAGTCAATCAACAAGCCACGAGGAGAGAGGGGGCGGGAAGCAGGAATACAGACCTAGCATCGATGGGCACCGGGGGACCCCAGCCAGGGCCATCTGTGATAAGACTACAGGGAAATCAAAAGCCCCCTGCTGGGAAAAGGTTCTAAAGTGATCTAAACAAGGAACCCGCTTTCCTCTTTCGCAAATGTCTCTTTCAATCAGCAAATCTTTCCGGAACACCTTCCATATGAAAAGCCCTGCAGGAGACACAGTCAGTGATAGTGCAGCCCAGCCTCTACTGAGTTATAATCAGGATGCGGAGTGAAACCGGGAAGGCACAGCAGACGCTGAGCAGAGAAGAGTGCTCTAATTGTATTAATCAGCTTCCAATTACTTACAAATTGGCCTTCTCCCCTTTCTAGCTCATCCCCCTCAGAGAATGCCTGCATCCTCAGAGAAGCCTTCCTACTCCACAGGTACATTTTAGAGGCTGCAGGAATGTTTTCTAGAATCCTGGGGAATCTGGATTCCAATTAACTTTCCCCCTGATTACAGTATAACTTTGAGTGAGTCACTCTTTTTTTTTAAATGAATCGGATTAAAGGCTAAACAATCAATGACGTGAATTTCTGGCTTGCAACGTCATGTGTTTAGAAGCCCCTGATGAGGTCCTTCCCAAGCTCACACTAACACACCCAAGAAAGCTCGTGAATAAAGGGCACACGAACACCAGCACAGGAGGGATCTGACATTTCACCTACAGTCAGTCTCCTCTCTGAAGACAGACGAGTGGGATGGATGAAACGGGTGTCACTGGCCCACCCACCCTTGCCTGCCTAGCAGGGATCAGGGTGCAGGATTGGGGCTGCCCCTGGGCAGCCTTCCTGGCGTGGCATGACTACGGGTTTCTGGTGCTGCTCAGGGGCTGTCTTCCCTCCTCTAATTCCGTCTTTATGGATGGGAGATAGACTCCCAGCAAACAACCGGCAGCAGTGGGAAGGAGCTGGCAACAGTGAACCGCATCTGGGAAGGTGTGTTTTCTTAAGTAAAGCTCAATCGTGGGAGAGTGGGGAGAGGGGGGAGAGCCAAACTAGGGGCTACAGATTTCCAAGTCCTCCCTAGTTCTGATGGCCAGAGGGCCAGGTCCCAGGAGAATCAAGGTACCTCCTCCATGGAGCAGAATCCCAGACAAAGGAAAGGGGCTGTGAACAGTGCTTGAGCTGCTTCTGGTAAACCCTGGGCCTGCAGCTCTCACAGCATCAGGAGGGGGATAAAGGCACATGTGCAACCACCAAGACCAAACACAGGAAACCACCAAAGTCAGACCAAAAAAAAAAAAAAAGGAATCAGTCACATGGAAGAAAAGTTTTAAGATTTTTCAGAATGGAGGGAAAAATGAAAAGAACTTGAAAATGACTTGGTAGAAGATGATAAACACACAAGGCAGAGAATGGAAATGCACTCTTCAAATTACAAGTGCTCCCGAGACCAGACTAGTTCAGGAACAAAGCAATAAGCAAAAACATAATTGAAAAGCTTTTCTGAATGGAAGATCCAAATATGTTTGTCCTAGACAAAAATCAGTGAAAATGACCTAGTCATATCCAGATAAAATTATTAACTTCCAAATATAGGCATAAATAATACTACCAGGTTATTTAAAAGGGAATAAAAGCATACACCTGGCTTCAGACTTCTCCCCCACGTCTCCGTTCTTGCCTTCAGAACTACTTTATGCTGAGCATCAGATCTTGTCAGGCTGCCTTCTCCTGTTCTCAGTTTTGACTTCACGGGCTACATCTGCTTGTTGCCTACACCACATCCTGGAAACTGTCTTCTGGTTCACAAGGTCCTTCCCTGGGGTTCTGCAGGTGTGCCTGATGTGCTATTTAACCAGTCCACTGAGGGATGTCTCATTCCCTTCTCTTTCTTTTTTTTTTTAGATTTTTTTTTTGATGTGGATCATTTTTAAAGTCTTTTATTGAATTTGTTACAATATTGCTTCTGTTTTATGTTTTGGTTTTTGGCCATGAGGCATGTGGGATTGAACCTGCACCCCCCTGTATTGGAAGGCGAAGTCTTAACCACTGGATTGTCAGGGAAGTCCCTTATTCCCTTTTCTGTGTCTTTAAATCTTGAACTTATATCAGAGTTTATTAATTTGCTGACAAGGAAACCAGGAAAGTGACCAAAGAACGTGCCCATCCACAGAGGGGACAGAAATGAGGTGGGACAGGGAGCTGGGAGACCGAACACTTATATAAGCAGCTGGTTTAATTAGGTAAAGACTGTAGTTTTGTGTGGTCACAAAAAACATCATATTCATGGCAGTCAGTACAGTGGATATCAGGGGCCAGGGACTCCAAGCTGTTGGGAGTGCCAACCAGGGATCAAAAATAAAAAACAATGAATAAGAAGCAAATGATAAGGAAACATCTGTGTCTGTTAATGACAAGGTTTACTGCTCTAAAAAATTACTGAAGTATCATTTGATTGAGTTTGTGAATTCCTTAATAACATTTTTCATTTTTAGAAATGAAAATGGTTCATTTGGTTCTTTTTCAAATTTGCTCATTCTTTTTTCAAATGTCCTATTTGTTCAGTTTGGCTTCTATTGCTTCTCTTATCTCTTTTACTTAATTTAAAAACTTATTTGGACTTTCCTGGCGGTCCAGTGGTTAGGACTCCACGCTTCCACTGCAGGGGGCACGGGCTCGATCCCTGGTCGGGGAGCTAAGATCCCACATGCCACGCAGTGAGGCCAAAAAAAAAAACTTTATTTATATTTCTTTCACAGTTTCACTATTATCTCTAGTTCTCTGGGCACTGATTCTCCTAGTCATTACATTTGCCTACTCTCCCTCATGGTGGTTCTTTTCACGTGTGGTTGGTTAGACAACAGAAGCCAAACTCACAGAATTTTGAGTGGGAAAGATTATGATCAATTGCATTATCAGTCAAGTCACTGTCTTTTTTGTATAAAGGCAACAGCTATTACCAGATAGCAAAAGACTCAGAAAATACACTGTCCACATGTCATTATTTAAGATCACATAGCCAGCTAATTATAAGTCAAAAGCAATAACTCAAGGGTCTATAGGAAAAGAGGTACTATAAACACTGATGTTTATTTTTCCCTTCTAAGTATCCATTCTGAGGACATAATCTCAAATGTAGGCAAAGAGCTATGTACACAGATATATAAAGCAATTAGCAATGAGAAGGAAAAAAGGAAATAACTCAGATGGCTTAAATTAGCAGAATATCCATATGACAGAATGTTTACAAAGAGTTATTGATTACACTGAGAACTGTTTACGATAAAATGTTAATTTTAAAACAGAGATTCAACAATATAAAGAAAAAAGACACAGAGAAAAGATAGAAAGTAATTATGCCAAAATGTTAACAGTGATTGTCTCTGGATAGTAAGATCATGAATTTTGGGAGGGTGTATATTTCTTTATGCTTTCTATACATTGTGAATGTCAATGATCCATATTAATTTTATAATCAGAAAAGAGTAAAATGTATAAAATATTTAAAATATGAAAACTTCTAAGGGTAACAACAGTCAAGAACTTAAATATCTGGGGTAATATTAAATAAGAAAGATGAAATATCATGGTACTAACTCTGACATTATAGTCTATAATTTATACTCAACACAGTAGCCAGAGTATCCTTTAAAAATTGGGGGAGGATTCAGGTCATGCCTCTCCTCTACTTCAGACCTTCGAGGGCTCCCCATTTCACTCAGAGTAAAAGCCAAAGTCCTTCCAAGGATCTACAAGGACCAACATGATCTGACCCCCTGGCACGTCTCTGACCTCCTCTCCTGAACCTGACTTTGCTCCAGTCACACTGTTGTCCTTGCTGTTCCTCAAACCTACTAAGGACATACCTGCCTCAGGGCCTTTGCACTTGCAGTGCCCTTTACTTGGAATGCTTTCTGTCCACACAGCCACATAGTGTGTTCCACACCTCAGCTCAAATGACATTTTATCAGTGAGCCCTTTCCTGACCCCTGTATAAAATAGCAGCTACCCCTATGTTCCCATCACCCCGTCCCCTTTACCAAGTACTTTTTCACCATCTGTGACATGGCAGAACTTACTTTATTGCGTATGTGGTCTCCATCTCCCATGAGAAGAGTTCTTTTGCCTGGTGCATAGAAGATGTCCAATAAATAAGCATTGAATGCCCGAACAAATAAATGCGTGAGACTGTAAGCTCCTCAAGAGCAGAGGGGCTGAAGCTGACACCACTGCATCACTGAAGTGCACACAACAGGCAGCAATGCCAACCTGACGGTCCCAGGGACATGTAACCAACATTCAACTCACTCCAGAAAAAAATACTTATAATTACAGCCAAAGATGACAGCAGAGAAGAGTCAAATGGAAAAAGAAGATAAGGGTGTTTGGGCACAGTAATATGAGAGTTTCCATCAGAAAAGGCAAGATCTTCCATCAGCACATGGTTTTTGCTGCACGACAGAACTCCACATTTTTATCACAGACTCAGAACCAGCTCTATGTGGCACTTAAAATGACATTTCAAATGCTCTTTCTATTTAGCTATCTCTTTGTTGAGATTAGATATTTTTCTACGGAAAAAAAAAGGCATTAGGAAACCAATTTCCCTGGCACTCTCCCACCCTAAAAGCAGGCAGGAAAATGCAGCACTTGGGTATGGTATCCACAGGCACCCGGACAGACACACATACTTTCAGGGCCCGTCCACGCCTCCTAAATGTCCACAGTCTGCCTGGTCCTGCAGAAAAGGAATACAGCATCCTTGATCTTGCTCAGTTTTATCAGCCTCTAGAAACTCAAGGACAAACTGATAGCATAGTGCACAGCTTCATATTCTTTACTTTAGGAAAGATAAGAAAATTCATCCTAAGCTATTTCAGACTTTTCTGGGCATTGGAGCGCTCGGAGATTAGGACGGGCTAGTGGTGGACGCTGCCAGCGGTAGCTCAGGACTGTTAATGAGCGTGAGGGTAACTCATGGTGGGGCTGGACGGGGGCAGCTGACCCCCACCCAAGCCCTCCACTAAATTATTACATTTGCTAAATTTGTCTTTCCTCTCATCCCCCTCCTTTTCCTGGACAATTCCTTCATCTCTGTCCTCCCCACAGCTCAGCCGCGTCTTGTCATCCTGCTCAGGAATCTCCTACAAGATAGTATTTTAGGGAATTTTCCTCTCTCGTGGATGCCTGCATCTTAAAAGGGACCCCTTGAAGCCCAGAAGGACCTCAAGTTCAGAGGGGGAATTTTCAGCTGGGTAAGAGAGGTAGGCTTCTAATATTGATGGAGTGCCTATTCTAGGCTGGACATTCTGTACACTTTGTCTACTGTAATGATGTTGCTGAATTTTCACAGTATCTCCATGAAATAGGTATTATCGTCTCCATTTCAGGATGAGAAATCAGGGACTTCTGGGCAAGACAGACTAGAATGTTAGTTCACCCTTGGAGGCCCTGCCTACTATCTTCCCTGTTCCAAAGGCACGGCAGTGATACATGAAAAGATTCCAACAAGGAAGCTCAACTGTGCTCAGAAGTAAGATATATATCTCGATGGATCAGAAGCTCCAAATATTTACTATTTTGAGGGGCTGAAGGCACAGCCTGCTGACTCAGAACCCAGAAGCAGGTGGAGGGAGCTGGAAGATTGGTTTTCTAGGGGTACAGGGACTAAAAGTCTTCCATGGGAGGTGGGGGACCAGTCCCTGAAATGGGGGCTGGTGAAAGCATTTTCCATCTGAGAGAGGAAGTTGAAAAAAGCAGAGATACCACCTCACCACCGTCCTAAGACTAAAGCTTATCTGTGAATGTGAACAGTGAGAGAAGCTGGAAGAAGCACACACGTAGCCAGGGCCTGGCCAGACTGCCTATGGCTTTGACGATTGGCTCCAGGAATAATCCCATTATCGCTGTGAACACGCAGCTCATCACTAACCCAAGACAGCTGGCCCTGCGCCGGGGGACCCAGGACCTGGGTGGAGGCAACTTGAAATCACTCGGCAAGGAGAGCTGGGTGGAGGTGATGAGCAAGGAGAGGAAGAGAGAGAGACGGACTCCCACTCAAGATGAGCAGACAAACCCCAATTCCAAAACACCCGAGGAAAGCTGTCGCTGAGAGAGACAACCAACAAAGAGTCTCCAAGATTTAGCGAGCTGGAAAGCAGTACTGAAGAATTTACCCAGAAAGTATCTCAGAAAGGTAAAGAAAAAAACGAGAAAGCAGAGTTGGGAGCTATGGAGAATGGATGGAGAGGCTTGGAACTGTATCCCACAGGGTTTCCAGGATGGGAGACTTGGAATGGCAGGGCAGCAACATTCAAGGATATCATGGCTGAGGAGTTTCCCTAACTAAAGACATTTTATGGATCCTCAGATGAAAGGCGCATATTAATCACCAAGCAGATAAGTAAAAAAAATAAATCCACATCTAGAAAACCTGGGGCATCTTCCCTCTACCCGACTCCTTCTGTTCCTGAGATCCCTGGCCCATGACCTCCCCCAGGAGCTGCCTGACAATGTCCTCCACTGTTTTAGCCCCACTCCTGATCCTGGTACAGTGAGGAAAGCCCTGGGTTTGGGGTTGGGAGACGTAGGTTCGAGCCCCCCATCTGTTACTGCCTCAGAGCCCTTGCTGAGCCTTGATTTCTTCCCTTCAAATGGAATCAGAAGTAGAATGATAGGAACTTAGAACCAGAAGGGACTTTGGGGGCGGCGTCATCACAGCAGACCACGGCTGTCAGACCCACTAACTAGCTCGGTGCCCACAAGATACTTAACCTCCTGCGTTTCCATTTCCCCATCATTGAAAGGGGATAATAACAGCACCGGCCCCGGGTGTTGCATAAGGATGAAATGAATTCATTCGTGTAAAGAACTTAGCACGGTGCCGGGCGCAGAGTAAACCTTCAACCCGGGGCAGCCATTTCTGTTATGATAATAATAACAGATGCCCATGAAATGCCACCTGCAACCTACACTCAGTGCGAGGGGCTCCCCACTGAAACCACAGACCCCAGGCAGAGCAGAACCAGGGCCCATTGCCCCCTCTGCACTGGGGAACAGGCAAGCCAGCCGGCTGCCCTCCCCACCCTCGTCCCGGGCAGCCCCTGGTAGGCCCTCCTTGGCCTTCTGAGAAGCCCCTCTCCGTGACCAACCATTAACTTCCCCGAATTCGTGCACGCCCCGGCCCCGCCCAGGCCCCCCCCCCAGACCCCGCTGCCCCGGGTACCCTACCTCTCTCTGCTCACTGCAGATCTTACACAGCCACAGGGGCCGCTTCTGGCCGGGGGAGGCCTCGATCCCGCATTTGGTGCAGACTTTCTACAAGAGAGAGGACACGGGAACGTAAGCACTCAGGCCCTTCCTCCTCAGCTGAGGGGCTGGGAAAACTATAACCAAGGAGCCCTTTGGCACCTTCTGAGGGGATGGTTTTGCTTCAGGCCCCAAGGGGAGATAACCAAAGGATACAGATCATCTAAAACCCGTAGCTGGCTTTGGGGCACAATAGGTGTGCCCATCCAAGGATCTCCGTGATAGAAATTCACCCGCACAAGTACATCCTGTTGGGATCACGTCAAAAAAAATAAGCTTGCTGAGAGTCACAGCTGCGTCATTTTCAATAGCAAGGAACTGGAAACAACCCAAACGCCCAATGCCAGAGGCCGATCCAGGCAAACACAACTGAATATGATACGGCCTTAACACAGTGGACTGTGTCGGTCCCTGGAAATGTGGGCAGGAAATGATGTTGTTCAACAAAGAAAACAAAAACAAACAAACAAAAAAGAGCATGGAATAGTGAAAGGAAGGGGAAGACCAGGAACAAATTAATTAATTAATTAAAAAAAAAAAAAAAAAGAACATGGAGCAAAGAAAACAGACATTTGTATATAACCATGCAAAAAACTCACTTGTGTGCCTGACAAGGTAAGACAATGATATGGTGAGAAATACCAGTGACCGCTTGGGCACTTCCTTGATGCCGAGGCCCTTCATTTAACGATCCCAGGACCCCTATTATATAAGAATTAGGCCCACTTTACAGGCAGTAGTTTGAGAATTGCTCAAGTTCACGCAGCAAGTAAGTAACAGACTCAGGTCTGCCTCTAGAGCTGCTGTATAACTGCCCCGGGACACGTAAGCAGCCAGAACCTAGTCTCTGCAGCGCTTCTCCTTCTACAGAGTTGCTGAAGATCATATAACTTCTCGGTACATATTTTGCTTCCCCGAGATGCACAGCCACAAGCCCTGGTGGGAAAAAGCCAGATGAAAAGCACCAGGCGGCAGAGGGGCACTTGGTGGGGCTGAGGCCTCTTCTGGGCTAACCCAGGCAGAGTCTGATTCAGGGACAGCGTGTCCTCCTCAGAGAACAGTCACACCAGCTCATCAATCCATCTTTCCGCCGCTGCGTGGAAGCCGCCCGGTCCCTGCGGGGCTTGGGGCTCTCTCCTTCTCTCTCCTGTCGAGGGAAGGCTACATCTGCGGCTTGGCCTTTTCTGCAGGCTGCCAACTGAGCAAGGAGCACACCTCTCCACGGAGAGGGAAATGCCACCAGCTTGGCTTTTCAGAGCGTGTTGTCACCGCCTGATTGGGCAGTGGGACCACAGGAGGTGAGGAACCAGCTTGTGGCAGGAGGGGAGCTATGACACATTCGTGGGGGGTGTGCATTTGCTTCCATCAGACCCGCAGGTACAAGAAATGTCACTTTTCTTTTCTTTCTCCAAATAGACTGTAATCGGCTCCAAGCTCCTGTCCCTCTGGGTTGGCAGAGAAGTCCATCCCAGTCTGTCTGGGCCCGGCGCTCGCAAAGGTCCCAGGCTTGGGGTCTTTCTTTGGTGGCGCAGTACGTCTGGGAAGGGTCCCCTGGGTGCTGCCGGACCGCTCACTGCTGTGCTGCTCTCCCTCTGAGCTCCCACGGTCCCTCGGAGGGGGAAGGGGCCTGGCCACTTCTGTGTCAGGCCTGGGTTTGGGATCTGTGCCAGGCTGGGGTGCCGCCTCTCTGGGGGCCAGCAGCCCGTCCCCCTGGAGCCCCAAGCCACCAGTCTGGAGACTCTCCCTTCCCCACTAGAGCTGCCTCTTGCTACCCCTTCCAATGCTCACCCCAACCCTTCTACCTCTAGGACAGGGGCCCCCATAAGCCCATAAGATGGGCCTCAAGAAACACACACGGGCCCCTCCTCCCTGGGGTAAAGAGAGGAAGGAGGCGCTGAAGCCAGCTGGCTGTTTTTCCTGCTCATTCCCATGATCCCGAATAGATGGTACACGTGGGAAAATTAGCGGAGCCATCTCAGAGAGGCGAGGTTTTCCTCTTGTGTTTTCTACATGCTTGTAGGGTTCGACGACAGCTTGTCCTCCAAGCGCGCAGTGTGCCCTGACCCCCTCCCAAGGCTGCTGAGTCAGACGACGCTGCCGGGAATCGGGAGAGAAGACCAGTTCCTCCCATTATGGAGCACCCGGCCCTGCCACCCCGGCAACAGAGCGTGAAGGAGGTGGGTGTCATGATGTCCATCATACGGGCGAAGAAAATGAGGCTCAGAGATGTTGAAGACTGCCCGCAGTCCCACAGTTAGGTAGCGACAATCAGGATTTGGGAAGCTCCTCTCTTCTGGACCTTAGGAGAGCTGAGCACCCACGTGGAGCACAGCCCTGTGTTGGGAGGGTGGGGCCCGGTGAGGCACCCAACGCTCAGTCCCAGGTCGGCCTGCCTGCCAGGCCAAAGGGCATGTCTGGCTGCCTTGAAGGAGTGACATTTAAGCAGGGTTTGAAGGATGGGCGTGCACGTGCCCTCGATAAATAGCATCTGATTGACTGACTGATCATCTATGCTGTTGGGCGGCAGGGAAAGAAGCTAGGAGAGAGTGCTTGAAAGCTGTGTCCTGTCTTCTACCCAGAGAACACAGCACACGGAACCACCTGACCTGGGGGCAGGAGCCGTGTGGACCAGTCGCCTTCCAGAGGCAGGGTCAAAGGCTGTTGGGTCAGCTCCCAGTCCTGGTTGGGGAGGGATGGATGGCATGTCCCAAATGTTCTCTCCTCCCCTTGTCCTGTGGGGTTCTGGAGGGAGTTGGGGGTGACATGACAGGGCATACCCTCCCTGGCCCATGGGCAGCCCTGTTTTCAGGCTACCAGCCATCACTAGTGGAACCCCCGGTCAGTCCCAGCCATCTCTTGGTCCGTCTTTACAAGCTCCAGCGTCTCTAGCTGGGGAATCCGGGCCAGCAAAAAGATAACATGCCCCAGTTCAAATAATACATAATTGCTGTTCTATTAAATCTCGACCAAGAAGAGAATAATGAGCCTTTTCCCCTTATGGGCTTGGTCTTTGTTCCAGGTTCCAATAAAGAAAATTAAGCAGGTGGTATTTTAAAAAGCCAGTGAGAGAGAGTGTGAGCCGGCCACAACATCAACCCAGTGCAAAGGGAACACTGCACAGTCGTGTCAAGGACAGCCGGGCCTGGGAGTGGCCACCAGCTTCCCTGCCAAGTGGGTTTCCATTGAGCGGAATTGCCCGGGGTGAGTGAGCGCTGGCTTCCCGGGCTTGGCTCTCTCATGCTTCCTGCAGCCTCAAACTGTGTCTGAGCGTTAAACAAACCAAGTCTAGCTTCTGGGCCTGACTCAGACGCTCCTTGCATTCCTTTTGCAAATGTACATCCCATCCCAGAACATGCACGGGGAAAGGGGGTGGCTCAGGGTGTAGCCCACAGGACACAGGCTTTGGGGCAGGGGAGCGCAGAGTCTGCCATTTAGATGCAACCTTGGACTTGTTATTAACCTTCTCTGAGCTTCATTTTCTTGTCCTGAAAACGGTGGTAACAGGCAGGCTCATGTCACACTTAGGAGGGTCAAAGGAGATGATTGACGAAAGTGCTCAGCACAGTACACGGTAAGGAGCAGGCAGCAACCATAGTCCTGCACAGCTGTCTCAGTGAAGGATGCCACACGCATCAGTCATATAAGCCAAAAACCCAGAATCATCCTTGATCTTCACTCTCCCTCATGCCCATCCAAATAATCCATCTCCAAGAACTCTAAATCTCACTAGAACTGTCCACTCTCCTCCAACACCCTCCCTATCCATACTGCCATCTCCGGGGCCTGCACCATGGCCCCACCCCACTTTGGCCAGCCTCCAGTTGGTTCCCAGCATGGAAGCCAGCGTGATCTTTTCAAGATGCAAATCTAGTCACGTCCTGTCTACCGTCCTTGCCAGCTTAGGAGCCTCCAGAGACTACCTGTTGCCCTCTGGATGAAGACCACACCCTTCCACATGATGCATGATGCCTGCTCAGGGTAGACCTATCTCCTTGTGACCTCAGCTTGCACCCCTCTCCCCTACTCTACTGCCTCGTTCTCCATCTCAAGCCCCAGCCGTGTTGGCCTGACTTCAGCCCCTGGTCCTCAATCTGCTCTTCCTGCCACTGGACCTTGGCACGTGCGGCTCTCTCTGTCTGGGATGTACCTGATCACACACTCTCCTTATTAGCCTGTGCATCCTTCAGACCTCAGCAAAAGCAAAAGCACCGCTTCTTCATGGAAGCCTTCCCTGCCTTCTTACCCTGTTGGAGCTTCCCTAACAGGCTCTTGCCTCTTCTCCTCCACTGAGACTTACCCTCATTTGTGTGGCTGTGTAACTACGATCACTTCCCCTACTAGGCTGTCAACAACCAGAGGGCAGAGGCCGCGTCTGTTTCTGTTCACCTTCCTGTTTCTGGTATCTGGCATGATGAATTTTTGTGGAATAAACGAATGAACAAATGAGAGCTACTTTTAACATTACACCTGAGAAGGCAACGTGTGGCCCCTCCTGGAATGTGCCAACCTGCTGGTGGGAAGAGACGCACAGAAACAGGAAACACTCACTGGGCAGCAGGGGGCAGGGGGTGCCCCGTCCGCACTGAGTGATGCTGATTGGTCAGGCGACGGGAGATCAGACAAGGAAGAGCCTCCTCTGGGGTGGGGTGTCAGGGGTGATGGGACTGCTGCCCGGTGGGCCTCACTCTCAGTGGGCGGGGCAGGAATCCAGGCTGGGCTGGCCACAGAGGAAATGACACTGAGGGTCCTTTGCTAAGGGTGGCGGCAGAGATGTGTGCCCCGCCCTCCACGTGACCACTCCTGCCTGCCTCCCCAGGGGGGCATCCTGCAGGCTGACTGTGTGTTCAGACTCTTTCCAAGGTCTGTGGGGTGCCCTCCTGGGCATCCTCATACCCTAGGCCACTTCGGTCACCCCAAGACTCCCTGGAACCCCGCCTCTCCATCCAACATCATCACCTTCACCTTCCCACACTGTAGGTCAGAGTCAGAGGCACGACAAGGTCTGGGAGACCACAGAGCTCGGGTACCTCACTCCCAGGCCGGCCTTCCCATCCTCACCGTGAGCCCCTGACTCATTCCACGCAGAGCCCTCACGCTCCATGGCGGAGTCCCCAAGCTGCTGCCGAGTAGAGGGGAGCAGGTGCGGTGCCCACGCGGGGGTGGGAACGAAACTGCTCGCACCCCTCCAGAGCACTTAGTACCCGGGAATCAGCCACGCCCTCCGTGACAGGCCCTGAAGGCTTCGCTGCGTCATCCATCACACGGAAAGCGGTGTTCCCGACACTCAGCCCACCAAAGAAAGACGAAATTGTGCTTAAATGTTCCATACAAAGAGGCCAGAAAAATGTACGCTGTGCTGCAGGAATGAATAATGGCGATGGTTAATTTGAAAATATTTGGTGCTTCAATTCAACAAACATTTATTCAATACTGGGTGGAAGGTGCTGTTCTAGGAATGGTGAGGATGAACAAGGCACGGCCCTTTGTCCTCAACGAGGGTTCCATCGAGCGGAGGACTTGATGAACGAGCAAAACTCATCTGGAAAAGGACTTGCCCAAGAGCTTCAAGACTGAAACTGGAAAAGGACTTGCCCAAAAGTTTCAAGTTTCACCGACTGAAATTTGTCAGTGAGACGGTCTCTCCTTAGGAACCAGGCAGCAATGATGCTCATGGAGTGGTCGCCCCCGACCCGCACCCCAGGAAAGCAGGGTAAAGAAATGGCTGTGTCCAGACGATCACAGCACAGGCACGAACAACGTGAAGAAATCAGCCCACGAGTGTGCATTTCACGCCAGCCAGTGTTGTTCCCCATGCTAGAACTCGAATCTTCAGCAAGGAAAAAAATCCGATTGTGTTTTGGAGAAAGGTACTCGGCAATAAAAATGACGACGTAAACAGAAAGAATGAAAACAATCACGACGGAACTGTGTATTTACTGACATGGAGCAATGTTCACAATAAATTAAGTTAAAAAAGCATGTTATAAATAGTAAGCCTAGTGTGATTCTCTACCATATAAATATGTATATGTGCCTATATCTATTTAGAAGTAGATATATGCACAGAAAAATATCTGGAAGGAGACCGGCCAAAACATAAATCGAATTGTGCTAAGTTGAAATCTATTTTAAATGGGTAAGCAGAATTCCTATTTCAAGGAAGGCTATGCTAAATGTTTTGGGCAATCACTTGCCCCGACTTCAGTTTTTGACCCTATCTGGATTTTTGTGGGTCAGGATAGATTAAAGAAGCTGAAGGTATAGGCACAAACAGGAGGGAGACTGGACCTGTTGGTTGAGTGTGGCTCAAATGTAGATAGTCAGCCTTGCCTCCACCCCCCTCCACCTCCTCAGGTGGTGTCCACGGGTCACTGACCCCTCTGATCACAGGATCAGTCCTGTTCAACCCCAAGACATCAGCCAGGCTTGGAGATGCATCACCAGCCCTGGAGGGCCAGGAGTGCAGGGGCTAGACATGGCCTCCTTGCTATAGACAGACTCAGTATCTGGAACCCAGGTTCTGCTGCCAAATGACTTTCAGTACGTTAGATATTGATGTACGTATTAAAAATATTTATATACTTTAGATATTGATGTACATATTATAAATATTTATATACTTTCTCAAGCCCTGGTGCTACACCAGGCATCAAGGTAGGTGCTTTATGTAGAATCTCACTTAATTTTCATAACCACACTAAGAAGTGGGTATTACGGTCCCTATTTTATCAACTCAGGATCTGAGGCTTGAGGCTAAGTAACCTGACCACGAGGAGCTGGGTTGTGAACCTTGTGCTCTTTGAGCCCCAGGTTTCTGCTCAGACAAGAGACTCATCCAAGCCTTCCTTCTCCACCGGCGGCTCAAGTGAAGGCAGGGCTGGCTCCCTGGGCCCCGGTCCCTCCTCCAGAACACCAGACTCGGTCAAGCCTCAAGTGGGAGAGGGCACAGCCAGGGCCCTCCTCTGTTCATTAGGACACAGTCTGGGGGCCAGCAGGGCTGAGGGCATGCTGACCTGAGCCCTGACCACTGCAAATACTGAGTCACCCAAAGACGCACAGCCTTAAGAATGCCAGCCACCTGCTGCTTGGCCTGAGACAGAAGCCAGGAGGCGACCGGAGAAGAATTTCAGAAGGAAGACAAGTCTCTCTGTGCTTCCAACACGGGTGCCATGCCGGGGAAACGCCAGCCTTCCTGTGTCCCGGCTGCGGGTGGCAGGTGTACTAACCCACGCAGCGCCACTCTTCACCTCAGTCTCTGGAAGGCTGCCCTGCTTCCTTTGAGTGAGCCCTCCCCAGCTCCCCACCAGATGAGCCACTGATGCTGCGTGGGGACCACCTGCAGACCCCAGCCCTGGGCAGCCCCCAGCCACCTCTCCCAGCTGAAAGGCAGCACTGCAGATTTCAGGACTAGCCTCCAAAGCACTGCCTTCCATCTCCTGCCACTCGCTACCGTGAGCTCCGCATCCTGAGCAGAGAGGAGGGTTAAAAAGGCAATGGGGGGCTTCCCTGGTGGCGCAGTGGTTGAGAATCTGCCTGCCAATGCAGGGGACACAGGTTTGAGCCCTGGTCTGGGAAGATCCCACATGCCGCGGAGCAACTAGGCCCATGAGCCACAACTACTGAGCCTGCGCGTCTGGAGCCTGTGCTCCGCAACAAGAGAGGCCGTGATAATGAGAGGCCCGCGCAGCGCGATGAAGAGTGGCCCCCGCTTGCTGCAACTAGAGAAAGCCCTCGCACAGAAACGAAGACCCAACACAGCCAAAAATAAATAAAATAAATAAATTAATTAATTAAAAAAAAAAAGGCAATGGAAGGAGCTCGAGATGAACATTCATAAGCGCGTACTAAAAAGGCATGCCTAGGAAGTGGCTCTGGATCATCTCTGTGCTCGTGCCCCACTGCGTGCCTGATGGGACCTGGGGTACCTCGGGCAGGAAGAGGCTGCCAGGCTGCCGGGAGGTGGGGGCGCCGCTGGCTCCCCACCCCCACCTGCCCTTGTTACTCTTCCTGGTCCTGCTTATCCTCAGCATCACCTCTCAAAACGGAGACTCCGTGCTCGGTTTTTGCCTCTTTCCCAGGCAAACGTGGGAAGCAAAGATTTGAGCTGTCTCGACGGGCCCTGGGGGCATGCACGGTGGGTGACAGGGGGGCCAGTGGATGCACCACAGCTGCAGATGAGAGTTTGGGCAAAGGAGCGGAGACGGGTTATTCAGTCTGAAGCTGAGAGGGAGGTTTTAAAGACCAGCAAATCTAATAACGTACGATCAAAAGGGGGACCACGTGAGACACGGCCCTGGGTCTCGAGGAATTCATTCATTCCTTCAGCAGGCGGCTGTGCGGGGCACGGTGGGTACTCAGCCCCTCGGGGGGAAGAGACATGCAAACACTGGCTTGCGCAGACGGAGCACTGACTCCTGGTGAGACTGAAGCGTGACAAGGCAGAAGCACTGGGTGGAAGGGAATTATGCACAAATCATGGAAGGGATGAGGGCTGAGGGGATGGCCGGGGAGCCGGTGCGTCTCAGGCGAGGGCCAACGTCGACCCCCGAGGCTGGGGTGTGCCCCTCTAAGGGCGTGCCGGACCCTCCAGGGCCGAGGACAGGACACTTGTAGCGGGAAAAGCACATTCAACAGTATGCTCACTTTTTTCAAACATAAAATATTATTTTGAAATTTCAAATAGCATTAAAAAAGGTGGAAGGTTTCTACATTTATCTAAAGGGAGTCTGGGTTTTGAAAGGCTAAACGAAACTGCTCTGAAGTCCCGATGGGGAAGAAGGACAGGTGGGGACTCCACACTTCTCTCTCTCAACCTCTAAGGGGACCTTGGGTCTCACGGGGCCTTGTGTGGGGACAGGCGATGGCACTGACTCTCCCCCGGGGTGAATGAGGGTAGAAATCAATGGGCGTCAGACATAGAAAGCAAACGTATGGTTACGGAAGGGGAAGGGGGTGGGAAGGGATAAATTAGGAGTTAGAGATTAACAGACATACACTACTATGTATAAAACAGATAAACTACAAGGACCTACTGTATAGCACAGAGAACTCTACTTAATATCTTGTAATAACCTATAATGGAAAAGAATCTGAAAAAGAATGTATCTATATATGTTATATGCATATATAATATGTGTATATATAACTGAATCACTTTGCTGTACACCTGAAACTAACACAACATTGTAAATCAACTATACTCTAAAATTAAAATTAAAAAAAAAAAACCAAGGACCTACTCTATAGCACAGGGAACTATATTCGATGTCTGTAATAACCTAAATGGAAAAGAATCTGAAAAAGAATATATCTATGTATATATAGCTGAATCACTTTGCTGTACACCTGAAACATTGTAAATAAACTATACTTCAATTAAAAGAAAAAAGTAATCAGTGAATGGTTCTATAAGGGGTTCTCGGGCGCAACCCTCCTAAAGTCTCCCAGGCCTGGAGTGCACCCTAGGGCCCCCCGTCCCTGGGCCAACCTGCCGAGGGGGGAAGACTCTGGGGTAGGTGGAGTCCAGCCCACGCGAGGGCTCCCTGACCCACGCTGAGCTTTCCTGAAGCTCTGACCGTGGCCGGCTCCTCCCCGCCTGGGTCCCGCCAGTCCTTCGGGGACGACTCCTGGAACCCTCACTAGCTCCTTCCAGCCCTACAGGAAGAAACCCCTCGCTCCTGGAACTGGCGGGGCCTGGGCCATGGTTGAGCTCATCAAGTCCTCTGGCCTCTCAGCCGCGGGCCCACATGGCTCCGTCCAAATCCCTGGCCCAGCGGTCTCCCGGGACCGCCACGTCACACGGCGGCCTGCAGCTCTCCCACCCCACTCTGGCCGGGAGGGAGTCAGGGCAGAGGAGGGCCCAGGTGGTGGAGGAAGCGGGCTCACATCCTCTTGCTCCCTGCCAGGTGGTTACTTAGAGTTAGAACTCATAGTAATGATAATAGTCACCGTTTACTGAGCACTTATTCCATGCCTGGCACCCAGCTCAGCGCTCAACACACGTTATCACACTTAATCTCGTTTATGTTCACAACAGCCCTGTGAGGGAGTTTTTATGATCCGAATGCCTTGGATGAGGAAGGCATCCTCATCCTCAGAGATCTTGGGTAGCTTGGCTAAGTTCACGTCACCAGGAGGTGGCAGAGCCAGGATGGGGACCCAGGTTCATAATCATAAAAAGCAAGAGCTTATATAACACGTACTGTGTTGCTGGGCACGGCAGGAGTGCTTCACACAGATTAGTCACTCAGATGATGGCACTGGGGCAGACAGCCCAGGTGACTTGTCCGGGGCCACCCAAGGAGAGTAAGTGGAGGGCCGGACTGGGGTCCCAGTCCCCATCTTGCCTCTCACCCATGCCCGTTCTGACCCCCACCCTAGTTGAGAAGGATGCCGATGGGGCCAGGAAACGGATGTCCTGAGAGAGAGGAAGTGGATGGGGTTCTCCAGTGGACAGTGGTGGTCTGAAGACACATTGCCGAGACAGACACTGGCCATCCCGGGAACATGAACTCAGGGAATTAAAGGCCCCAGACACAGCCAGCTCCAGCCTCCCCCAGCCAGGCCATGGTTGTATAACCAACCTCTGTTTTCCCGAAGCATTGGGCTGGGGCCTCCCACAGATAATCTCTCACCCAGAGGCGTGCCTGCCACCTGGTAGCCGCCTGGCCCAGGCTCTGTTACAAGAGCACAGCCAAAGAAGAGGCTGGATCATTTTGGTTTTCTGTCCTCACAACCAGCATCCTAAAAACACCCTGCCTCTATCAGCAGCCTCCCAGCTAAGGCTACAAGTGAGCCTGGCTCCTCTGGGGCTGGCCCAAAGCCATAACTTGGAGGGAGGGCCAGGCAAGGAGCCCCTGGCCAGGTGTGCCGAGCAGATCCTAGCTCCGAAATTCTATGGCTCTAGGGTGTGTGACCAGCCTGTGGGACGGACCCCCAAAGATACTGAAGTCACAGCCCTGTTTTGGAACGCTTGAAATCTCCATGGGAAGGCTAGGTGGGGGTCTCCGGTGGACCTTCACCATCCCTCCCCCTAGAATTCGGTGGGGGAGCAACTTTAGCTGCAGGTTGGGCCAGTGACGTCAAGAGCATTCAGCAAACACTTCCTAAGGCCCTGCTGCTACCAGGCCCTGGACTAGGTGGAGAACACAGCGAGGCTCACAGGCTGAGGGCACAGAAACGAGAAGACGGATGCAAACATATGTGAGAGCCTTCCTCCTCGGCCCCTGCCTAACTCGCCAGCCTCACCAAGCCCACCATGCCAGCCCCAAACGCCTCACTGCCTGTTCCCAACACTCTAGGTACTTCCCTGCCTCTATGCATTCACCCAGGCTTTGCCTCATGACTAGCGAACTCATACACATCCTTGAGGAACAACTCAAATGTCTCCTCCTCTGTGACTCCTTCCTTGATTTCCCCCCAGGGGAAGCACTAGTTACTCCCTCCTGTGTGCTCCCAGTATGGGTCAACATCTCTAGAGGAGTGTTAATTGCATCATATTGAAATTGTCTATCCCGTGACTTTGCCCCCTCTAGAAAAAGGACATTGTTGTTCTTGTTTAAATCCCCAAGTTTAGTAGGTATCTGGCATGTAGTTGGCTAGGAAGGAAGGGAGGGGCTGACTGACAAGCATCATGGGCTGTGGGGTTGGGATTCTGCAGACATCTGGGGACCGATGGTGGTTTTTAAGGATGGGAGGGGCACGATCAGATCTGAGTTTCAGAAAAATCACCTTTGCTGAAAATACAGATTCAGTCACTCCTGGTCAATTTGTCCTCTGTATTCTCAGCAGAGGCTCTTTTTCCAGAACACTCCCAGATGCCTATGGAATTCCAATCCTAGCTGGGTACGGAAGGTGAGGAAAAGGAAGGACTCTGGTTCATTCTAGAGGCTGCCAGCTGGCCAACAGGATGGACGGTGGTCATGTTAACAGAGTGGGGACGAGCGGCCGGCAAAATATTTGGCTTTGGACACATGGGTACTTGCAGTGCGAGTGGACTCCTTGGAAGAGCTGTCGCGCCGCAGGTGACACCCAGGTCCAGAGCTTGGGAGGAAGGCAGGGGACAGAGACGAGGGAGGGCCAGCACACGGCGTTGCCTGAAGCTTGGGAACACAAGGCAAGTGAGAGGCCGTGTAGATGGGTGAACTTTCGATACTGATCTGAGTGCATCTACTGTCAGTTTCACCACCCTTAGAACAGGTGCTTCAGGAGGGGCCGAGGCTTGGCCTGACCCTGAGGTCACTCTGGAACCTGGACTGGTGCTTGGCACACTGTAGGTGCTCCGTAAATGTTTGTTTAGGCTGAAGGAGATATGAGCATTTGGGCTCTGATGGAGCTGGTGGGGGGGGGAGGGCATAAGGAGGGGGAGGGGCCTCCGTGGGGGTGGGGCCAGGACCTGGGGGGGCAGGAGGGGCCCCAGCGCAGAACCAGAGGGGAGGGGCTGGATGCAGACAGTCGGCCAGACAACAAATTCAAGCTGCTGGGCCAAAGAGAACAGGGTGGGGAGTGGGGAGGGCTTGGGGAGACTAGAGAAGGCCAATCCAGGGTCCACAGGAAGCCAAGTTAGCACAGGTTCCCCCCACCAGCCCAGTGTGGACATTCAGCCCTCGGCAGCCTCACCTGTCCCAGGGTCAGCACCGTCTTCTCTGACTTTCCAGGGTTATCCTAACTCTCAAAAGGTCAGTTTATGTGAAAATACCCTCTCCCTTCTCTGTGCCCACTCCAGTGCCTGGACACAGTAAATGTCCTCGAAGCCAGTAAGTACCTGTCATTGGAACTGATTTTTTTTTAATTTGAAAAATACAGCGGACTTGACAAACACCCTAGGGCTTCTTAACATTCCAGGAGCAACAGCACTAATGATCAACTAAGGACCCTGGTGATGTGCAGGAACAGGGCTCCAGGGAGCAAGGTGACAGGTCTGGGCCAGGTGGAGTCAGTGCTGACCCTCAGGCCTCGGAACTCCCAGCCCGGTATGCAGTTTACGCTGCTAAGGTCAGCAGCCTGTGCTCAGGCGATGAATGGACTGAGGGCCCTGGATACCAAGTGGCGGCGGTTAGACTCTATTCTAGGCAGTAGAACAGAGTCGCAGTAGACTGCCACTGAAGACTTCAGCCGGAGGGAAAAAGCCACGCTTGAGCAAGACGAAGAAGCAGAGAAGCAGAGAATGAGCTGGAAAGCGGACGATACTCCACTGCAGGCAGTCAGGAGCCGGGCGGGGAGGCCCCGCAGTGGCAGGTAGGTGCTCGGGCCTCACTCCCTGGGGGACCCAGACTACACTCCTGTCTGCGCCTGGAAACTCAGCAAAGGCAGATGTGGTTCTTGGGCAGAGGGGTCTCTGGAAGGCTTGGCAGATCATAACCTCTCTCAGCCTCAGTTTCTGCATCTGTAACCTGGGAGAGTCATCCCTCCTATGGAAGGCAGGACGACAAGGGTGAGGAAAAGGTTTGGAAGGGGAGAGCTCAAAAGGCCCCTCTGAGAAAGGCCTGGCTCCTTCCTGGTTTGGAGGGCCGGGCTCAAGGGCGCCCTGGTGAGGACCCGCCTCCCGTGTTCCCCTCCGCTCCCTCTATCCGCAAGAGCGGCATCCTGGTCTCCCCGCGGGGAAACAGAAGGACAGGCTAAATCCACCTCCAGTTAAGGTCAGTGAACAGCAAACAGCTGTGCGGGAAGCGACACAGCAGGAAAAACAGGGGCAATTTGAGAGCGATGAAGAATTGCAGGGCCTGAGAAGGGTGGCAGCTTGCGGGGCGCAGCTGGCGAGGCGAGGGCCACGTGGGCGGCGCTGGCCACAGCTCGGACTGGAAATGTCATTATCTGTTATTTACCACAACAGAGGACAAGAGGCTGCACAAAATTACCGTTCCTGGTAACAGCCGCTAAACAGATTTGCCAACACGGCTTCCTGCTGCCAGCGGGCTCGCTACACTGACCAGACCCCGGGAGAAGAGCCACTGAGGCGGGTAGCGAGGGGCCCAACGGGGTGCCAGACAGATGGACGTCTCAGTGGGAAGCCCGGCTGGTGTCCCCAAACCCAACCCAAGCCCAAGCCTACAGACACTCTGCCCACTCAGGGAGGGGCTGGCCTCACACTGACCAGTGGCTCAACAACCACAAACACCCACGTGTGTTCAGCTGCTGCTCAGCCACCTTAGGGGTGTGACAAACTCTGGGGGGCAGGGTCCTGCCTCAGGGGTGCTCAGGGTGCCACACCCGACTACGGATGGGGAGTCCTAGTGTTGGGGCTACCATCGCTTCCCCAGTGTTGCGGGCACTTAGCCAATGCCCTCTGCACTCCACGGACAAGCTGGCACCAGACAGCACCTTCCTTTGGGGGTCTCCTGCGTGTCTTCAGCTCTCTTTACTTCCCAAAGGGCATGTGGGCAAAGTTCTGAACCAAGAGGTAGGAGGAACTGCAAGGCCCTGGCTGTGCCACCAGGAGCAAGTTATCCCTCTGAGCCTCAGTTTCTCCATCTGGAAAATGGGTATAATCACTGCCTTTTGCCTACCGACCTCCAGGGGGCTCTGAGGGACTTATGGCATGACAGGAACATCAGGGGCAGAGGGGGCTTTCAGAAGCACATGCCGACCCCCACGCTGGCTTCCTCCTGCTGTAGAGGACACAGACTCAATCACAGCCTGAGCCAAAGCCAATTGGGAAGCAAACCTGCCGTGGCTTTAAAATAACAACAAACCGAGCTGTGTTCCGGAGACGCAGAGAAATGAGCTTTAGCTCACAGCTGCAGCTGCTGCTGCTCCCTGATCTGTGCAGGCCCCTGGGGAGCAGGTTCTGGGGTGGTGATCCTGCAAGGACTGGGCCGACCTGAGCTTCACGGGAGGAAACTGCTGGACAGCCCAGGAGACCCTCTCCTCCAACCCCTCCAACCGTTTCCTTTCACAGGGAGCACGAGAGGCCCAGAGCGGGAAGGGACTTTAACCCGAGGTCCCAGGGGGAGCCCAGGGCAGAGCTCTCCTGCACTCCTGACGCCCGGTCCACTCAGCGCAGGTGCAGGTGTAGCAGTCAGTATGAGCTTAGGCAACACTGGCCCCGCCCCTATCCCACCCCACCAGCTATGTCCATCCTCTGACATACACAGGGACCCGCGCCCTCAATTGGACTTAAGACACGGGTAGGATGTGTGTATCTGGGGAGAGTGCTGAGCAAAGGAAGGCAGCAGAAGCCGAAGTGCAGAGGTCTGCGGCCCTGGGAGAGATGCAGACGAGGGGAGAGGCCAGGCCTAACAGGGAGCAGGATGAAGGGCGTCTGGAGCAAGAGAAGGTGGGCCCAGGCCCAGTGTCCCCACCCCAGTCCTGCCCCTGAAGGGCGTGTGAGCAGCCTGGAAAAGACGGAGTTACAGGGAAGGGAAGGGCGGCTGATAACTAAGCAGGGGCCCGGCCCGGCGTGAGCTCTCAATCACTGGCAGCTTTTGTTATTTCTAACTCTTAACCGTCTTTGGAGTCCCCATCCTGGTTGCTCTTGCCTGAATTCAGGCCTTTATTATTGCTAATTGGATAATTCGGCATCCGACAGGCTCTCTCCAACCCACTACACGTTCCCTCCTCCAAATCCACCTCTGGACTTAGGCTCCCCAGAGACCCACCTGACAGTCATCACCTGCTTAGCACCCTTTGATGGCTCTGCCGCCAACAGCCTGGCACATGGGGCCCCTTCGTGATCTTCGCTTCATTCTCTCCCTCCCTCAGCCTGCCTCTCGCCATCACCCCCTCCTTCTCCCTCCCTCCCTGACATCCACCAGCTCTGCCAAACGCCCACCAGTCCCTGCACTTCCTCCTGAAATGCGCCACCCCTGCCCCTGGGTATCCACCCTTCCAGGCTCAGCTCAAAGTGAGCTCCACGCTGCAGCCTCCCGTACCTCTCAGGGGCCAGCCACCCCCGCCCCTCCACTCTGGGATCACTCCATGCCATCTGCATCTACAGCACTTGTCACACTGAGCTGCATTATCTGTCACCAGGTGAGTTCCTAGAGGGCAGGGCTTGGCCAGAAGGTGAGCTAAGTGGGCAGGGTCTCCAGATGGCCAATGACCATGGCGCTGGTCTCTCTCCAGGACACTCTGGGCCTTGCCACCGGGAGCCCAGCCTGGCTCTCAGCAGCTCCTCCGCTGCCTTTGTCCTGATGACCCTGAGTTGGAGGTCAGTGTCAGATCGGGCTATCAGAAGGGCTCTGAACTGCACAAAGTGGAAAGAAAGAAGCTACTTTGGGGGAGGAAAAGCCGCGGTGCAGGCACCAGGGCAGCAAGAAAGAAGGGTGCCTTGATGGAGACGTTCTGTTCGTCAGACTCCTGATGGAGGCAGATGTTCCAAGATGCTGTGTGGGGTCTGGTCCAATCCTCCCATCCCGGCAACGGCAGCCAAGTCAATTCCTGCCAAGCAGTCAGAGCGGGCCCTCGGGGCAGACGAATTAAGTGACTTTTTCCGGGAATTTAGGAAACAACGGTAGCTGAATGAAAAATCCATCTTCGTAATGAGGCACAAACACACGTCTCCTAACATCTGAATTAGGTCGAGGAGGAAAAAGGACACTGCAGGGCCAATTTGGAGGCAGCTCAGATGAAACAGCTGTTGCTCAGGAAGCTTGCTGTTTTTGCGGCTGCACCTGAGGGACAGAGATGCTGAGCGCTGGGTCCGGAAAGGGAGCCGAGGAAGACTTTCATTGCACCTCCCATTCGGGAGGGAGGCCCTGCAAAAAACTGACCCCTCCTAACCCTCGTGCACTGTTGGTGCGATTGTAAAACGGTGCACCCGCCGGGGAAAACCGTATGACGGGTCCTCCAAAAATTAAACAGAATTCCCCCATGATCCAGCAATTCCACTTCTGGGTATACACCCACAAGAACTGAAAGCAGAGTCTCAAAGAGATATTTGCACACCCATATTCACAGGAGCACGATTCACAAGAGCTAAAACGTGGAAGCAAACCAAGTGTCCATTGCCAGATGAATGGATCAGCAAAACGTGTTACGTACACAATATTATTATTTAGCCTTCAAAAGGAAGGACGTTCTCACACGTGCTAGCACATGGATGGACCTTGAAGACATTATGCAAAGTGACAGAAGCCAGTCACAAAAAGACAGATACTGCATGAATGCTTATATGAGGTGCCCAGAGCAGTCAAACACATAGAGACAGAAAGAAGTGGGGTGCCAGGGCCTGGGGTGGGTGGGGATGGGGAGTTATCATTTAATGGGTATAGAACTTCAGTTCTGCAAGACGAAAAAGTTCTGGAGATGATGGTGGTGATGGCCGCACAACAATGTGAAGGTACTTAACGCCCCTGAACTGTACACATAAAAATGATTTAAATGGTACATTTTATGTTTGTACATTTTACCACAAATTTAACAATAAATAATTTTTTAACTTGTCTCTGATTTGGGGGAATCCAAATTAATCCAAGGAGCAGGGTGGGGCAGCTGCCACCACACAGACCCAGCAAGGGCCAGGCTACGGAGATGTGAAGGGTCATCGGTGGGGCCTCCCCCTTCCCTTGCCTCCCTGGCCTCCTTTCCGGTCCTCACTTAACGCCGTGCTCTTTCCCGCCCAGTGCCCCGTCCACGCCGTTCCCCCTGCCTGGGATGCTTTCTGCCAGATCCTGCGTTTCCTCATTCCAGTCCCAGCTCAGACGTCACCTCTTCATAGAGGCCCATGCTGTGTAGCCAAAATAAAATAGCCGCCTTCCCACGTCCTCCCCACTGGCTGTTCGATGCCCCCCACCTTCAGTTTTTATGTTCCTGCCTCCCACTTTCTGGAATTGTTGTATTTACTTGTCCATCTCGCCTTTCTAGCTCATAAACTCCATGGGGGAGATGTGGTGTAGCGGTAATGGCCAGGATGCTCGGAACCAGACTGCCTGGGATCAAATCCTGGCTCCACGCCTGACCGGCTGAGTGACCTTGGGAAAGGTACTTAACCATTCTGAGCCTCAGTTTCCCCATCTGTAAAGGGGGGATGATAAAGGTGCTGAGCCCACTGGGTTGACAGGAGGACTGTTGGGTTGACAGGAATGAGTTAACAAGTGAAAAGGCCTTAGAACAGAGTCTGGAACAGTACTGACAAGAGAGAAGTAAGGGGTCTCATTGTGACAAGTGGTGGGTACAAGGACAAGGCCTACCTTGCTCGTCACGGTACCTGCAGGGCCTGGCATATAGTCAGTACCCTATAAAACCTTAAAGAATGAATGAATCAAAAAACTCTGCAGAGAGATAAGACCTTCACGAAATTCAATTTCATTTCCGAGGATGGGCCTACGGAGCTGAGTCACCTCCCAAGGAGGTAAAAGTCCCTCAAGAGGGCTGCTCCGTTCTCCTGCGCACGCAGGCCTGGGCCCCGTGAGGTGGGCTCAACCCAGCCTCAGGTGCTTAGCTTTTGCATTGGGAACATCCTGAGAACATTCAGGCTGCTTCTGAAGGTCTTGGGAAAGCAGGTAGAAAAGCTGGTTCCCCCCAGTGGTGGTGAGGGCAGCTAGCCGGCCACTGCTGGTATCAAGGGAATACAGGGGGAGGGTGGGCTCTGGACAAGGCCATGTGGGTGCACCTGGGGTCCTCAAATCTGCCACTGCTTCACCTTAAAGTGTGTTCTTTCTTTGTTATTTGTTTGCTTATTTATTTATCCTCCCAAATATTATTATTTTACCTTTCACATTTAAATGTGAAATCAAGCTGGAATTGACTTTTGTGCCTAGTGGGAGGTAAACGTCAAGATCCATCTTTTCTATATCAGTATCCAAATGACCATGTGTTATTTATCCAAAAGACCATTCTTTTTCCACTGCACATCCGTGTCTCCTTTGCCATACACTGGAATTCTTATTTTCGCTCATTTTTGCAGCAGGTGTATAGAAATACAGGCACACCTCATTTTATCGCGCTTTGCTTTACTGCACTTGGCAGATATCGCATTTTTTACAAATTGAAGGTTTGTGGCAACCCTACGTTGAGCAAGTCTATCGGCGCCATTTTCCCGACGGCATTTGCTCACTTTGTGTCTCTGCATTACCTTTTGGTGATTCTCACAATATTTCAAATTGTTTCATTATTATTATATTTGTTACAGTGATCTGTGATCAGTGATCTTTGATGTTACCCCATTCCCTGAGACACAACAATATTGAAATTAGGCCATTTAATAACCCTCCAATGGCCTCTAGGTGTTCAACTGAAAGGAAGAGTCACATGTCTCTCTCTTTAAATCAAAAGCTAGAAATGGTTAAGCTTGGTGAGGAAGCCATGTGGAAGCCATGTGGAAAGCCAAGCCAGGGGACTTCCCTGGTGGCACAGTGGGTAGGACTCCGCACTCCCAATGCAGGGGGCCGGGCTTCGATCCCTGGTCACAGAACTAGATCCCACATGCATGCCGCAACTAAGAGTTTGCATGCCACAACTAAAGAGCCCGTGTGATGCAACTAAGGAGCTGGCAAGCTGCAGCTAAGGAGCCTGCGAGCCACAACTAAGGAGACCGTGAGTCACAACTAAGGAGCCCACATGCTGCAACTAAGGAGTTGGCGCTCCGCAACTAAGGAGCCCGCCTGCCGCAACTAAGACCCAGTGCAACCAAATAAATAAATAAATAAATATTAAAAAAAAAAAAGAAAGCCAAGCCAGACTAAAGCTAGGTCTCTTGCACCAAACAGTTAGCCAAGTTGCAAATAAAAAGCAAAAGTTCTTGAAGGAAGTAAAAAGTGCTACTCCAGTGAACCCATGAATGGTAAGAAAGTGAAACGGCCTTATTTTGAATATGGAAAAAGTTTGAGTGGTCTGGATAGAAGATTAGACCAGCCACAACATTCCCTTAAGGAAGGGCTTAATCCAGAGCAAGGCCCTAACTCTCTTCAATTGTATGAAGGCTGAGAGAGGTGAGGAAGCTGCAGAAGTCTGAAGCTAGTTGAGGTTGGTTCACGAGGTTTAAGGAAAGAAGCCGTCTCCGTAACATAAAAGAGCAAGGTGAAGCAGCAAGTGCTGATGTAGAAGCTGCAGCAAGTCATCCAGGCGATCAAGCCAAGATAACTAATGAAGGTGGCTACACTCAACAGCAGATTTTCAACACAGATGAAACAGCCATCTACTGGAAGGCGATGCCATAGCCAGAGAGAGGAAGTCAATGCCTGGCTTCAAAGCTTCAAAGGGCAGGCTGACTCTCTTATTAGGGGCTAATGAAGATTTAAGTTAAAGACAATGCTCATTTACCATTCTGAAATCCTTGAGCCCTTCAGAATTATGCTAAATCTACTCTGCCTGAGCTCTATAAATGGAACAACAAAGCCTGATGACAGCACATCTGTATACAACGTGGTTTACTGAATATTTTAAGCCCACTGTTGAGACCTACTTCTGAAAAAAAAAGATTCTGTTCAAAATATGACTGCTCATTGACAATGCATCTGCTCACCCAAGGGCTCTGATGGAGATGTACAATGAGATTAATGCTGTTTTCATGCCTGCTAACACAACATCCATTCTGCAGCCCATGGATCAGGGAGTAACTTCGACTTTCAAGTCTTATTATTTAAGAAATACATTTCATAAGGCTATAGCTGCCATTGATAGTGATTCCTCTGATGGATCTGGGCAAAGTCAATTGAAAACCTTCTGGAAAGTATTCACCATTCTAGATGCCACTAGAACATTCATGATTCATGGGAAGAGGTCAAAATATCAACATTATCAGGAATTTGGAAGAAGTTGATTCCAATCCTCATGGATGACTTTGAGGGGTTCAAGACTTCTGTGGAGGAAGTAGATGTGGTGGAAGTAACAAGAGAACTAGAATAAGAAGTGGAGCCTGAAGATGTGACTGAATTGCTGCAGTCTCATGATAAAACTTGTACAGATAAGGAGTTGTTTCTTGTAGATGAGCAAAGAAAGTGGTTTCTTGAGATGGAATCTACTCCTGGGGAAGGGAGTAGATTGTTGAAGTGAAGATTGTTGAAATGACAACAGAGGATTTAGACTATCACATAAACTTAGTTGATAAAGCAGTGGCAGGGTCTGAAAGGATTGACTCCAATTTTAAAAGAAGTTCTATTATGGGTAAAATACTATCAAACAGCATCGCATACTGCGGAGAAACTGTTCATGAAAGGAAGACTCTAAAGTGTAAATATAACTTTTAGATGAACTGGGAAACCAAAAAATTTGTCACTGTATTGCAATATTTGCTTTACTGCAGTGGTGTGGAACCAAACCCACAGTATCTCTGAGGTACGCCTGTCCGGATTTTTTTGTATGTATGTTAAACTTGTATACAACCACCTTGCTAAATTCACCAACTAATACTAACCATTTGTATTTAGAGTTTTTCAGATTTTCTAGTTATATAATCATGTCTTCATGATAATGACAGTCTTAGCTATTCTCCAGTCCTTATGCTACACATTTCTTTTTCTTGTCTGATTGCAGTGGTTAGGCCTCCAGCACAAGGTTGGATAGAAGTGGTGATAAAGATACATAGAACTTGTCTTATACCAGACTTTACGAGGAAAATTTTCAGTAACTATTGAGTATGATGTTCCTTCTCCTGTGCTCTTTAATAAGATACCCCTGCTTCTCCAAGGAAGGGAACGCATGAGATGATGAATGCTTTGGTCTGAAGCAATGGAGGTGCAGCAACTCACCCTGGGGGACCCAGCTCCCCACCATCTGGCCAGGTGACCTGAGCAGCCCACACCACCTCAGCTGAGCCCCTGTTCTCCATCTGTGACTCTGGAACAGCCTCAGCAACCCTGATTCCCTTACGGCTTTGCCCTAAGGACCCAGAAGGATGACTTTTGTGAAAGTGCTTTATAAACTCCAAAGGACATCACAAGGTGAGACAGTGGCCTCCATGTTCACTGTTTGCAAGAGCGAGGATGGCCTGAGGGGAGGATGCAGGAGACTCTAAGCTGAGGGTTTGGGGGTGTGGTTCAGGGGAGAACATGCGGAGGGCAAGGGGAGCAAGACAAGCAGAGGGAAGGTGGTCACTTGAGGTCCTTCACCACCACCCTGAGGCGGGCCTGGGGCTGGGACCTTAAAGCAGGGTTGTTGTTTTTTTTTTTTTTTTGGGCTATGCCATGCAGTTTGTGGGATCTTAGTTCCCCGACCAGGGATTGAACCCAGGCCCTCAGCGGTGAGCGCATGGAGTCCTAACCACTAGACCTCCAGGGAATTCCCAGAGCAGGGGTTTTCCAGCCCAAGGAGGATCAGAATCCCCAGGAGTGCTGTTTGTTAAACACACTGCCTCTGTTGGCAGAGTTCCTATTCAGTAGGTGCTATGGATGAAGTGTTTGTGTCCCCTCAAAATTTGTGTGTTGAAGTCCTAACCCTCCATGTGATGGTGTTTGGAGGTGGGGCTTTGGGAGGTGATTAGAGTTCAATGAGAGGTCATGAGGGTGCGGCCCCCGTGATGGGATTAGTGGCTCCAGGGTTACTGCCTGCTGTGGGTCTGGGATGACCTCAGCAGGATACCGCTCCTCAGAGCCTTGAGCAGGGTTGGGGACAGGGATCAGTGTCTGGCCTGGCCCCTTTCCTCCAATGGCCCCCCATCCTGGGTGGGGGATGCCTGCCCACCCCACCCCACCCCCACCCCACAAGCTGGATGTCCCCTGAAGGCTTTGAGCAAAGTGCGGGGCTGCCTCACTCTTTTTCACCAGGACTCAGCACACATTACCGAGACCATCATTTCATGGGCAGGCTCCTCTGCTCCCACACGTGGAGCACATTTTAGCTGAGACCAGAGAAAAATCTGATTGCTTCCCCCGCACAGTGACAATGCCATCCTGGGCTCAGGCGGGCTCTCCAGCAGCCCTGCCCAGCCTCCCTATTATTGGTGAAGCCAGACTCTCAATTAAAGTGAAAGCTGGCAGACTCAGATCCTAAGCAATTAGGAGGGCCAGGCCTCTCTAATTAACCAGCCAGCCCCTCTCCCTTCCCACCACAGCCTTCTGATGATGAGAGCAGGCAGCCTGGGCATGCAGGCCCAATTAGAGGGGACGCTGCTCCGAGGACCAGCATCATGGGTTCCACCCGCACGCTCATTAGCTTGTGGCCGCCGAACGCTGCCAGGGCTTTTGCTCGGGACACCGCCGTGTGGCCAGGAGCACCTGAGGATCTGCCCCCCTGACATGGATCTGGATGCTTCCCATGTCAGAGATCTCCCCAGCATCCCCTCTCTGCAGCCTGCCCTTGCCCACGCACCTCCTGGGAGCCAGTGCTATAGCCATTGCAAACGGTGGGGAGGTGGAGAGGAGAGAGAGAAATAAATAGGGAGGCACCCCGGAAATTGGTGAGCCCAGAGTGGAGGGCTCCTGATACCCCCAATTTGGTCAGTACCTTGTTAGATCTCTCTTAGCCCCCGAGGGCTGCCTCTGAAACCCCAAACACAACTGTAATTAATTACCCATAATCATTTAACACCCACTGCCTAGAGGGCAGGCATCTGTGTGTCTTTACACTGTATCCCCAACGCCTGCACCAGTATATTGTCATATTTATAGGACAACACATATTTGTTGAAAGAGTGAATAGATGACATTGTCTACCCCTCCCAGACACCAGAGAGCCCCTGTACAAGGGCTAAAGCTTTGCAGGGGGCTGTGAGGTTAAGTCTGGGCCTCCCTCCTGATTCTCCAGAGACTTGGCTCCTAAGCGACCACCACCTGGCAGAGTGGCCCAGGGTGTCCTCCCTGTCTTCTGGGCCTGAATCCTCATAGTCAGGCACTTGCCCAGCCCATTTCCAGCTATATGCCTCTGCTGTGCTGTTCTCCCCTCCCTGGAATGCCCTTGGCTCTGCTTTCAGCCTCTCAGAAGCCTAACCAACTTTCAGGAGCCAGCTCCTCCAGGCAGCCCTCCTGATTGTTCTCAGTCCTGGAAGCCCTGGTCCCAGCCATAGTCAGCATCACTCTAGAGGATACTGTCTGCCCACCTTGACCATGAGGACCAGAGGGAAGTGGCCGTTCTGGACCCTTCTCCTTTTGGATTCCCCTAACCCAGAATTAACTCAGAACAGGCTGAATAAGTGATTGAGTGTTAGGTTCACCTGAGGAACTTGCACAGAAATCAAGTTTGGTTTCCCTGCTTAAGACATCCAATCCTGGACAGCTACAAAGGCTTCCAGAGGCTTTTACATAGATAACAAAAAATTTGGGAATAACTGTGGGAACACCAATTTTCAGTTCAAGAAAACATGAATTGTAGGGAATTCCATGGCAGTCCAGTGGTTAGGACTCAGCAGTTTCATTGCCGGGGCCCAGGTTCTATCCCTGGTCGGGGAAGTAAGATCCCGGGGAGAGGGGTAGGGAGGGGAGAAAGAGAGAGAGAGAGAGAGAGAGAGAGAGAGAGAGAGAGAGAGAGAGAGAGAGAGAGAAAGGGAGGGAGGGAGGAAGGAAGGAAGGAAGGAAGGAAGGAAGGAAGGAAGGAAGGAAGGAAGGAAGGAAGGAGGGAAAACATGAATTCTAAAAAGGTGAACATACGTTGCTATTGGCTGAATTGTGTCCCATCAAAATTCTTGTGTTGAAGCCCTAATCCCCAACGTTACTGTATTTGGAGACAGGGTCTTTAGTAGGTAATTAAGGTTAAATGAGGTCATAAGGGAGGGGCCCTGATCCAAACGGACTAGTGTCCTTATCTGAAGTAGGAGAGAGACCAGAGCTCTCACTCCACCATGTGTGGACACAGTGAGATGGTGGCCGTCTGCAAGCTAGGAGGAGAGTCCTCATCAGAAACCAGATTGGCCAGCACACTGATCTTGGACTTCCCAGCCTCCAGAACTATGAGAAATCAATTTCTGTTGTTGAAGCCACCCAGTCTGTGGTCTTTTGTTATGGCAGCCTGAGCTGACTGATCCATGGGATATCACTAAACCTCTTCTGAGATGTATGTGAGGTTGGTTCTATTTTTGTAACACCTGGGCAGTCTGAACAGCTAGGACCTCAAAGTGAATTAATAATAATAGTGATAATAATAATAACAGGAACCCTTTACTGAGTGTTTGCAATGGACCCGACACTAAGGGCTTCCCTGCATTAGCTCATCTACTCCTCACACCCACCCAGTGATGATGTAGTTCTATCTCCCCGTTTACAGATGAAGAAACAGAGGCCCAGAGAGGTTAAGTGGCTCATACAAGGTCACTGCAGTGTGCCCAAGCTGGAGCACAACCCAGGTCTCTCTGCATGAGAACAGCACTTACTGGCAACCCAGGAGGACCTCCGTCCCCTCACTGTGCAGGACCAAGTGACCTCTAGCCCTGGCCCATTGGGAATCTAGGACCCGCTTTCCTTCCTAAGACCCTCAATCACCCCCCTAACCCCTCCCTATTTGCTTAGAATACATAGAAGAGATTGATTCCCTTAGCGTATGGCCTTTGTCCCTATGTTGCCTTGTCCCCGACCTCATCATCTTCCAATGACAGCCATCGCCACCTAACTCATCTCCTGCTTTCCTTCTATGTCCCCCTGAAACGCACTTGCCAGACAGCAGCTAGGCTCTCCTCTTAAAAACACAAACCAGATCACATTACATCCCTGCTTAAAACGCTCCACTGACATCCCATGAAACTTAGAATCACATCTCAACTCCTGACCTTGACTTACAAAGCTCTTTGTGATTGGCTATGCCCACCGCTCGCTCCCTCTGCCCCAGATGCCTTCATTAGTTCCTTGAACATGCCCAGCTCATTTCTGCCTCAGGGCCTTGGTGCTTGCTGGTCCCTCTGCCTGCAACACTCCTCCACCTGGATCCTCCTGGGGCTGCCTCCTGCTTGTGGTCAGGTCTGAGCTCACAGAGACTCAACCTGAGCACCCTGTTTTAATTCACTACAGAGCCCTAGGTCTACATAACGTTATTTTATATTTGTTTATTGTCTGTCTTCTCCTACCCCTAGAAAACAGTCTCCATGAGAGCAAGGACTTTATCTTGTTCATGGTATCGCCAGAGCCTAGAACAGGGCCTGCACACAGTAGACCCTCTACTATTTGCATAATGAGTAAATGAATGACTGAATGAATGACACGGTCTTCTCAAGGATGGATGAAGATAACCCCCCCAAATGCCCATCATTCAGCTGTGGCCCTAATTGGCACGCTCTCCTCCCACTCTCACCCAGGAACAAGTCCCCTCAGAAACTCAGAGGGCTCCTTATCTCACCATCCAAGCCAGGACCAAGTCTTCAGCCTGCTGTGAAATAAGAACAATTTCAAATAGAAATGTCTTCCTGAAAACCATGGGGTGGGGGTGGCGAGAGTATCTGGAAGAGCATTCCCCCACCCCCACATCCACTGAGGTTCTCCCCTGGGACTCCCACTGTTGCCTAGGAAACGGCTCTGCAAGGAGCAGCAGGTATTAACCCTTCAGCAACCAGGGGCAGCAGCCTGTCTCTGCGGCAGAGGCCCCAAACTTTTCCAGGGAAAGGAGACAAGGCTCTGACAGCCTCTTCATGGTCCCGCAAACCCGGACATTTATAGTAGTCATGGAGTTGAGGGGCAGAAGGAGGAAACAGGCTGTTGGGCCTCATTCTCCCAGGCAGAAGTCACATACTAGAACCCCACCTGCCCAGGTGCTGGGAGCAAGACATTCCTGAGTCCCTGTGCCCAGTACCTCGTTGGTATCTATCTAGTCTAGGCCTATGGAGGCTTGCGGAGGAGCGGCGCCAAAGTGCCCACCCCTTCCCTGACCCTCAGGCCCCTCCCACACCTCCACTGTTCTTGGGACCCCTCACCAGTTAATCCACATTCCTCAGCCCAGTTCACCACATGCGACAGAACAGGGGAAAAGGGACCTTAGCTGAAATCCTGGCTTTCCCACCTATTCATTTGGTACATTAACTTCTTTGCACCTTGGTTCTCTCATCCAGATTTTGAACATCACTGAAAATGCCCTTGTCAAGGCTGCCAATGGCCTCTGCTGCCAAGTCCATGTTTACTTCTTTTTTTTTTTTTTAAAGTTTTTTTTTTTTTTTAATTTTATTTATTTATTTATTTATGTATGGCTGTGTTGGGTCTTCGTTTCTGTGCGAGGGCTTTCTCTAGTTGTGGCCAGCGGGGGCCACTCTTCATCGCGGTGCGCGGGTCTCTCACTATCGCGGCCTCTCTTGTTGCGGAGCACAGGCTCCAGACGCGCAGGCTCAGTAGTTGTGGCTCACGGGCCTAGTTGCTCCGCGGCATGTGGGATCTTCCCAGACCAGGGCATGAACCCGTGTCCCCTGCATTGGCAGGCAGATTCTCAACCACTGCGCCACCAGGGAAGCCCCATGTTTACTTCTTTGACGTTCCCATATTTTACAGTCCTCTCAACTCTTAACGTCCCACCCCACCCTCAGTCTTCTATTCCCTGTTAATTCTTTCCAGAATTTATTTCTTCCTGACATCTTATCTATTACTCTACTATTTACTATTTACTTTATTTATTTACTTTACTATTTACTATTACTGATTATCTATTACATTACTTTCTTTTGGTTCCCTCAGGAGAGAAAGTTCTTTCTCTGCCTTGTTCACCAAAATAACTCCAGGCTTAAGATAATGACTAGCACATGGAAGTTACTTGAGAATGGGTTCTGGTAAAACTAGAGCAAAAAACAAAAAAAGAAAAAGACATGGTGTCTTGGGAACAGTGCTTCTAACCTAGGAGGGCAGTAAAGGGAGGTTCCATGATGACAGCTATGCAGTAACTACTGTAGGCTAGAGCAGGAATAAGAGTCCAGAAGAGTTTCTGGCAGGGAAAAAAAAAGTAGGCTTCACGCAATAGAGAGTAAAATTCAGATGCTAAATAACCCTGAGGACTGGAAGGCACATTATTCTTTGGTCAATGAGAAAAGAAAGGCAATTAGAAACTCCAGGAAAAACAAAAAGTTATTTTAAGAAGTCTTGGACTCAATATTAATATGTGGCATAATTTAGAACAATCAGTGGAGTATAAGAAAAGGAGAAAATCCACTTGGCCTTGCTGCAAAGATCATTCTCATTTGAGTGGCCAGGGATCAAGAGAGCAGACCAATAGAATAAGAAGTATAATCTTAGCAAACTGTTTGGCCCTGAGGAAAATAGTATTTATTTAATGACAACTAATAACATATCCTGAATACTTATATGTCAAACAAGGTTTTAAGAGCTTTGCATATAATATCTAATCCTCACAACTTTCTAAGGTACATATTATCATTATCCCTATTTTATAGATGAGGAAGGTGAGGCTTGACACAGTAAATAAGTTTTCTGAGGTCATACAGCTAGTGGAAGAGTTGAATTCACACCCAAGCCTGTGAGACCCAGAGGTCCACTCCCCAGAGCTGGCACTAGAAGCCTGGCCATTTGACCTTCAGGCCCCAATCCTTCTTGCCAAGAAGCATAGGATACTATGTGTGCACACATGTATGCGTGAACGTACACACACACACACTCCTGGGAGCCAGGATGCAAAGCCACAGAGTAACAGGGCTGGTCCAGGCTGGGAAGCAAGAGCAGGGCCTTACCTTCCTGCAGTCTTTGCAGAACACCGATGAGCTGCCCAGGAAGCCCAGCACCTCCCCACAGAGCAGACACTGGGAGAGGCCATTCCCCATCACATTGCTCCTCATGGTCTCCAGCCGCTCCACCAGCCGCCTGCAGCACAGGACACAGAGTCAGATGGCATGTGCTTCCTGTCTCTAACCAGACCCCTGCCCAGGCGCGGCTGCCACGGGGCCCCAATACTATACCACTTCATGGGGGTTGTTCCCTCACCTGGGGTACTGTTCCCTGCCCCATCCCTTCCCCTGGCTAACTCCTAATCATTCACTCACTCACCAGCCATTAACTGGGCACCTACAACATGCCAGACACTGGGAATATTGTAGCAAACAAGCCAGAGATGGACACGGTCCCTGTTCTTATGGAATTTATGTTCAATAAAGGGAGAAAGTCCATAAACAAGCAAACTGACTTCAGAGGGGGGAGTGTTATGAAATAAAATAAGTGGGGCTGGGAGGGAGCAGGGCATGTTAGGTGGTGATTAGTGAAGGCCTCTCTGAGGACACGTGAACTGAGAGGTAAAGGATGACAAGGACCAAACACGTGAAGAGCTGGGGGAGCATCCCAGGCAGAGGGAACAGCAAGTACGAAGAGCGAGGCCCTGGCGCATTAGAATAGTGAGAAGGCCAGGGGGGCTACAGTGCCTGGGATGAAGGAGGCTGGAGGGGCCAGGAGGGGCCAGATTACACGGGGTTTGTAGGTTGGATTGGTCTTTGAAGTTTGGAGTGTTTTCTAAGATCAACGTGAACCCACTGAAGAGTTTTAAGTAGAGGAGTGATCTGATCTCAGTGACATTTCTAAAAGCTCCCTCCAGCTGTTGTGAGAAGCTGGGATTACAGGGGGAGTCCGGTGAGGAAGCCGGCAGGAGGCGGCGGGAGCTCTGGGTAAGGAGGACGGAGAGCAGGACGGGCTGTATTTCAGAGTCATCGTGGATGGATTTGGGGGAGGAGAGGTAAGAGAAAGATCCAGGATGGAGTAGAGGCTTTTGGCTTAAGCACCTGGGTGGACAGAGAAGCTAGAGGGAGAAAGAGAAAGAGGTCCTCTTTGAACCCCGCTGGGCCCAGGATAGGTGCCTTCCCTTGAGTCCCACGGCCCCTCAGCCCACCGTGACCCCTGTTTCATGACAACCTGTCATACAACACTGCCATGTCCACAACACACGGCCACTTCTGCTTCTGTTTCGTTGGCCGTTGTGTTTCCAGTGCCCAGTGGATTCCCAGTGAACATTCTTGAATGCACGGAAGACAGGGTGTGGGTACGTTATGTCCTGTAACTCTCACAACCGCCCAGCGCAGCAGATGCTGCTTCCCCCCAACTTTGAAGGTGAGAAGATTGAGGCTCCGAGATGTGAAGTCACTTGCCAGCGTTGCACAGCTCCTCAGAGGTAGAGCCAGGGCCACACTCAGGCCGCCCCAAGTCTCACGGCAACTCCACCCTCTCCCCTGGGGTGATCAGGCCCTGCCTGGGCGCCGAGGCTGCCTCTGCCCACCTGCTGGCACTCCTGACTTCCACAGGAATCACCGTCCCTCTTCCAGGGACCTGCAGGGTTCCAGGAGCAAAGCCGAGTTCGGCCCTGGCGTTACCCACTTGTTTCTGGGGGACCCCCTCTCCGTACAGCCCTGTGACTCCCACTCATGGAAACACACAGGATGCACCTCCTCCTTCTGAGATGATTAGCTGCCTCCTGGGCCATTCCTGCCCCAGCCAAACCCAGCGCGCACAGCCAGGGCCAGACGACGTGAGCGGCACAGGGAAGGCAAAGGTGGCAGCCCAGATGGATGGGGGGGGGCGTGCAAATACTTCCCACAGCTGCGGGGAGCCCACGGGGGACACCCCTCACCAGCTCCCAGCACGCCCTCCTGGGGGAGCCGGAGGGATGTGGTGCTGGCCCATCAGTCATCAGCACAGGCACCTCGGAGACCTGCAGAGCCTTGCAGGACCCTCGGGCTAGGCCTGAGAGAGGGAGGGGCCCCAGCCAGGTGTGGTGGGGAGAAAAGAGCAAAAGACAGTTAGTCTGTCAGATACAAACCCTTTTTGTAATGAAATGGTAGTAATACGTCAGTGTTACGGAGGCACAGACAACAAACTGTTTGGACAGCAGTGGTCTTTGTAGTGGTGCTTTCACTTTCTAGAACTGTGCATTTCTACAATGTCTGACTTTTTAAAAATGATCATCTATTTAATAGAAAAAGATAAATAGAAAAAGAACAAGGAGACCAGAATCAAATTAATTCCTGCCAGTGCCCCTGCATTTATGTTTTCCTCCTTGAGCCTGCCTGTGTTTTTCAGATTGTCTAGGAAGTATGAATTGCTTTTGTAATTAAACAAAAAAAAAAAGACACAACAAAACTGAAGACTATGTAGTAGACAGCTCTGGATGCCGGAGGCCGGAAGAGCTTAGAATAAGCTGGAGAGCGGCTCCTGTTGGTCTTTGATGGGAGAACCCACAGTTCAGCCTCCACGTCAATCCCTCCCCTGGCTGAACCACAGGGACCCTCCTTTGTGCAGAGCTAAACAGACCTTATTGTGTTTGATGGCACTCATTCATCCTCCCCACAGCCTGGGGCCCATACATCAGCCGCTATCCCCATCTTACAGAGGGGTATACTGAGGCTTGGACAGGCTGGGTTAGGAATCTGCACACCAGGGGTGTTCAGGCAGAGCTGACTCACTCCCAGTGAAAAGCTGGAACTAGGAGCCAGGGCGCCAGATGCCCAGCCCACTGATCTGGCACTAAATGCCCTTGCTTCCCTCTCCACGGCCTCACTCCTGCCCCATCTTGGGGGCAGCCCTTACCCGATTCTCTGCTGTTCCAGGACGTCAAGCCGCTCAGCCCTCTGGATGACCTGCAGGATGGCCTCCACCTCGACTGGGCTGAGGCACTGGCTCTTCCTCTGCTTCTCTGTCTGGTAGGTGTGCACAGACCAGCCCGTCTGCAGCCTTGAGAGAGAACAACACAGAAGTTCAACCCCAGTACAAACCGGCATCCCCGCCACATCCACAGAGGTCCCCTGAGCACAGTCTGTGTGTCAGGGGCAAGGGGTTCAGACACCAGCCTCCAAACGCTGCCTCTGCCACCCACCAGCTCCCGGGTCCCACAAGGATAGCAGCACCCCCTTAGCACCTCGGGGGGGGGGTTGGGGGGAGACAGGAGCATGGAACGTGCAGAAGGCCACGGCCACAGCATGGGCGGTTTCAAGGGAACAGCACAGAAGATGACCAAGAGAAGAATGAACACCCGGATCTGAGTTGTACAAGAAAGTGAGATGGAGTTTATTTACTATGGGACAGGAAAGACTGGTAATTAGGTTAAAAACAAGCGCTGAGGGTAAAAGGATATTCACGCAGCATTCTGAAAGCTAGAGGGATGCAGGGCAGGAGGGTACCAGCAGCACAGGAGGGGCGGTGAGGGCGGCCAGGGCGGAGAGGCAGGGCTGGAGCCCGGCCCAGAGCCCCAGGACTGAGGGGAAGAACGCCAACCCTTTCTATTTTTCTGGATGGTGAGAGTGGCAGCAGGGGACCAAGCCCCAACTCCCTGCCCTGGGGCCCAGCTTCTCCCAGACTTCCTGTGCCAGGTGGTGGGAACACAGAGACGGACAAGGTGGCAAGGTCACTGCCCTCCAGAACTACAGTCTTCTGGGGGAGACAGATGCCCGATCAGTTATAAAACTATTTATTTACTGAAAAATTCGGAGAGCGATTCATTCAATACCTATTTATTGAGCATCCACTGTGATGCCAGGCTCGCCAGGTGCTGGGACGAGCCACTGGGCAGGCCACGCAGGTGGGCGTGAGGAGGATGTACAAATAAGGGGAATTGACCCAGGTAGGGGAGCAGCTCTAGAAGGGCTCCCCTAAAGAAGCGGCAGCAGGCAAGAGATTGTGACACAGGATGCAGGGCAGGAAGATGAGGGTGTGGATGCCTTCCTGGTGGTTCCCTGAACGGATGGACACTGGTGGTCTCAGGTCACCACCCGGTCCAGCTCTTGCATCCAAGCGCTGCCGACACTGTGTAAGTTAGGAGAGCTGAAAAGCATGTCCTTTCTCTGTGAGTAGAGAGAAAGCCATCCCAGGCTGGTTAAGGTGAAGGACTCAGATTCTGAAGTCCAATGGATGGTCTCATCATATGGCTCTGTCCCTTCCCAGGTACGAGAACTTGGACAGCTGCTCATCCTTGATTTCCTGATCTGTCTCTTTAAGGGATGCCAGGACGATGAAATAAGGAGGGTATATAAAGTGCCCTGTACATAGCAAATGCCCAGTTGCTTAATAAGTGGCAGTTAGTGATGATTTTTGTAATGATCATGGGTGAGACCATTAGGAACAGCTTAACCAAAGAGGTAGCATTTGTGCTGGGTTTTGCAGGATGAATAGGAGCTCCCCCCCATGGAAGCAGGGAGCTGGCATTCAGGCAAAGGACACTGAACGTGCAAAGGCATGAAGGCATAAAGTAATGTGCTGCATTGGAGAGATCCGGACTTCTAGACTGCCTATTTCTCCAATTAAAAAAAAATATGCCTTGGTACAAACTACTATGTACAAATAAATAAGCTACAAGGATATAGTGTACAGCACAGGGAATATAGCCAAAAATTTTTACAGTAACTTCAAATGGAGTATAATCTATAAAATATTGAATCACTATGTTGTACACCAGAAACTAATATAATACTGTAAATTGACTATACTTCAATTTAAAAAAATACCTTGCCCTAGACTAATACTTTTTGAAGTGACCCTCACAGAGCTGGGGAAAGCAAAGAATGGGAACGGGGCAGGACTGGTGGGGACAGGAAGGGAGGCCAGGCCTTGGAGTGGGCAGGGGTACACATTCACCTGTCCTCTGTGCGCTGGGCGGACTCAGGGAGTTTTGGTCTCGAAAAGGGACCCTCCCCCGCCCCACCCTTCTGGTTTTCTCCGTCTGAGCATTTCAGGGACACTGGCGGTTGGTGATTGGCCAGGGGGAGGAAAACTGGAAAACAGAGCCCCCAAGCTCAGGGGCACCCCACCTCCACCATGTGAAAAAGGCAGGCCAAGGAACACGGAGGTGGGAAGACGCCAGCACTGCTACCCGTCCTGGTGGGCACAATGTCTACACAGCCCAGGGCGCTGTGGACCTCCTCCCCCTGGACCCCCGTCATCCTGCAAGGCAGGCCTCCCCATCTCTCAGAGGAGGAAAGAGGCAGGGTGCAGTTAGATGGCCTTCCAAAGGCAAGGTGGAGGTCAGCATGCTTCCTGGCCTGGGGAACTTACATCCAGCGGCTGCCGACAGCCACGCCAGGCTCTCCCAGGGCAGCCTCCGAGCCTCCTTTTCTGCCTGCCTCTCACCCACAAGTCCCGACAGTTTACATCCTCTCATTCGACCTCCTTCCCAGGCTCACTACTCCTGGCCAGTCAGGCCCTGACTCCCGCTTACGGCCATGGCTGCCACCAAGCATCTTGCCCACGGCAGGGCACCTCCACACAGCCAAAGGAGGCCGACTCAAGGCTGCCAGACGTAGACGGGGCTGCAAACCCTGAGGAAGAAACTTCAGTGGCACCCAGAGCCCATCTGTATGTCCCCTCACACAGTGTACATCGCCATCAACTGCTCCTGCTTCCCTTGTGTTCCGGGCTGCATGCTGTCTCCAGGCCTTTGCTCAGGCTGTGCCCTCCACCCGGGGTGCCTGCCCCTCTCCCTAAACCCCCTTTCCACTGGTTCACTCCTGTTCCTTTTTAGGACATCTTCTAGATGTGATCTTTACAGGAGGTTTTTCCTAGATCCCCTCCAAGACGATTTAAGAGTCCACTCTCGGAGTTCCCTATGGCCTGGGCAAAGCTCCACCACTAGGCTTAAACATTATTACAAGGCAAAGTGGGACCTTCTGTCTTGCCCTTTAGAATGTTAAGTCCCAAGGATCAGGCCCTGCCCCATCTGGCCCCTGCCCACCTCTCCATCTTCCTTCCATGCCATTCACCCCCTCGCTCTCTGCATTCAAGCCACAGTTGCCTCCTGCCAGGTCTTCTACATGCCATGTTCCTTCTACCTCAGGACCTTTGCACCTGCTGTTCCTTCTGCCTAGATGCTCTTCCCCCATATTCCCATCTAATATTTACCCCTCCCCCAGGATTCAACATAAGCATCACACTCTCAGGGAAGCCTCCCCCAAATCCCAGATTGTTAGCACCCCCCCTTCACCGAACTGCCTGTTTCCACCTTCAAAGCAGCTGCACAAGGGTAATTATGTGTATCATGTTCACTCCTCCCCATCAGTGCCTTAAGACAAAGGACCATATTGGTCTTGTTTACTGTGGCACAACAGTCCTGGCACATAGTAGGGGTTTAGAAAATGTCTGATGGTGGCTGGAGGATAGGAGGACAGACCTGAGCTGGAGCCAGGGAAAGTAACCTCCCCAGGCCTCACAGAGGCACAGCGCCTGGCTGCGGGGATTTGTAACACTCTCCTTTCAGGAGCCTGGCATTACAAGGCAGCATGCTCCGGGGAGGAGATAAAAGCATTTACTCTTCTAAAAGGTGCTACGGGCTTCCCTGGTGGCACAGAGGTTAAGAATCCCCCTGCCAATGCAGGGGACACGGGTTCGAGCGCTGGTCCGGGAACATCCCACAAGCCACGGAGCAACTAAGCACGTGCACCACAACTACTGAGCCCACGTACCACAACTACTGAATCCCACGCACCTAGAGCCCGTCCTCCGCAACAAGAGAAGCCATTGCAATGAAAAGCCCGGACACCACAACGAAGAATAGCCCCCCGCTCGCCGCAACTAGAGAAAGCCCACACACAGCAACAAAGACCTAACTCAGCCAAAAATAAATAAATAAATAAAAGGTGCTACAACAGCTTCTGGCTGCTGCTGAGCGCAAGACCAGGTCATGGAGAACCAAAGGGAATGCCGGCGGGATCACCAGGGGTCACACTGGGCCCTCCTACAAGAGCACAGCTCTCGCCAGCTCCTCGCATCCAGCCACGGAGGACGCATCATCTCGTCTGGTGTCAGAGGAGAGAGGGAGAGAGGACGGTTTCACCCCTGGTCTCTCCCCCACAGGGGCCACACGGGGGCTAAAAGAGCCAAGCCATCCCAGTGAGCAGGACAAATTAACTGTGGTGCAAAGAGTCCTGCAAATCACGCAGGACTCCACTCTTCTTGGGCATTTCAGATTAATTTTTCTGTCCTCTTTTGATGTTTCAGCTCTGTCCCCTGCAGGCTCACAATGTTTAATTGCAAATTTCTTGAACTTGGTCCCACTTGGGAAATGCTGGCTCCTGTACCCAGCACGATTTGACAGATGAAGAGGCGCTCTTGGGCTTATTTGACCCCAGGGACCCCCAACTCCCTGGAGGGACAGGAAGAGACTAGAAAGCTGGAGAGGCATCTGGGAGCCCCTGGTCTCCAGCCACGGAGGGGGGCAGTGGGTGGAGATGGGCTGATCTAACGACAGCCGAGGGGTCACCAGGCTGAGAGATAACAGGAAAACTGGGGGCAAACCAGAACAAGAGAGACCCTGACACGAGCATGGCAGAGACCTGGGATGCTTCAAGGCTGGTTGTGTGTTTCAGCCCAGAGGGCAGCTCTTCATAAATTAGACAAGCCTTTGGTCTGTCAACTCAACTATGAAGTGGGCGCTCAACTATGAAGTGGGCATCCAGAGATCAAAGGCTCCCCGCTGCCAGGGACTCAGGGACTGAAGGCTCAGTGATGGGGGATTTATACTCCTAACAGAGAAGGTAAAGGAAGTGGCCTGGCTCCCTGGAGCCTACTGTGATCGAAAGAACATAGGCGTGGGGTCAGATGGACCCAGGGGAGTCCCAGCCCTGCCACTCACAAGGTGGGTGAGGACCTCAGCCTCACTGTCCTCATCTGAGAAATGGGAATGCATTCCATACGGCAGTTAAATGAGTGAATGGCTGTTAGGCGCCCAGCTCAGCGCCAGGAGTGTGGTGTGTATTAGACGGGCACTTGTCTCCAAACTGCTCTTTCTGGGGGCCTGGGATTGAATCTTGTTAAGAAAGGAGGGGAACTAGGAGCGGGGGAGGGAAGGGAGGGCCCGGCCGAGCCTTAGAGGTACTCACTTGGCTCGCAGGGCAAGCTGCCGATCATTGGGGCAAACCCACTGATCGTTCCCACTGCCGAAGATGGTGTCGGCCATGACTTGGGACACCCAGCCAGGGTGTGGAGTCACATCTGAGGGGAGAAGAGGGAACAAGAAAGAGCATGTCATTGGCTGGGGTACGGACGGCAGACAGGGTCCCTCAGACACCCAAAACCGGTACTTCCAACCTATCCCTGTCCGTTGCCGGCCCCTGCCCCATCCCCACCCCGTCCCCGAGGATGTCTGGAATCTCACCAGCAGAATCACTCCTCCAGCTAAATGCTATTCCCTCAAAGCTCCTCTTTCAAAAGACTCGTGATTCTGGGAGGGGTAGCTAGGTGGATCACGCAGCTAAGTGACAAGGTTGGACTTGACTGGCAGGATGTCAAAGGGACAGAATCGGAAAGGAGAGAAGAGGTACACCTCAGCAGTTTTCAACTTAGCGGGCAAGCCCCAAGGGCGTTTGATCCCTGCACCCTCCAAGTACTACCCCTGCTTTACTTCACGGGGACCACAATGAAAACGGCCCCCTTGGGAATCCTGCAGGGAGGAGACCCTGCTCCAGAGCTTGCTGGTGGCTTAACTTGTGCAGCCTAGCTTAGCTGGCTTTCTCCTTGCCACCAACGATGTGCGTTGGTGGGGAGAGTAAGGAGGGGAAGAGAGAGGGATGAGTTTGAGGGAATCCCAATCCCAGAGCAAAGACGAGGGGCAGTACTGAGTTATCCACACTCCCCTGGTCTAATCCCCTCCAGACCAGTGGTTCTCAAACACAGGACTCCTTTACACTCTTAAAAATCACTGAGGTTGGAAATTAGTCTGGCAGTTCCTTAAATGTTACACAGAGTTACCATAAGACCCAGAAAGGACTTTGAAGTATAAACACAAGAGAACAGGAAACATATGTCCACACATGAAATTATACATGAATATTCACAGCAGCATTATTCATAATAGCCAAAAAGTGGAAACAATTCAAATGTCCATTAACTGATGAATGGATAAAATGTGTACAATGAAATATTGTTTGGTCATAAAAGGGAATGGAGTACTGACACAGGCTACAACATGGATGAACCTTGAAAAGACGCTAAGTGAAAGAAGCCAGTTACAAAAGACCACATATTGTATGGTTCTATTTATGTAAAATGTCCAGAATGGGCAGATCCATAGAGACAGAAAGTAGATTAGTGGTTGCCAGGGGCTGGGGGTGGAGGGGAGGGAGGAATGGGAGTGACTGCTAACGGGCTCAGGGTTTCTTTTTTGGATGATGAAAATGTTCTGGAATTAGATATTGGTGATGGTTGCACAACTTTGTGAATTCACTAAAACCATTGCACTGTACCCTTTAAATGTCTGAATTTTATGGTATGTGAACTACATCTCATTAAAAAATTCTATAAAAAAATTCTTGAGAACTCCAAATGATATGGGCTATATCTATTGATATTTACCATATTAGAAATTAACACTGAGAAAAAATTTTAATTGTCAATTCATCAAAAAATAATAAACCCGGGCTTCCCTGGTGGCGCAGTGGTTGAGAATCTGCCTGCTAATGCAGGGGACACGGGTTCGAGCCCTGGTCTGGGAAGATCCCACATGCCACGGAGCAGCTGGGCCCGTGAGCCACAATTGCTGAGCCTGCGCGTCTGGAGCCTGTGCCCCGCGACGGGAGGGGCCGCGATAGAGAAAGGCCCGCGCACCGCGATGAAGAGCGGTCCCCGCACCGCGATGAAGAGTGGCCCCCGCTTGCCGCAACTGGAGAAAGCCCTCGCACGAACCGAAGACCCAACACAGCCAAAAATAAATAAATAAATAAATAAATAAATAAGAAAATCCTAAAAAAAAAAAAAAAAAAAAAAAAAAAAAAAAAATAATAAACCCATGATGGGCTTCCCTGGTGGCGCAGTGGTTGAGAGTCTGCCTGCTAATGCAGGGGACACGGGTTCGAGCCCTGGTCTGGGAAGATCCCGCATGCTGCAGAGCGACTAGGCCCGTGAGCCACAAGTGCTGAGCCTGAGCATCTGGAGCCTGTGCTCCGCAAAGGGAGAGGCCGCGATGGTGAGAGGCCCGCGCACCGCGATGAAGAGTGGCCCCCGCTTGCCGCAACTAGGGAAAGCCCTCGCACAGAAACGAAGACCCAACGCAGCCAGAAATAAATAAATAAATAAGTAAATTAAAAAAAAATAATAATAATAATAATAAACCCATGAGATGCTCACATATTTAAAAACTATATTTTCAAAACAAAAACAGTTAGTGAGAATAATGGTATTGTTTTGCATTTTTAGAAATCTATGTAATGTTTGGCTAAACAAAAGTCAGTAGTCAGTTTCATATCTGACATTTCATTCAATCTTTTGTGATATGTAGATTTGCTAAAGTATGTGAAGGACATCTAGACTCTCACAGATACATGCTATAGCTGGGAAAGGGTGGAGTATTTTAATAGCCTTCCCAGATAATTGTGGACATTCTTCTTTCATACTGTACACAAACTCAACAGATGGTAGTTTCTTAAAGATTAGTTCCAATGTGGCATTCATGCCAATGAACTTTTCACCTGTATAGTTGTGAGAGAACTTGACCAAGCGTATTATTATTATTAAAATAGTTTTTACTTTGTGGACCCCCCAAAAGGCGTTGGGAACCCCCAGAGATCCCTGGACCGTGGTTTGAGAACTGTTGTTCTAGACCAATGTCACCTATTTCTGTGATGACCAGCAGGGGGCAGCATGCAGACTGCAGCTAACTGACCCACTCAGGGACCAAGCCCACTACCTTGACCGCAGTGGGCTCTCTATTCCACTCGGCTGATCCAGGCACCCACTCCCCATTGTCAGCCACCTTGAGAGCGAGACCTGAGTTAACCCAGGCCCCAAAGAGTCGCGTGTGGAGTCCCCATGGCCAGGCCCAGTGCTGGGAGGGCTGCTGGTGCCCCTGTCACCAAAGGCCTCCTCACATTTAAAGTCTTGACCTTCTCCCAAAGGAGACTCACATCCAGTCCAGGAAAACACAGGTGGGCTGAGAAATGACATGCTCATCAAACAACCTTAAACCAGTCCCATTTCAGCTACAATTTGTTTTGCTGATTTTTTAAATAAGTTCTGTTATCTTGTGAATAGCGCAGTCACACTGCTGCACGGGTGTGAAAAGCGTTACTCTGTTCCAAGTAAACATTTAAAACACACTCATCTCAGTAGCCCTGTTTCCTTATTATTTTTAAAAAATATTCTGGGAGCTTCAAGAAATGGAAGTGATGGGGTGTCCCTAAGGGGGACAGGCTGTGCCCAGGGTTAACTAGGTGTCCATTGCCTCATAGGCACTGCCATTCCTGCCGTGGCCTGCAGGGGGCACCGTGTCTCGGACCACTGCTCCCAGCACTAGAAGGCCGAGCCTTCCTGCCAACCCTGCTGCAGCTGGGTGCAGTGAGTATGCAGGTGGCCCCTCTGCTCTGCCAGGCACCCTCACAAAAGCAGGGATGCACCCGTGGTGACCCAGAGGGAGGGGCAAGCCGGGGAATCTCAGGGTGGGAATTCCATCGTCTGCAGAAGCTTCTGAACCAAAAGGGAGTGGAGCTGAGCCTGGGCAGGAGGTGGGAAGAAAGAAGGGACCCTGTGCTCTCATGCTCGAACCTTCACCTCCTTCACAGCGGGACAGGTAGGGACGTCCAGGAGACAGCAGCAAACACAGGTGGAGAGGCAGCAGCACCTCACTGCCCCAAACACATCACCCCCAGATGAACCTCTAAAGAATGAACTTCTTTTGTCCCCTTTGGGTCACTTCTTTTTTTTTTTTTTTTTTTTGATGTGGACCATTTTAAAAGTCTTTATTGAATTTGTTACAATATTGCTTCTGTTTTATGTTTTGGTTTTTGGCCGCAAGGTATGTGGGATTTTAGCTCCCTGACCAGGGTTCAAACCCATACCCCCTGCATTGGAAAGCGAAGTCTTAAACACTGGACCGCCAGGGAAGTCCCTGGGTCACTTCTTAGGGGGCCAGAGTTTTGGGATCACTGACAAGAGAACCCCCAAACTTATATTTATCTGTCCTCTGACCCATCTGAGGTCTATTCCTTTTCTTTGCTTTGTTTTTTTAACTCGAGCCAAAATGACTCTGCAGCCACCCACAGGATCTGTTCTGTTCTTCATCAATCTAATTATTTTTTGTTGGGCAGAAGAGAAGAGAATGAGGATGAGAGACTGAGAAAAGGTCACACCTATGCGGGTCTGCTAACCCTTAACCAATACTACTTTTTCTGCATCGGGTCACCTTGTGCTATAAGTATGAAGGGAAAGGTTTCGTGGCAGTGAGGATGACTCAACTAAGAGAGAAAAGACCTGGAAAGTCTGGCTTTTATGCAAACTTACTGGAAGACCAGGAACAATCAGTTATTTTCCCTGGGCCTCAGTTTTCCCATTGGTACCCGAAGGAGCTGAGACAGACAGGCTGGACGGATTGCCCTGGGCAATTCCAACAGATTCCCCCCCGCCGAGCTGCAGGAGGGAGGCAGGGATAGCAGGCGGGGGACTGGAGAAGGATCCTGTGGTGGGAGGTTGGTCGCTGCTCCAACCCGGTGGGGGGATCCGAGTCCCCACCCCAGCCTGGTCCCCGGGACAGGGAGGAGGAGGCATCCTGGGTCCCCCACCCTTCTCGCTTCTGGAGCTTTGAGGAAGATGAGCCCACGGAGCCAAACACCTCAGAGAGGTCCAGGGAGATGAGAGATGTCCCCTCCCGGGGCCTGGGGCCTTGGGCACTGGTGGCAGGGTCTTCGACGATGGTAAGCTCGCGGCTGAGCATGTCCACAGCGGTGGCTCCGAGCAAGAACTCAGGCCCCGTCCAGGGACTGCGGTGCCTGCCCCGGGCTGTGGCTGGCACCTCGGAAGGCACAGCTGTCCCTCGCCCACGCGGAGCAATCTCGGAACAGGTGGTGGGAGGGGAAGGGCAGCTTGGGGAAACATGTCTTAGGAAACTGCCAACAGAGTCAGCTTAGGTTCCCCAAACCTCTGCAGTCTGAGCTGGCTGCCAGCTCCTCGCCCGCCAGTTGGCCCCTGTCCCCGGCTTCCCACACCCCGCCTTCTGCCAAGCTGTGTGCTCACTACCACCCAACACACCTTCTGGGCTCTGCTCCGCCTCCAGCGGGGACCTCGAGGAGGAGCAGGGCAGGAGGTGCCCTTCCCAAGGTCCAGGCCCTCTTAAGAGCTGGGTCCTTCAAACTTCCAAAGAGCGGTCCATGTGAGCGGAATACGGACCGCATCCTTGTACTGACACACTTCGATCTGTCCTGGACAAAAATCAGATGATGAGGTGACTTCCCTGGTGGCACAGTGGTTAAGACTCCGCACTCCCAATGCAGGGGCCCCAGGTTCAATCCCTGGTCAGGGAACTAGATCCCACATGCATGCTGCAACTAAGAGTTCGCATGCCACAACAGAGGAGCTGGCAAGCCGCAACTAAGACCCGGAGCAACCAAATAAAGAAAGAAATTAAAAAAAAAAAAAAAAGAATGGGATTTTTGCATAAGAGAGGTATAGATCCAATTTGGGAAAAAAAAAAAAAATCAAATGATGAGGGACCAAAACAGGGGCTTAAAAAAGGTAAGTAAAAAGCAGGAAGGCGAACCCACACATTTACAAGTGGAAATGGCCCAGAGCCTGGAGGGGGGCAGAGGCAGCAGGGTCTGCAGGCGGAGGGCTGCATGGGGGCTCTGGCTTTGCTCTAAATGAGGGGAGAAGCAGCACCTGGGGCCCGGCCTGTCTCGGAGGTCCTTCCAGCTGTGAGAGGGAAGAGACTGAAGGATGGGTGTGTGTGTGTGTGCGCACACACGTGTATGTGGGCTCCCTGGGGGGCCTGCATCCTCTCTCCATCCCTGCACAGGGCCGGCTACAAAGTAGGTGTTTAGTGAATAAACTGCAGTGGAGCTGATTTCATCAGACAAATGGCCTTTCCCAGACAAGCAGGAACTCAGACAACACGCCAGACACGCTCGGAGCAGGGCTGGGTTCTCACTGTGTTCTGTGGCGTGTTCACCCCCAGGCGGTCTGTTCCTCAGGATTCCCCACGTGGTAGTTAGCGCCCAGGTGCTCCGGCTGAGCCACCTCCCTGCAGAGGGGCCCACCAGGGCCTCCGGGTGCCGCCTGCACCCCGCTGGGCGAGACAAGCTGAGCAGCACCCTCCCCAGCGCTTCTAAACCCTGCAGCCCAAGGGCTCAGGGGACCCTTTGGGGGACAGAATCACAAGTTGCCTGGTGCTGGTTTCCTGAGAAAATTCCTAGGGGGTAGGGGTTTGTGAGCCCCAGGAAACCTTCAAGGCAGATCTATGAAAGCGAACATTCTTACAGGGAGATCAACTCTCCTCTCCTTAAACTCAGAAGCGTGTCACCCTGGCGTTAGCTGCTGCAGGCCAATGATGGCATCACAGCTGACTCCACTGGGCAACAGTCAAAACGCAAGCTCCCGCGGTCTCTCCCGGGCACTGCTGCATATGCACCCTAAACGCACTCAGCACCCACCCCCAGATGAAGACTCACCATCTTCGTGTAAGATCTTCCCACGTTTTCCTAGGTATCTGTATACAGATTTTAAATAAAATCGGGTTCTTACTACACACGCTGTTTGCTCTGCTTTCTTATCATACTGCACTTTCTCACCTTATTAAAAGTCCTCAGAGGGGCTTCCCTGGTGGCGCAGTGGTTGAGAATCTGCCTGCTAATGCAGGGGACACGGGTTCAAGCCCTGGTCTGGGAAGATCCCGCATGCCGCGGATCAACTAGGCCCGTGAGCCACAATTGCTGAGCCTGCGCGTCTGGAGCCTGTGCTCCGCAACGAGAGAGGCCGTGATAGTGAGAGGCCCGCGCACCGCGATGAAGAGTGGCCCCCGCTTGCCAGAACTAGAGAAAGCCCTCGCACAGAAGCGAAGACCCAACACAGCCATAAATAAAAATAAATAAATAAATAAAAGAGCAATGTACATACCTTAATTTAAAACAAACAAACAAAAATGCCCAGGGTTAAAAACGACATGGCAAAATGTCAAAACGTCATGTTTAAAAAAAAGAAAAAAAAAAAAAGTCCTCAGAAACATGATTCTTAATTGTAACTTAGTATTCTGGATATATTTTATCACTTTCCTCCTGGGGGAGGCACACAGATTGTTTCCAATTTTGTTCTATTATATTCAGCCCTAAAATGGATATCCTGGGACATAAATCTTTGTGCCCACTTCTGATTATTTCCTTAGGATAAATTCCCCAAAGGGAAAGGAAATGTATTTTTTTTTGAAATGCACCTCCAAAGCGCATCTAGAATCATTCACTACAAAAAGTTCTGCTGCAGGCAGCTGTGTCCCGTCGGCCTCATGTGGACTTTTGTATTTTCAAACTCAGAACTCAGAGATGGAAGAATCTGTCTGTAAATCTCCAACAAGTTGCTTTTAATAATGTGTACAGTCCTAATCATTAAAAAAAAAAAAAAAAAAAAGACCTCTTCTCTGCAAACATTCAAGTCTACTTAAAAGAAGGCTTCTCCCTCTTAATGGACTTTGTGGGTTTAGAATCTGGTGAAGCCACACCGGCCTGAGAGCCTGGTGACCCGGTGGTCAGGTAACACCTCGCCAGCTGCGTTCTCTCTACAGAGGGCTGGGGTCTCCACCTCCACACAGGCCCGCAGAGAAGATGAAATGAAAACACAAGCCTGTAACCTCCAAAGAACAGCTCCCATCATTACTAACCCAGGAAAACACTGCCGTTTGACCCAACCTTCCAAATCTTACAGTCTCTTTAACACAGCCTGGAAAATGTTTCTAGCCTGCAGCTGTCTCTGAGATGTATCAGATTCTGAAAAAGATACGGGAGGGCAAAACAACCTGCCCCTCGAGAGGATCACACCCACGCACAGAGGCTCTGCCCTGCCTACAGGACCACAGGGACAAAGGCAACTACCAAGCAAGGAGAGCTCCTCATGGCCCGCACCTCCTCCGGGTGGGGCTCTCTTTCCACCTTCAGACCCTGGTGTTTTCACCTCCTTGGTTTTATTTCAGGGAAACTTTCACTGGTACATACAACTGAGCCATGTCTGACGCCCCAGGCTGGGATGTGAATGGAAGAGCTTTCATGGAGCCGTAGGGTCTGACCTTGTGGCAAGAGCAGAGATGATACAGGGAGAACAGCGAGAAAGAGGCAGGGGGGATGGAAGGGCTGCAAGGAGCCGCAGGGTCTAGGAGGGGACACCACGTGCAAAGGCAAACACAAGTCACCAACAAGTGCAGGACGCCGGGTCCAAACAGCCACTGAGAGAGAACAAAAGTGCATCTTTCCACACGGGTGCAGGTGGGTCTTCTGGGAGCGGATGAACCAGGATGAAGGAGACATGAGGCCCAGCCAAGAGCAGCAGCCATCCCACAGACTCAGAAGCAATAAAGAAATGTTGTAAACCACCCAGTTAGGGAATGGATGTTACGTGGCATTACCATGGCAATAGGTAACTGGTACAAATGGCATTTGGTAGACAAAATCCCAACCCTGACCTCAATATCCTGCTGAGTCCAAGCACCCAGAGCTGTTTGGAGTTTGATCTGCAAACTGTGAGCAGTGGAAAAGCCAAAAGGCCAGATGAGAGAGGCAAAACAGGAGACACAAGAAGCAAGTAAAACCCATTCTGTGATCCTTTAGTCATGCCTGCCCTGGGTGTGGGAGGGGAGGGTGGCTGCCCGTTCACTGCTGCTGCTGGGTTTGCCATGCGGACAACTAACTGTGCCTGGGCAGGGGCGGCGGGGGGCGTGGTGGTGGTCGGGGGGAGGAAATGAGGGTCTAAAGGAGGGAGAAAAAGCAGGGACGAATATAAAAGCATACTGGCCACCCAGCCTGTGCTTCCCGAGGCCTCAAAGACACCATCTAAGAGCCTGCAGTTCTACACCTAGGGTATTAATATTCCAGGGAACCCTTAGCAACAGGCCCTGACATCTGCTCTGTTACTATGATTCGGGAAACATGATAAGAGCAGCAAGATACGGTGAGCGGAGACATCAGTGTTTCCTCCACCTGTCACACTCTACTCGGAGGATGAAAGATTCAGACAGGAAGCCTCAAAGGCCTGTCTGAAACCCGAGGGAACCTCTCTTGGGCTAATTATGCACGAGGCAAGGCTGGAGAGCATTCAGGAGATGAGACAGGAGTCCCAGGGAAGCTACTGCCTGACAAACGTCCCTAGGAGTCACCCTATCAGCGGGCACCGTGCCAGATTTGCTTCCTTGGGTGACTTCTCTCCCCCTCCCCGTTCGATTCTCCCCCTATCTCTGCCCAGACTCTGGCAAAGGCTTCCCAGTTGGCCTTTGGACCTCCTAGGGCTCACCTCACCCCCTTCACTTGTAGCCAGAGAGATCATCCTTAAAAGTGTAGGTCAGACCATGCAATTCCCTTGCTCTAAAACCTTCAATGGCTCCCCAGTGCCAAAGGGAAAAACCCAAGCTGCATTAAGGCCATCCATGATCTGGCCCAAACTATCCTTCCAGTCTCACCTGCCACCACATCCCTCCGCAAGGTCCACACTCTCGTCACTGGGAGCCTGGATGTGTTCTGGCTGCTCAGCTTTGTTTCTGGAAGTTCTCCCGTGACCTGCCTTCCCTGTACACGGTCTACCTGCAGAGGCCCAGCACCAACCCTCTGGGGATTCTCCTCCTCACCGAACCCCAACTCGGAATTGACCCCCTTTGTCTCCCCTTAGCATTTCACTCCACTCTGTGTCCTGGAGCGGGTGGGTCTTTACTTCTGTTAACCCCACGAAGAATGCAGCTCTCAGGACACAGGACGCAGGTCCACCTTTACAGAATGAATACTGACCTTCGAGAGTTTACCACAGCCCATGGAATAAAGCCCAGCATCCCTAGCCTAGAATTAAAGACTGGGCACTGTGACCTCCCCCCGCCCCTTAACCTTCCTCCCAGCCACACGCAGGCCCCTGCACTGAGCAGGTCTCACCTATCCTGCCTCAGGCCCACTCTGCAAAGCAGTTTATACCAACTAAAACTGTGGGAAGGGACTTCCCTGGTGGTCCAGTGGGTAAGACTCCGCACTCCCAATGCAGGGGGCCCGGGTTCGATCCCTGCTCAGGGAATTAAGATCCCGCATGCATGTCGCAACTAAAAGGGCCTGCATGCCGCAACTAAAGATCCTGCGTGCGGCAACTAAGACCCGACACAGCCAAATAAATAAATAAATATTAAAAAAAAAAAAAAGTTGGAAATCCCCAAAGGGCTCTAACTCTTGAATGGTCAACAGTAGCCCATCCGGCACAATGTCACAGTCAATGTTAAAAATGACAAATGACCTGGAAAAGGGTTTACAGCAAGAGTAAGTGCCAGACGTGTAGACCACATCATAGACACATTGACAGCACAATATAACAGTCATGGGCCCACAAGGAAAATGCAGAGTTCGTGTGTCAGAGAGTAGGGTTTGGGATTACAGGTGAATTTACCTCTGGAGCATTTTTCTAAGGATGACTTAGGAAGAGTCAGACAAGTGAGGGCACCCTACCTGTCCTCATGGCCCGCTCAGGTTCCTCCTCTCGGGTGGGGCTCTCTAAGACCCCTCAGCCCTAGCTCAGATTCCTGCAGCCCTTCCTGTCTGTGCCCTGCAAAAAAGCAGTCCACGCTAGACGCCCCAGGGCACGTCTCCACTGAGGCACAGGGCTGAGTGTGCTGCTGGCCTCAGAAAGACAAGTGGCACTGCTTCTGTCTTCGTTGCCCTCATTCATTCATTCAACAAACAAGCTCTGAGTGTTGACTCTGCGCCAGGCACATGCCACATCTCAGCTGGCTGCAGGGCGAGCCGGGGCAGCTCCCTGTACCCCTAGAACGCCTCACAAGGTGCACAGGTAGGAGCCCCACTTACCGCTGCAGGGTCTCCTCCCCGGGGAAGTAAATCCTCACCCCAAACGCCCACTCCAGTGGACCCAAATCCCTGCCCGTCTCTTTGTCTCGCTGAAACTGCTTTCTCACTTCCAGGCTGCAGCAGTACTTGCAGCCTCCAGCCGAAGTGAGATGCAAAGCATCCCACTTCGTACCCCTCTCGCTTCAGGTGCCAGCCCTCCGAGTTTAACAGCCACAAGCTCTGCCTACGTGTCCCCAGAGGCACAGCTCACCTCTGTCATTTCTAAAAGTCCTGAAACAGAGCAGGTGGAGGTCCCAGATCAAGACGATCACAGAGTTGATGGCGGCCGACTCCAGGGTAAGCAGGCTCCTCAGGCAGGACTCACCCTTGAACACACGGGAAGGAGGGAAGTCTCGCAGGCTGGCTGCCGGGCCCAAAGCAGTGCTCCAGTCCCCGTTGGACCACGTGGTATTAGTCTCCGACAGCCGCTGTAACAGGTACCACGAGCTGGGAGGCTTACAACAGTCCTAGAGCCTGGAAGTCCAAAACCGAGATGTGGGCAAGGCCAAGCTCTCTCTGCAGGATCCAGAGAAGAATCTGTCTAGAGAAGCACCTCCCTTAGCTTCTGCTGTTTGCTGGCAATGCTGGGTGTTCCTTGGCTCGTGGCTGCTTTGCGCCAGTCTCTGTCTTCATCTTCACATGGCATTCTTCCCTCTGTGTCTCCACGTGGCCGTCTCCCTGTGTTTCTATCATGTTGGATTAAGACCAAAGGAGATTCCAATATGACCTCATCTTAACTAATTACGTCGGCAATGCCCCTATTTCCAAATAAGGTCACATTCTGAGGTTCTGGGCATTAGGACTTCAACATGTCCCCTTGGGGGACACAATTCAACCCATAATACATGGGGAAAAGAGAACCCAGAGCCCTACTTTGGGGGTGGGGACAGCAGACATGGTGGGCCCTTTATGTACGCATAGATGTTTAAGCTGGTCTAAAATGCCCCCTGGAGTTCCTGGGGTCCTCAGGACCAGGAGAGGGGTTTACATCTAAAACAGGGAGTTGTCATGGTTGATGCAAAAAGTGGATTCAGGAAAACAGTCTCCTTTGGTCATTGCTTGTCTTGGGAGTTCTTAACAAGGGAGCCATGAACTTGGATGGGAACAAACTGTATCTTTATTTTCATTAACCTGTAACTGAAATTACCTATTTCCTTTCATTATGAATATAGGCAACACACCAGAGTCATTCTAAAAGTACCTGTGTCGGGCTTCCCTGGTGGCGCAGTGGTTGAGAATCTGCCTGCCAATGCAGGGGACACGGGTTCGAGCCCTGGTCTGGGAAGATCCCACATGCCACGGAGCAGCTGGGCCCGTGAGCCACAGCTGCTGAGCCTGCGCGTCTGGAGCCTGTGCCCCGCAACGGGAGGGGCCGCGATAGTGAAAGGCCCGCGCACCACGATGAAGAGCGGTCCCCGCACCGCGATGAAGAGTGGCCCCCACTTGCCGCAACTAGAGAAAGCCCTCGCACGAACCGAAGACCCAGCACAGCCAAAAATAATAAATAAATAAATTAATTAATTAATTAAAAAAAAAAAAAAAGTACCTGTGTCTTAGTCATTGGTAGAATCACAGATATTTTCATACCACAATACTGAGCTGCAGATACCTCGAAATATTATTTATGCTCACCACTACTTTAAAATTACAATAGTTATTAGACCTACTGCAAGGCTGTTTACTTAATGATTCAAAAAAGAAGCACAGGGACTTCCCTGGTGGTCCAGTGGGTAAGGCTCCACGCTCCCAATCAAGGGGCCTGGGTTCAATCCCTGGTCAGGGAACTAGATCCCGCATGCATGCTGCAATTAAGAGTCCTCATGCCACAACTCAGAAGTCCGCATGCCACAACTATGAGCCTGCATGTTGCCACTAAAAGATCCCGCACGCCACAACTAAGAACTGGTGCAGCCAAAATAAATAAATTAATTAAATAAATTAAAAAAAAAAAGAAGTACATAGGTTACTGTATCAAAAGCTTGTTTTTTAAAAAAGTATTCTGATAATGATAAGTCAATATAATTGGCATCCTCTGTAATCCTGTTTGTGCATTTAGAGCCATTATTTTGAGAAACATTCCATAGGATTCACCAGACTGTCAAAAAAGAAGTCTATGGCGGGCTTTCCTGGTGGCACAATGGTTAAGAATCCGCCTGCCAATTCAGGGAACATGGGTTTGAGCCCTGGTCCTGGAAGATCCCACATGCCGTGGAAAAACAAAGCCCATGCGTCACAACTACTGAGCCCACGTGCCAGAACTACTGAAGCCCACGCTCCTAGAGCCCCTGCTCCGCAACAAGAGAAGCCACCGCGATGAGAAGCCCATGCACCGCAACAAAGAATAGCCCCCGCTCGCTGCAACTAGAGAAAGCCTGAGTGCAGCAACGAAGACCCAATGCAGCCAAAGATAAATAAATAAATTTTTTTAATTAAAAAAAACAAAAAAGAAGTCGATGGCACAAAAAATAAAGAACAGGAGATGGAACTGAAACTCAGCTCAAAGGTTACCAGAATAAAATCAAGCCTTCACTGTAAGCAGGTGTCCGTGGCTCGGGGAACTCTGCTCAGAAAATGCCCAAGTCGCCCATCCCAGGGGCTGCCAGGCACCTGGCTTGGGGTGCACACTGAGGGGTGTGAAGGCTATTTGTCTTTTCACGCAGAAATATAAGCCTGTTTCCATCTTAGCAATTTGTGTGGAAAGTCCCAGCAAACAGAATTTTTGCAAAGGAAATCTGATTTCAGGTCACACCTGAGAGCTGCTTATTGGAGGAGCCCAAGAGAAACCTCTCCATGAAGCAGAGAAGCCTCTGGAAGGAAGAGAGGCCCACCCCTTCTCACCCAAGCCTCAGGTGTGACGACAGGGTAGTCCTCCGTGTGCTCAGGTCCCGGGAGCGGCGGCCTCTGACAGCCCTGCCAGGATACCAGCTCTAGGCGGCTCTTCTCAGGCTCTGCCAGGTCCTTCAGCCCACTTCTTCCGCCTACTTCCCCAGAGCCGGGGCGGGAACCCTGGCCCTGGCTGTTTGCATAAAGCCAGGAGGCAAGGCAACCCCTGCTGACCTTGCTGCTATCTGTGGCCAGCTGTCCTCTCTCGTTCATGGAAACACAAACAGATGGTTCCCTGTTCCAGCTCCAAGGTTAAGTACGTGCTGCACAGGTGCCAGCTGTCAACTTCTCTGCACATGCCCTGTTCCTCTGGCAGAGGCTAAGACCCCAAAGAACTGGGGGTGCCCATCACGAACGACCATGGTGAGGACTGCCAAAGACTCAAGCCAGGCAGAGGGCCATCTGAGAGTGAGAGAGGGGACCACCCCCAGAACGTGGCTTGGTACAGAGAAGGTGAGTGGAGAAAAGGCCAAACAGGACCACCGGCATTTTGCAGGTAGTTTTGGAGGCTTTTAGAAGGAGCCCGCACATGCGCTACACACGCGCAGCCTGGCCCTGAGCTGCCTAACTGGGAAGGGAAGGCAGCCGACTTTACAGGGCACTGCCTACCTGCCAGGTGCTGGCCACAGGCTGACCAAGTGAAACTCATCACAATCCCAAGGGGATGGCATGCTGTCATCCCCTTCCAGAGAAGAGGCTCGAGACCTGATGCTTGAGAGGTGCAGCCACTCGCTCAAGGCCACGCAGCTGGCTCCCGGCACTTTCTGTCACCCTCTCTGCCCCCAAGGAGCCCTGGCTGCAGCGTGTGACACCTAATGAAAGCAATAAGCCAGGGCGCATTCTCCAAGCCTCTCCCACGCTCCCAGCACTCAGGAATGTGCCAGGGATTCACAGAAGCCGAGACCTGCAGGAACTGGACGAAGAGGAGTTCTGAGAAGGCTCAGAGTTACCTGGGCTGAAGCAGGGCTGGACGTACCGCAGAGGGTGCAGGCTGGCGTGGGTTTCCCAGAGCAGGCAGCCAGTGGCTGGGGTTAGAGGTGCGAGGCCCGGGAGATGGGCAGCAGGTGCTCAAGCGCTGCTGTGCCCCACCTATGCCCACAGGGCACAGTGGCTTGAAGCCACAGGTCTCTGACAGCCCCTTGTTCCCCACCATTCCCACTGCCTGACCCAGGAGCTCACCCAGAGCTCAGTCACCCTACGATCCTAAGCGGTTCCCCTGCATCCTGGCTCCCCGCCCCCCGCCGACCCAGCCTTCCCCGCCACCAGAGGGGCCCTGCAAAGGCCCGGCTCTGCTCAGACACTTCCAAATCAAGCCCAGTGTCCTCACTTGGGAGTGCATGGCCATCCACAGGCTCTATGCCACCTTGCCAAATTTATCTCCAGACAAACAGAAACACTGGGCATCATATCCTGTGACTAAGCCCAGGCCTACTCCAGGCAGCCCCCCTGCTGCTCCCCAGGCCACACCCATTGCCCCAGCCTGAAGCAATGACTCCCTCCTCGGCACCTCCACAAACACTTTTTACCTCTTGCCAGCACTTCCCAGTTTTGGGTGGTTTATGAAAGCGTCTGACCTCACCTTCTGGACCAAACACTCCCTGAGAGCAGGACAAACCTCGTGCCCAGATGACACTCAAAACACGTGCACCAGAATAGAACTGAGAGTCCAGAAATAAACCCATACATCTGTGATCAACTGATTTTTCAACAAGAGTGTCAAGACCACTCAAGGCAGAAAGAAGAGTCTTTTCAACAAATGGTGCTATGAAATCTGGGCAGCCACATGCAAAAGAATGAAGTTAGACCCTTACATCACACCATTTAAAAAACGGACTCTAAATGGATCAAAGAGCTAGTAAGAGCTAAAACTATAAAGTAAGAGCTAAAACTATAAAGCGCTTAGAAGTTAATAGAGGGGCAAATCTTCACGACCTCAGATTTGGCAGTGGGTTCTTAGATATGAGAATGCAAACCTAAACCACAATGAGATACCCCTTCACACACCAAAAGCATAAGCAACAAAAGAAAAAAAATAAAGTGGATGTCATCGACATTCAAAAATTTTGTGTACCAAAGAACCAATGCTAATCCTAAATGTTTTCCTGAATGTTTTCCTGAACATACGTCTATTTCAATATTTTCATGGTATATTTACAGAAAAATATTAAAAGAACAAAGGCTCACCATACACACCTTTTATTAAACTTCATAAACAGCAGAATTATTATTGCTTTCCATCTCTTATTTCCTATAACTTCCCTACTTCTGTAAACCTGATTCAAATTACTGTCCTGATTTTTATAGCTCAGGTCTATCTTGGGTGTTTGAGAGAAAAATACAAATGTCTATTAATAAACGTTGCCTTTCAAGATTTTGAACAAAATGGGTGGCTTCGTTGCTGGTACCTTGCTACTCAGGCCCATACAGCCAGCACAACCCACCTTTTTCTCATGGGTATGAATCTTTAATGTTGAGTACGTGACTATGTAACCCTGGAAGGTAAGGATGCTACAAAAGCTGCCACTCCGGTCTTGGAAATGTTTTCACCCCTCAAAATGTGTTCACTTGTGCAACAAAAGATAGGTATAAGTATGTTTGTAGTTAAATTGTCTTTAATGCACCCAAACAGGAATAGTTTCAAATGGCCATGTAGAGTGCAATAGAAATTATTCCTAAAATGGAAAAAAAGGTGAAAAGATAACTCACAGAACGGAAAAAAAATATTTGCAAATCATATATCTGATAAAGGGCTAGTATCCAGAAAATATAAAGAACTCCTACAACTCAACAATAAAAAGACAACTCAATTAAAAAAATGGGTAAAGGACTTGAATAGACATTTCTCCAAAGGAGAAATACACATGCCTAAAAGCACATGAAAAGATGCTTCTCATCATTAGCCATCAGGGAAACGCAAACCCAAACCAGTGAGATACCACTTCACATCCACTAGGACAGCTATGCTTTTAAGAATGGAAAATAACATGTGTTAGCAAGGATGTAGAGAAATGGGAACCCTCATTCATTGCTGGCGTGAACGTAAAGTGGTGCCGCCACTGGGGAAAACAGTTTAGCAGTTCCTCAAAAAGTTAAATATAGAATTACAACAGGACCCAGCAATTCTAATCATAGGTATATACCCAAAAGAACTGAAATCAGGTCTTCAAACAAAAACTTGTACACAGATGTTCATAGCAGCACTATTCACACTGGCCAAAAGGTAGAAGCAACCCAAATGTCCATCAACTGGTGAACAGATAAACAAAACATGGTGTAACCAACAATGGAATATTATTTGGCCATAAAAAAACAAAGTGCTGATTCATGCTACAACATCTATGAAGCTCAAAAACATTACACTAAAAGAAGCTGGCTGCAAAAGACAACATAGCATATGACTCCATTTATACGAAATGTCTAGAATAGGCAAATCTATAGAGACAGAAAATAGATTAGTAGTTGCCTAGGGCTTAACGGGGAGGAGGACACGTAATAGCTAAAGGATATGGGGTTTCTCTTTGTGGAGATGAAAATGTTCTAAAACTGGCTGTGGTGATGGCTGCTCCCATCTGCGAATATACCAAAAACCACCAAATTGTATACTTTACATGGGTGACCTCTGTGGTATGTGAATTATATCTCAATAAAGCTGTTAAAAAACAAAGCGTGGGGCACAGTGAAGAATGAATCGGGGGTCTGGACAAGGCAACCAGCTACACAGTCTCCAGGGGACAAGGAACTGGCCACTTACATTTTACTGTCACCCTCTGGTGGCCTGGGGACAGATTAACTGCAAATTAACCTCAATAATAAAAAACAACAGATGGTGCATTTGTGAAAACACTGCGGGAGAGGGGCAGGGGAAAGAGAGAGAGAGAAAGCAAATATGGTCAAATGCTAAGAATGACTGAATCTAGGTGGAGGGATTTCTTTATACTGTTTGTCCAGCTTTTCTGTAAGGGTTGAAAACTTTCACAGTAAAATTTCCATAATGAGCTCTCAAAGGCTAAAGCTGGAACACTTTGCACAACAAAAAAATAACAGTAGTATTGGATTATAACCCATAAGATAAAATAAATATCTGTGAGTCTTTATGATATAGATAATTGAATAAATATATAAATTAATAGGGAAAGGGGACAACTGTCTCTTAAAGAAGGGCACCAATTAATAAATACAGGCACACCTCGTTTCGTTGCGCTTCACTTTATTGCGCTTTGCAGATACCGTGTTTCTTAACAAATTGAAGGTTTGTGGCAACCCTGCATCTAGCACGTCAATCGGGGCCATTTTTTCAACAGCATTTGCTCACTTTGTGTCTCTGTGCTACATTTTGGTGATTCTCACAATATTTCAAACTGTTTCATTATTATATTTGTTATGGTGATCTGTGATCAGTGATCTTTGATGTTACTACTGCAAAAAGATTACAACTTGCTGAAGGCTTGGATGATAGTTTGCATCTTTTAGCAATAAAGTATTTTTTTTTTTTTTTTTTTAAAGGATTTTCTTATTTATTTATTTATTTATTTATTTATTTTTGGCTGTGTTGGGTCTTCGGTTCGTGCGAGGGCTTTCTCCAGTTGCGGCAAGCGGGGGCCACTCTTCATCGCGGTGCGGGGACCGCTCTTCATCGCGGTGCGCGGGCCTTTCTCTATCGCGGCCCCTCCCGTCGCGGGGCACAGGCTCCAGACGCGCAGGCTCAGCAATTGTGGCTCACGGGCCCAGCTGCTCCGTGGCATGTGGGATCCTCCCAGGCCAGGGCTCGAACCCGTGTCCCCTGCATTAGCAGGCAGATTCTCAACCACTGCGCCACCAGGGAAGCCCAATAAAGTATTTTTTAATTGAGGTAGGTACATTTTTTTTTTAAGACAAAATGCTATTGCACACTTAATAGACTACAGTATCATGTAAACATAACTTTTATATGTACTGGGAAACCAAAAAATTTGTGACTCACTTTATTTTGACATTTGCTTTATCCCAGTGGTCTGGAACTGAACCTGCAATATATCTGCAGTCTGTCTTGTACAGAAGGAATGAAGGGACAGAAGAATCAGCATTAAAACACACCAGTAGGGGCTTCCCTGGTGGCGCAGTGGTTGAGAATCTGTCTGCCAATGCAGGGGACACGGGTTCGAGCCCTGGTCTGGGAAGATCCCACATGCCGCGGAGCGGCTAGGCCTGTGAGCCACAACTACTGAGCCTGCGCATCTGGAGCTTGTGCTCTGCAACAGGAGAGGCCGCGATAGTAAGAGGCCCGCGCACCGCGATGAAGAGTGGCCCCCGCTTGCCGCAGCTGGAGAAAGCCCTTTCACAGAAACGAAGACCCAACACAGCCAAAAATTAAAAAAAAAAAAAAAAAAATTAAAAAAATAAAGGAATTCCTTTAAAAAAAAAAAAAACACACCAGTAATAACTGTTGCAGGTCAGATCCATGGATGGACACTAAAATTAGTAAGCAAAAGTTTGGGGAGAAACAGGACACTTACATAGTCTCAAGGTATCTCCCCTGGATAGTTATTAATTACAAAATAAAAAAAACAGTAACTTAACAGGGGAGAAAGCTGGCAGACACAACCTTAACCAAGTGATCAAGACTAATATCACCAGTGATAAGACATACGGACGTCACATCCCTCCTGAAACAATGTACTGAGAAAGACATAACATCGTTTGGGTGGTATTTTTGCCCGAAATGCTAACTGCAATCTAATCATGAGAAAATACCAGACGAATCCAAACAGAGGGACATACTATAAAACAACTGACCAGGACTCTACAGAAACATGAAGGTCATAAACGATAAGGAAAAATTGAGAACGGTCATATTCTTATATGAGATGTTAACAGGGCAAGCAGGGTGAGGGGTATGCAGGAACTCTCTGAACCATTCTTGCAACATTCATGGAAGCCTAAAATAATTCCAAAATAAAAAGCTTTAAAAAGTTTTCATAATTAAAAAGCAGCAGTTTTGATGAAAGGTGTCTGTTGTTTGGAATCACATGTGCCAACTGGGGTAACATCCCCTCCCTGCCCAAAGCAGTAGCTGAGGCCCATCTGGGGAAGGTGAGAGGGGACTGAAGGGGTGACCGTGAGGGACCCCACTTCCCTGCATGGGATCTGGGCTGGAGGAAGCAGGAGATAGTGGAGGAAGGGGTGAGAGTATCTGCCAAGGTCTTTGCTTATTTCTGAGACAAAGGATGACTCCACAAAAGGGAAAGAGGACATCATCTAGAATTTCCCACATGTGGCCTTCTTTGTGTCAGACAAGTTGTATGACTTTTATTGTTTGAAACTGTTGCACTTGTAGTATTTCTATACTTTCAGATGGCCTGGATTAAATACTAGACGACATTTTTAACTAAGTAACTTTCCAATCTACTTAGTAACTTGTTTTCACTAGTTTTGCTTTAACAGTGGTCACCCACGACCCTTTACCTCCCCCATTAACCTGGTTAATGAAGACCATGTTGTCTGATTACCACTGTCTATGTTATGAATGTGTTCTCCTCGTGGAGAATTTACAGTGTGTTCACTGACCCACCAGCCAGAGACGACACTGAACTGGGGTCCAGACAAGGGAAACAGAAGTGCGATAAAATGTTAATAGTAGAATCTTAAGTGGTGGGCATATAGGTGTACACTGCAAACTTCTTTCAACTTCGCTTTATATTTTAAATTTTTCATAATAAACCAGTGTTAAAAAAAAAAGTAAAATTACAAATGAGTATTTTGGGCAAACAAACTGTAAACCCAGATTCACAGCCTCAGCGGGAGAACGCGCCTAGGAGGCTCCATTTGCAGAAAAACACGTGCACACCTGTCCCTTCTCCCCGCAGATGTCTGCAGGCGACAGGGCTGTGTCTGAAGGAAGGAGAAGCAGTGGGACATCCCCGTCATGGCCAAGGCTGGAGGCCTGTAGACACAGTCTCCACATAAATACATTCAGCTCCTGGGGTTCAAACCAAGTCAGAAAATGGGTAGCAGCCACAGGTTTTGTTAGCTCCGAATGAATTTGGCAGTGGATGCCCGGGCTGACCAAGCAGGTCCCAACTGGTCACATACCCTAGGTGACCCTGCCAATGGCTGATGAATTCTCTTCTTCTGCCAAAAAATAAAGGGCGGTGGTTCCTTCTGAGTCTGTGCTTTGGGGCAGGTATCTGGGATCTACATTCTCGCCCTGTGTGAATTATTAGCTCAGTGACCCTGGGCGGCTTCCTTCATTTCTCTAAGCCTCGGTTGCCTCACCTGTAAAATGAGTAGCAGCCTCCCGGCCTGTTGGGAAGAATAAATTAGATCAATGGTTCTGAAACAGGGTGATTTTGTTCCCCCACGAGACATGTGGCAGTGTCTGGAGACATCTCGGGGGCAGGGGTGCCACTGGCTACAACCCAGTGGGTAGAGGCCAGGATGCTGCTAAACATCCTACAATGCGCAGCTTAGCGCCCAACAACGTAAAATTATCCAGCTGAAAATGTCAAAGCGCCAAGTTAGAAAAACCCTGATTTAAAGGGTACAGGTAACCCACCTAGCATAGGACCTGTAACACTGTGCGCTCTCGGTGCGGGGCTGCAATCATCGTCATCATCATCATCACCACCACCATCATCATCATCACTATCACCATCATCACTGTTATCATCACCATCACCACCAGCACCACCACTATCACCATCATCATCACCATCACTATCATCACCACCACCACCACCATCACCATCATCACTATCACCATCATCACTGTTATCATCATCATCACCACCAGCACCACCACTATCACCATCATCATCACCATCACTATCATCACCACCACCACCACCATCACCATCATCACTGTTATCATCAACATCACCACCATCACCATCATCACCATCACCATCATCATTGTTATCATCATCATCACCACCACCACCACCATCACCATCATCATCACCATCACTATCATCATCATCACCACCACCATCACCATCAGTATTATTAGCCTGGAACTCCCAGTACCCAGAAGAGCACAGGTAGGGAGCATCAATGACAGCGTTTTACTAAACTGAACAAACAGGTCATTCCTTTGAGTTAAGGACATTCCAAAACATCCCTTCAGTCCCCTAAGCCAGTGGTCCCCAGCCTTTTTGGCACCAGGGACTGGTTTCATGGAAGACAATTCTTCCATGGACCGGGGGTGGGGTGATGGTTTCGGGATGATTCAAGCACATTATATTTATTGTGTAGTGTATTTCTATTACTATTACATCAGCTCCACCTCAGATCATCAGGCATTAGATCCTGGAGGTTGGGGACCCCTGCCCTAAGCTCACCTGAGGGAACTGAAGCATGTAGGAGCTGTGAGACGGGTAAGGGGAGTGGGAGCGGGGGTGCCCTGGGGAAAGGGTCCGAGCAGATGATGGCAATACCACCCGACATCCTTATTTAACACTGAATGTGTGTGAGTTCTGTTCTAAGCATTTGACGTGTATTAATTCATTTTACTCTCTCAATGACCAAGGAGGTCAGTTCATAACAGAATAACATATTCTAATAATATTCTATTATTACTCTCCACTATGATCATAACCACTGAACTGCTGTTTCCCTGATGGGAGGGAGCAGTGGCTTTGCAGAATTCACCCTCCGCCTGTGGCCAGTCCCGCCGCTTGCCTGACTGCTCTGCAAAGAACCTTAGAAGGCACGGTCCTGTCTCCCAGCAGCCTGCAGGGAATGTGGACGGTTTCCAGGCCTTCCATTCAGTACTGTAGGCAATGCCCAGACAAGGTCATTTCTGGGCAGGGCAGATGCCTGGTGAGCAGAATGCCTGTCGACTGGGAAGAGAAGCCAGCATGAGGGAAAAGGCCATGTGGCTTTCCGGAGAGGGGTGGGGGACATGTTGGTGAGGCCACCTCAGAAATCAACCCCAAGGCCCATCTCTAAAGGAGCCAGGAGCCGGCCAGTCTAGAGCCACTGCTGGGAGGACCCCACCAACCTGGTCATTTTCCTGCCTCTCTGCCTTTTCCTCACTGCCACCAGCAGGATCTCTACTGGGCCTAGGGTTCATCCACAGAGAAGTCAAAATGGGTAATACCTGGGGTGCCTGTACTTATAGCCAGGCTTGGAGACACAGGAGCCCAGGGGACATGGTGGATAGAAGGAGTGACCAAGAACAGATGAGTGGAACACATCTCGGGCTCCCGACAGGGAAATGAGAGGAGGCTGGGGAAGGGCTGAGGCTGAGCAGTGGGTACCTGCTGGGACGTGGCAGGCTCCCCACATGCACACACACCCCAACTGTTCACTGCAAGCACAAATGGAATTCTAGTGGGTTCTGGGGTCTCAAAGACTAGGACACAAGGGAAACCCAAAATGTCATACAGGAGAAGCAAAAAGTATGTCTGCTAATTATCTATGAGAAGACCCACCATTTACTGAGCATTTACTATTTGTCAAGCTTGGTGCCAAGTGCTTTATAGAATCATCTTTATTTTTCACAGTAGGTTTTAACAACTCCATTTTACAGGGGAGCAAACTGAGGCTCAGAGAGGTGAATGATGTACCCAAAGCCATAGGAATTGAGTTAGTAGGTGACAACGCCCAGGATTTGAACTCCAAGCTCAAGCTCTTAATTTCAAGGGTATCCCAACTTCTTGGCACTAAACAGAACTATGTGTGTTTTGGGGCCTTATCCCATGCCAATCACCCCCACTTACCCACACAATCTTTCCTTATCCTTTCAGCTAAGTCAGAGACAATGAGTAAGATTCTAAATAGGGAAAACACTATTTTTCAAAAAATAAGAAACCAAACAACCCAGTTAAAAATGGGCAAGAGACCTGAACAGAGACCTCACCAAAGAAGATATACAGATGGCAAATAAGCATAAAGATGCTCAATGTCACATGTCATTAAGGAACTGCAAATTAAGATAGCAATGAAATACCACTACAAACCTATTACACGGCCAAAATCCAGAACACTGACAACACCAAATGCTGACAAGGATGCGGAGCAACAGGAACTCTAATTCATTGCAAAATGGTCCAGGCTACTTTGGAAGGCAGTATCTTACAAAACTAAACATACTCTTACCATATGATCCAGCAATTACATTGCTTGGTGTTTACCCAGAGAACTGAAAACCTACATACACACACACACACACACAAAATAGCACACTAATATTTATACCAGTTTTATTCATTATTGCCAAAACTTGGAAGCGACCAAGATGTCCTTCAATAGGTGATTGGATAAATAAACTGTGGTATATCCAGACAATGGAATAAAATTCAGCAATAAAAATCAGCCACCAAAAAGAAAAAAAAAATTTAATAAATAAAAAAATGAAAATGAGCTACCAAACCATGAAAAGACATGGAAGAACCTTAAATGCATATTGCTAAATGAAAGAAGCCAATCCAAAAGGCTACATACGGTATGACATTCTAAAAAAGACAAAATTATGGCGGCAGTAAAAAGATCAGAGGTTCGGGGGAGAGAGGGAAGGATGAATAGGTGGGGCGCAGGGGATTTTTAGGGCAGTGAAACTACTATCCTGTATGATGCTGTCATGGTGGATACATGTCATTATACATTTGTCAAAACCCATAGAATGTACAACACCAATAGTGACCCCCTTACTGAAATCTATGGGCTTTAGTTAATAATAATGTATCACTATCAGCTCATCACCTGTAACAAATGTGCCACATCAATGCAAGATGTTAATAATGAGAAATTGGGGTAAGTAGGGGGTACATGGGAACTCTGTACATTTCAATTTTTTTCTGTAAACGTAAAACTTTTTTTTTAAAGTCAAATGCTACCAATACAATGGAAAAAAATTTTTTTAAATTTTCTTCTACAGAGAAGAAAAAATATTGCCCTAATCTTCATCAATGGGAAAGAATCTTGAGATATTAATATTATTACAGTTAGATTTGTATAACGTGTCATACCTTTCAAATTGTTTTTGTGTTGATTAACAATTTGATCTCATCCCATCTGCAAACAAGGAAAGTGCATGCTGTTCGGGCCTTTAGTCCACAAACGTCTTGTCTGTCCACACCACGTGGCCCTCATGGGTGGGGGACACAGCCTAGTGCTGAAGATGGATAGGTCTTCCTTGCATGTATCACAATTTGAATGTGTGCATTTATTTCTCTGTTTACTTGTTAATCTCTGGAGAGGGGCCACCTCTGTTTTGTTGGCTGTGAATACCCAGTGTGGACTATACATGAGCGAGATGAATTCTGAATGAATCAGACAATGGCTCTAATAGATGCTGGGACTGCACAAAGGACAGTGGGAGCAAAGAGCAGTCTCAGTTAGGACTTCTCTCTGTGGCAATCCCAGAGGGCTTCCAAGTGGAGGAGAGTCTGGCAGAGAGCTGAAAGGAAAAAGTAAGGCCTTGGCAGGCATTAGGCAGGCATTCCAGGAAGAGAGACATCCTGGTAGAACTGCTGGAAAGGAAGAAGCCTGTCTGAATGTTAGAGCTGGAAACTAACTCAGAGAATGGCTAGTTAAGGTCAGAAGCAATTAGGACACAGCTTTCGGGCACTAATTTAGGGCAGGTGAGATCACAGACCTGGGGCCTCCTTGGAGCCAGGGGAAACCACAAGGTGCACCTTTATTCTCAAGCTTTCACCTAAGTCAGGCTAACAACAGAGGAAAGAGAACACAGATTTCCCCTTCTCTCTACACGCACATCCCCCGTCATCCAGGGACGGGGAGTGTGGCCAGAAACAGGCAGGCCAAAGGCACAATGTCTCCAAGGTCAAATTTTCCCATTCTAAGCCATATGTATTAATTATTTTAAAATTAAAACAATGTTTCTCCCCCACCCTAAGTGATATCCTCCCAGAAATGTCTCCCAGTAAAACTGATGTTCAGGACTGCAACTCTAGTTTTCTGTCTCACAGCAGTAAGAGCAGCTAACGCTGACACAGCACCTTAGCTATATCATAACTCATGCAATCCCTGCAGCAACACTGGGGGGGGGCCAGCACCCCTATTTTACAGACACACCCCAGCACACCGCATGGAGCAGCGCCACACCAGACAGGGGAGCAGAGACAGTGAATTCTTTCTCCCAGGTGGCATATCTGGTCCACAGTCTCATTCCTACAACGACACAAGTGTGTGAGTTTGGAATCAGGCGCTGCAGTGAACCGACCGTATAATTTGGGACAAGTCCTATTTCCCCACACCCTGCTTCGTTCTCTGTACAATGCAGGTTTTGTCCAGGGTGAACACAGTAAAAGTTCCAAACACAGGGCCTGGCACACAGTAGGCCTTCAAAGGGAAGAAAAACAAAAACAACCCCGTTTTTTAAACCAAGCCTGTCTCTGAACTCCTGGGGAAATTCTCTGCACTAGAAGGAAAAAAAATGGGAGAATTAAACAAACAACAACAACAATCTGTAACCCAGATGACCGCGGGTCCAGCTGATGAATGAAATCTGGGCCCAGGGCTGCCGGCCAGGCTGCCTGGGCCTAACTGTAGGGCAGGAATCAGCGCTCTGACCCAGAGAGGAGCTTCCTTCGGCCGACCCCACCCGCTTCCCCCAGAACATTCCACACTCAGCCAGGAGCCCCCAGGAACAGGCCACTGGGCCCAGCCAGGAGAGGCAGGCACCTTCCTTCCAGGCCTCTATGCACAACCTCTGAGCCGCACCCCTGCCCGGCTCCCACTGCTTCCCTACAGAGAGACCAGAGCTGGCTCCTCTGCCCCAGACCCGCCTCTCTCCCGCGTCTCTAGGCAGCCAGCCAGAGCCAGCAGGAGACAGGCCGGGGGGCTGAGCCGCTGGTCCTCAGCCATGGCTCTAGTTCGGCCACTTACGCTCTCTTTCCTTAGGCCCCTACCTGGTCTTCCTGCCTCCAGTCCTGGTACCCACTACAAATAAATGAGTCTCTTCAGATAGTCATGAAGCACTCCCCGCCTCAAGCACCTTCAATGGCTCCCACTGTTCCCTGAATTAAGTTTGGGGTCTGTACTCTGGGATTCGAGACCTTCCACGATACAGTCCCAAACCCACCCTCCAGTCCCGACACGACTCATACGCCGCAACTAAAATGGATTATACCAAGATTTGCACACACGCATTTGCACACTTGCCAGTTCAGATGCACCCTCTCCCGCCTCCACCTCGCTGGGTCCTACCCCTCCCCCACCCCAGCTTACTCTTCTAGGAGCCCTTTCCTTCCCCAGCCTCTGAATTTCTCCAGCACACTCTTCCCAAACCTGAGGCATTCCCATGCCACCTGCCATCCGTACTACTCTTTACTTAATATTTTCCTTTAAATCAACACACTCTTTTACTTAAATTTATTTTCAAAGGAAACTTTGTATCTCCACCATAAATAGAAAACCGCATCACTTGCTATAAATAGAAGGGAACTTTAAAAAGTTACGTTCTAATGCACATGAAAATACATAGTCATTAAAATGTTTTAAGTGCTCATCTGTAGAATATACTTACTATTACTGTATAATATACTTAAAAATCCTCTCACACTCTAAGAAACGCCGCCTTGGCGTGTCTTTATTTTTGCCTCCTTCTGGCCCTTGGTTTTTCTGGTCCTGTCCCACAGTTATCTGAGGACTTGTCACAATCTTATCTTGGTTGACCCCAAACAGCACTTGGGGGGCTGCAGCCCCTCTTCCAGTGCCTACACACAGCGTGACGTGCAATAAAAATATTTAACGAAAGTTCCATTTGCTCAGCTATAGTAACATGGCCCCTTTCTCCACCTGGCCCTGGGCCCATCTGCCTCTCAACTTTCCAAAATACACATCCTCTCCTCCAGCCACCCCTGAACCCACCCCTGTCCACTGGGGTCTCTCAGAGGATGGTACAGCGAGTGTGGCAACTGTCAGGGAGGTGCTGGGGGGCTCCCCCCATTCTCTGACCTCTGCCACCTCTTCCTGGGAAGCAGCAGGCCCTGGGGTAACCCGGAAAAAGCAAGTCAACCATTAACGACACTCTCCCAGCACAGACACACCCTTCCCGGGTGTTAGCAAAGTTCTGGGAAAACTCCTGGCTCCAGAAAATACAAAATCTTCCCGTCACCTCGTTGCCAAAGACCCCAAAACACCTACCAGGAACCGAGGGGGCCTGGCCTGGGCCTGGACCTGCTGGCACCCCAGGCAGAGGAGGTCCCGCTCCCGCCTACCACGTGTTGTCAGGGGCGACCCTGATGAAGATGAATCACTGGGACTTAAGTCAATAAGCAGCAGCTGCGGGAAGGCCCAGCTGGAGCCAAACCAAGGCCTGGATTCTCCTCGGTGGACGGTGGACGGAAGCCCAGCTGAAGCCCGCCCACGGCCAATTGTGGGTGACCAAGTCCCCCTAATGACATCTTCTAAAACTGAACAGATAAGGGACACTTTCTATTAGCGGGAGGCCTCCCTTGGGAACGTTTGCATTCTTTTTGGTCTTTTTTTCTTTTTTTAAAGTCTTGCCACTTTTACAAGTTTTAAGGATTTTGTTGTTATTTAATTTATTTATTTAGTTAGTTATTTTTTGGTTATCCATTTTATTTTATTTTATTTTATTTTTTGTTGTTGTTTCTAAAAAGGGCACATTTTATGGAAAGGTATCAAAACCATTCATTCCAGGCAGTGGTCATACGTGAGGTGTCAGCATCTCGTGACTTCCTGAAACTTCCACTGCTGGGGGCGAGGCATCCATCTGGGTGTAGCTCCCCGGGAAGAAGGTTTACCGAGGCCCAGACAACGTGACCAATGCCGCAAATGGAGTGGCCTCCCACATGCAGCTCGAGGAGGACAAGGGTCATGAAGGGACAGCCTGACACCTGCCTGCAGGGAGAAGGAAGGTGACAAGGATCCCCTTCTTGCCCTTTTCATAGTGCGAACAAGCTAATGACAGAGAAAAATGTGGTGGTGGGAAGAAAAACACCACATCTAGCAACAATCCCTCATGGGGAACAAAATCAGGTGCTACAGAGAGGGATGGATGGACACAATCATGAAGAGGTTCTCAAACTGGGTTCCAAGGAGCCTTAGGCGGGTGCCATGTACCTCTCGGGGGCTGCTGATGTGGAATGAGGGGGAGGTGGATAAAGGGGATGTATTCCAACCCAGCCCAGGGCAACGCTGCTCTTGTCAGCTTCCTCTACTGGATTTTCAGGGAAGACAGCCTTTGAAGAAAAGATTCTGTAGCTAAAAATGTTGAGAAGTGCTAATGTGTGATCCCGGTTGTATCACGTAGGAGAATGTGATGTGAGTCTCTCTGAGTCTGTGGAAAGCAGTCGCCGCATACCCAGGTGTGCCGGGAACCCGCTGGTCCTTCATCCTGAGTGGGTGCTCTGTCTGACTTTAGGAGAAGTGACAGGTCCAGCCTGGCCACTCTGCCCTTCTCCTGGCAGGACCACAGGCTGGAAACTGCAGGCACAATCAGGCCAAGCCTTGAGCTGAGTCAAACGTCCAGATAAGAGACTCCATAGGGACGGGGGCCAAATGCAGACATTAGAGGCAGATTTGTGGATCCAGGGACCAAAGGCCAAAGAGAAGTGAAAAGTGGTGTCAGTGACTGGAGGCGGCCTCTGGGACAGACACGGTGGAGAGAGGTTAGTTTCCACGTGCTCCCAGCAGCTTGCTGCACAGAAAGGCCGACCCTGTTTGAAGGTCCAGGATGGACCAGACCTGAGGATGTGAAGAGGCCCGAGTGTACATGCTCCACTCAACAGAGAACAGCGGGTGCGCTGCTGTCCTGCTGTGCAGTTGGCGCCCTGAAAGCTGCCTCCAGACGGCCGGGGCCTCTGCCAGCCTTTCACAATGGACGTACATTCTGTCTGCCCAGCCTCCCTCTCTTTGAGAACGACTCCTCCTCAGGGCCAAGGAAATCATGCCCAGTTCTTCTGGGTGGGAGAAACAGGCCCTTCCTTCCTCTTCCTCAGGGTGAATGTGACTGGGGCCGGCTGATTAGAATATCCCCACCCACTGGGCACAGTGACTGACTGAGGCCCAGCTTCCCTGGGCTCTCACCAGAGTTACTGAGAAGTACCCTCTTTCTCTGTGACAGCAAGCTGTGAGAGCAATGTTGGCCTGAGATGGCCAATGGCCATCTTGCTGCCACTTGGAAACAGCCTGAGAATAAAGCCAAGCAGAGCTGAGAGATGGAGGGAGATAATCAACTGCTGGATCCAGCCATGCCTGAACCGCTCATTTGGTTCCCAACTTGCCAGGTCCACAGAGTCCCCTTTTTGCTTAAACTAGTTGAGCTGGGTCTTTGTCATTTGCAATCAAGGGTCCTGGGTATGTCACCTATCCAGGAGCGGGAAGGGGTAAGAATGCACCACATGTACTAACCTGAGTGAGCCTGATGTCTTAACAGAAATGACAGGAGCCCTGGAAGTAAGCTTCCTGCTCCCATGCCAACTACCCCTTTGGAGCCTGTGCCAGCAGCTGCCTGGCTCAGGGATGTCAGGGCGGCAGTTGCTTTCCTCTGAAGCAGCCAGTGCTCATTCCTAGGCTTACTTGGGTTTCTCTGCAGCAGTCACGTGGTCCACAGGGAGCCCCTCCACTGGGGGCTTCTTCCACGGTCCCTAGATGATGTGGCAGCCTCCCCTGTCTCAGCATCCGCCCAGACCACTGCAGGAAGTTGACGCACTTGTTCACACCCCCAGGGACACAGGAAGCTGCCCCGGGTCATCCCAGACCCTTGGCTCATCTCCCAGGTTCCAAGTTCAGGCTCCATTGTCCACCCCTGGCCACCCCAGGTCGGCCGGTCTTCCAGGCTAACGCAACCAGAACGAACGTGGAAAGGAGGCCTCACATGCTGGCTCAAGAACCTTCAGCACTAACACGTGAGAAGCGTGTGCGTCCATTAGCATCTCTCCACCCTGCATCATCCTAGGATCCAGGGTCACAAGCAGCAAGGTCCCATTGCCATTGCGTCTCCTCACTCTCCAGTCAAAGCCTCACCGGGTGGGCCTGAACAGTGAAAGCAGGCGCCAAACTGCTTAACAAATCCACACAGAAGATGTGCAAGAAGGAGGCCAAAAGGAATAAACTGAATGACCCATACGTGAAATGGAGTAATTTGATAATTAATATAAATAGTAAATAAAAGTTCCCTAGGTAAGCGACAGAAAACACACCTTAAAGAGTTCAAGAGGAAGGAAATTAGGAAAGCAAAACTCAATCTGGAAGATCAAAGACTATGCTCAAGATAACATGCTAGGACTTCCCTGGTGGCACAGTGGTTAAGAATCCACCTGCCAATGCAGGGGACACGGGTTCGATCCCTGGTCCGGGAAGATCCCACATGCCTCAGAGCAACTAAGCCCGTGTGCCACTACTACTGAGCTTGCGCTCTACAGCCTGCAAGCCACAACTACTGAGCCCTCGTGCCACAACTACTGAAGCCCGTGTGCCTAGAGCCCATGCTCCGCGACAAGAGAAGCCACTGCAATGAGAAGCCTGCACACTGCAACGAAGAGTAGCCCCCGCTCGCCACAACTAGAGAAAGCCCAGCGCGCAGCAGCGAAGACCCAACGCAGCCAAAAATAAATAAATAAATTTTTTTAAAAAGATAATATGCTACATGTGATCAATGCACATTCTGTTTAAAATTAGAAATATGTTGGCCACAGTGCTATTGGGTAAATCAGCTACACAGAACCCCCTAGAGAGCTGGGCCAGGCTGGGGGCGGGGGAGGGCAGAGCATGGCTGGGGCTGAGTCCTGGGGCCAGAACCTGCAGAGGGTGGTCCCCAAGGGTCAACAGGCTCAGGAGAGGAAGGAAGTAAACAAAGTCCAGGGAGCCCAGGCACGGCCTCCACCACCCCCAGGCCAAACTGGGGCCTCCCTGATTTCCCCAGCTCTCCCACCAGCCTGCCCCTGCCTGCCTGGGGCCCCTCCCACCCCATCCCTGCTCCACTCACAAATCTGCTGCCCAAATCAAGCCTGTGGGCAAAGCTCCAGCAGCTGGCTCAGACTCACCTTTCCTGGTGTCGCTGCTCCTGCTGCCTGCCACTGCCCTGAAAGCACCCCAAAGTCATTCTGGCTCTTCTCGCCTCCAGATCCCCCTCTCTGCCTCGGCTCCTGCTGCCCCCAGGGCCCCAGATGTCCCTCCCTCCACCTCATCCTTCCAGACCCAGCAAAGGGTCCTGCTACACCATGGAGCCTGCCTTGCTTTCCCCTTCCCTCTGGTAGCAACCTCTCCTCCCCTGAAGTCCCTTAGCTCCTTGCCTGTCCCCTCCCTGTAGCACTGAGCATTTGACAACTTATACTTATGTTCTATCTTCTACTGGGCAGTCTGCAACCGCTTCACCTCTGCACTCTCTTTATTCTTTCATTCATTCATTCCACAAATATGTACTGAGCACCTACCATGTGCTGGACCCTGTGCTAGGGCTGGGGATACCATGATGAACAAGACAGACACTGTCCCTGCCACCTTGGAACTCACATCTCAGTGTGGGAATCACTAAACAAACAAACGTAAATAAATATATCCGTATGTGCTGTGATACGGGCCATGAGAGAAAGGCGCAAGGGGGCATGATTTGTGAGCTCTGATGTAGAGAAGAGTCAGGAAGGCATCTCTGAAAAAGTGATGTGAAACTGGGATGAGGCGGGTGAGTACAGTGGGTCAGGCACTCTTTCTAGGCGCATAATAGGTGTTTTCTAAATATCTGTGGAACAAGTAAATGACTGTAATGAGTCAGAAATTCCTAGTATGTCCCCTGTGTCCCTCCAGACGCACTTACGACCCGTCATCACCCTGATGGGTCCCTCCAACTGGCACCTAGAGGCGGTTTACAGCAAACACACCTTCTATGGACAATAGGACATGGTGTCCACTCATGTCACCCCTGCAGAGGTGCTTGCCACGGCTTCCTGTGGCTCTCCACTCAGAATTCCCTCATGACTCCCAATACCATCACCCCCAGAGCTGGAATAGCAAGCAAGTGGTTTTGTCCTGTATGCAGACTCCACATCGTTGGTAATAGCCGCCTGGAACACCATGCTTGAAGGACTGCAAGGCTCTCTCTGGCCTCAGTGGGAAAGGACCGTGATTGATTAGTGATGTCTAGCGTGGGAGGAGGAACAGAGAGCAGGGGCACATGTGCCACGTATTTCCCTTGCCCCTCAGGGTCTCGTGGATGACCACCCAGGCAAGAAATTCCCTTCAGATCTAATTGCCTGGAAAAGCACTCAGCGTCTGGTCTCCAGCTCCTTATGGACCCCATGAACCGTGTAAATAATACATTTTTTTTTCCTGCTTTGATCACTCATTAGCTCAGAGCTAAATCTGTGGTTCAACCATAGTAAACTGGGCATAGCTCTATGGCCTGAATATATGTCTTAACTCTCTTCCTGGTTGTGACCTTCCAGTTAATCTATGTTTTTCCTGATCTTATTTTTATGGGTTTCTATTTAATTACATACACACACATATACAAGCACATCTAAAAAATATCTATACATAGCTCTGGCATTAAGTATCTACTTTATACCTTTTTATTATAAATACACATTTCTCTAATTTCTTATATAGTCAAGATATATAGAGAAATATATGTTCTTGTTAGTATCTCAATCCCTTTATAGAACAAGACGGAGGCATAAATGGAGGGATGGATGGATGACAGACAGGAAAACCCGGAAGAATAAGCTACAGTCTGTGCCTGAGAGAATTCTGAAGATCGTTCCACTCTGTTGTGAACAGAGTCCGGGATCCAAAATCAGAAGGCAGGCTTTTAGTCCCAGCTCTGACCAGCTGTGTGGCTGTGAAGGGTAAACAATTACTCACACACCCCCTCCATCCCATGCCCAGGCAACCTGAGGGTTTATCAGCTATTAAATGCATATAAAACAATCTGCCCTACTTCCTTCACTAGGTTATAACAGAAATTAAATGCACAGGTTTGCGGCTGCTACTCAGAGGTGAGGCACGAGCTGCGCGCCACCAGCGTCATTATTAGCACTGGAAACAACATTCCAGGCAGCCAGCACACGGCTGTAAAGAAGAAGACGCCAAACCGCTCAGCCTCCTATAAATGCTGCAGGAATTCAAAGAGAAACGGGCCTTTGGAACTCACATCTGCATGCAGTGTCCTTCCTTGTCCCCCACTCTCTGACGTCTGAGAGAGTATCTGACTAAAGGACTTCAATTCCCTGCTTCTCACAGCGAGAGAAAAAGCCCCGTCCAGGATCAACCCCCCTCCTTACCACTGGAAATGGCTGTCCCGGGGTGAAGGGCCTGGGGCTCCCAGGGTCTCCCCGCCCCCAGTGGTCTCCCTTCCACAGCATTCCCTGCACAAAGGGCGGGCGGCACAGCACGCGTTACCGGCAGGCCTGCTGAAACCAATGAGCTGAGGCTGGAAACGGTGGGGCTGGGGACGTGATTGGCGGCTGACCCTCACACATGCCTCCCACTGGACCTCACAGACACTTCCTGTCCCCAGTCAGAGGCCCATTTATTCCGCAACCACCAGGGCTTCCAGGCATCCGACTCAGCGCCACTGAGTTTCAAACAGCAGGTGAACATCAGACAATGACAGTAACTGGGGTTCTTTTCAACAAGCTTTTCAGCAGGACATGAGCTGGACCTTGCTTTTCTGGGAGAATGGACAGAATTCACAAAGGCAGTAAGACTAATTCTAAATTCTGGAATGTTCCCTGCCCAGTTAAGGGCTGAAAGTGGAGGCCCAAAGGAGAAGGGAGATGGATAGTCAGAGGGCTGTTTACAAGCCAGTTCAAGTGATAAAATAAGGTCTCGTGTGGTTTATCCCTAGGGACAGACCCATCTTAGGCAGTGAGTTCTCCAAAGTAGGGGGGGAGGGACCCTTGACACAAGGTCGCTTGCATCCCATTGGATGCCCCTTCTTCTCCCTGGTCTTACCAGATGCCCAGCTGCCTTCAGGCGTGGGCTCCAGAAGCCTCAAATTTACACTGGGACCAGCCTCCTCAGGCCCAGCTGACTCTCCCAGGGGTGCACTCAGCCCAAGCTGGCATATTGAGGTCCCTTCCTTGAGAATCTAGGAAATGGGCTAAGAGACTTCAGTTTTAACTCAACTGCTCTCTGGAATAATAAGATGCAAATTTAGGAGCTGATGGAGGGGCCATTTTCCCCAGGTGGGAACGCCCAGGGAAGAGAAAGGTGGTCTGCGGTGAGAGAAAAGGGAGAAGAACCGAAATAGAGGATGAGCAGACACAAGGCAGAGGGAGGGCTCCTGGGTTTTCCTCTGGCCCATGTGCTTGATCCAAACCCTTCCAGGGGCCTGGGCTTCTGTGACATGCTCCAGTGTCCTGGCAATAAATCCCCATTTCTACTGTTTAATGTCTACTGTTTGCAGCGAGCCTGGCCCTAGTTAGCCACAAATCCTACTTAGCCTGCTTAATACGATGTCCATTTCCCTCCCCCCCTCTCATTAAGCACAGAGATCTCAGCCGCTCTCTGGGCTGATTAGGAATGCCTGGGAGGATGCAAATCAGTGGGCCTGTGGAGAGCAGAGGTTGCATTGCCAGAGGGACCCAGGTCTGGCTCCATCTAGTGCGGTGACCTTGAACAATAACCTCCCTGACAGGTAGGTTCCTCTCTCACCTGGGCTACCGCAGACACCTCCCCAAGTCCACTCCTGGCCCTTTCCAATCTGTTCACCAGGGCTTCGCTGGTGGTGCAGTGGTTGCGAATCCACCTGCCAATGCAGAGAACACGGGTTCGATCCCTGTTCCGGGAAGATCCCACATGCCGCGGAGCAACTAAGCCCGTGAGCCACAACTACTGAGCCCGTGTGCCGCAACTACTGAAGCCCGCATGCCTAGAGCCTGTGCTCCCCAACAAGAGAAGCCACGGCAGTGAGAAGCTTGCGCACTGCAACGAAGAGTAGCCCCCACTCGCCGCAACTAAAGCCCGCGCACAACAGCAAAGACCCAATGCAGCCAAAAATAAATAAATAAAATAAATACATTTATTAAAAAGAAAAGTCACAATGAGCTCTTCAAAATGCCAGCCCTGCAACGGAGCCACCTACAGAAATCCTCCAGTGACTTTCTACCGCTCTAATGATAAAACCAAGGGCATCCCACCCCACCCCAGCCCAGCCCAGCCCACCTGGGACCTCTGTAACACACCACACTTTCCCCTTGGGGCCTGCAGACACCCTGATACTCCTCTCTGGGGAATGCTTCCCCTAACTCTACTCCTCCCAACCTCCTTCGCCTAGTTACCCACTTTGATTTTTTTTTAATTAACACCATTATTGAGATTTAATTTAGGTACTATAAAATTCACCCTATTAAAATGTACAATTCAGTGGTTTTAGTATATTCACAGTTATGCAGCCATCACCACTCTCTCATTCCAGAACATTTTCATCTCCCCAAAAAGAAACCCTGTACCCATTAGCAGCCACTCCCCATTCCCCCCTCTCCCCAGCCCCCAGAAACCAGTAATCTTTCTGTCTCTATGGATTTGCATATTCTGGACATTTCATATAAATGGAATCACACAATCGGTGGTCTTTTCTATTCTTTTCCCTTTTTGTGCTCTAATCTTTATTACTTCTTTCCTTCTGCTTGCTTTGGATTTAGTTTGCTCTTCTTTTTCTAGTCTAAGGTGGAAGAAGGCTATTGATTTGAAGTCTCCTTTTTTAATATAGGCATTTACAGCTATAAATTTCCTCCTGAGCACTGCTTCAGCTGCATCCCATAAGTTTTGGTATGTTGTATTTTCTTTTTCATACATCTCAAAGTATTTTCTAATTTATCTTATGATTTCTTCTCTGACCCACTGGTTATTTAGGAATGTTTTTACTTTCCACATATTTGTGAATTTCCCAAATTTCCTTTTCATTATTGGTTTCTGATTCCATTCCACTGTAGTCAAAGAACATACTCTGTATGATTTCAATCCTTTTAAATGTACTGAGGCTTGTTTTATGATGCAATATATGTTTTCTCATGTGCGCATGAAAAGAATGTGTATTCTGCTGTTGTTAGGTGGAGTGTTCTATAAATATCTGTTAGGTCTACTGGGTTTATAGTGTTCTTCAGGTCTTCTATTTCCCTATTGCTCCTCTGCCTACCAGTTCTGTCCATTATTGACAGTGGAATCTTGAAGTCTCCAACTATCATTATTTCTCCCTTCATTTCTCTTAGTTTGTCCTCATGTATTTTGGGGGCCTGTTGTTAGGTGCATCATGTTTATAACTGGTATGTTTTCCTGATAAATTGACTCTTTTATCATTACAAAATATCCTTGTTTGTCTGTAGTAAATCTATTTTGTCTAATATGAGTGTGGCCACTTCAGGTTTCTATTAGTTACTGCTTGCATGGTATATCTTTATCTTTTTACTTTCCACCAATGTGTACCTTTGAATCTAAAGTGTTTTGTAGATAGCACAGACTGGGGTTTTTAACTTATTCTGTCAATCTCTTTTTATTGGAATGGTTATTCCATTTGCATTTAATATAATTACTGATAAGATAGGATTTATGTCATTTTGCTATTTGTTTTCTATATAGTCTTATGTCTTTTTGTTCCTATACTCTTCCCTTATTGCCTTCTTTCCTGTTAAATAGGTATTTTCTAGCATACCATTTTAATTCTCTCTTTTTTAAAAAAAACCTTATTTTATTTATTTATTTTTGGTTGCACTGAGTCTTTGTTGCTGCGCGCGGGCTTTCTTTAGTTGTGGCGAGTGGGGGCTACTCATTGCGGTGGCTTCTCTTGTTGCACAGCACAGGCTCTAGGCGCACGGGCTTCAGTAGTTGTGGCATGCAGGCTTCAGCAGTTGTGGCTCACGGGCTTCAGTAGTTGTGGCACACAGGCTTTGCTGCTCCGCGGCACGTGGGATCTTCCTGCAGGGCTCGAACCCGTGTCCCTTGTGTTGGCAGGCAGATTCTTAACCACTGTGCCACCAGGGAAGCCCTTAATTCTCTTTTATTACATATTTTTAAGTTATTTTCTTAACAGTTGCCCTGGAGATTACAACTAACATTTTAACTTAAAAAAATCTAGCTCTGATTAATTCCAACCTAATTTCAATATATACAAAAACTTTGCTCTAATATAGCTGTTTCTTCCCCCTTCTTTTATGCTATTATTATTATACAAATTACATCTTTGTACATTATAAGTCTGTCAACAGTTTCATAATTATTGCTTTATGCAGATAGGAGAAGAGTTACAACAAAATACATTTACACCTTTAAAGATGCTCCTTATTTCTTCTTGTGAATTTGAGTCACAGTCTAGTGTCCTTTCATTTCAGCCTGAAGGGCTCTCTATAGTATTTCTTGTAGGGCAGGTCTGATAGCAACAAATTCAGGTTTATTTATACAGGATGTCTTGATTTCTCCTTCATTTTTTTTTTAACATCTTTACTGGAGTATAATTGCTTTACAATGTTGTGTTAGTTTTTGCTGTATAACAAAGTGACTCAGCTATATGTATACATATAACCCCATATCCCCTCCCTCTTGCATCTTCCTCCCACCCTCCCTATCCCACCCTTCTAGGTGGTCACAAAGCACCAAGCTGATCTCCCTGTGCTATGCAGCTGCTTCCCACTAGCTATCTGTTTTACATTTAGTAGTGTATATATGTCAATGCTACCCTCTCACTTCATCCCAGCTTACCCTTCCCCCTGCCCGTGTCCTCAAGTCCATTCTCTACATCTGCATCTTTATTCCTGTCCTGCCCCAGGTTCATCAGAAACTTTTTTTTTTTTAGATTCCATATATATGTGTTAGCATACGATATTTGTTTTTCTCTTTGTGACTTACTTCACTCTGTATGACAGACTCTAGGTCCATCCACCTCACTACAAATACTTCAATTTCATTTCTTTTCATGGCTGAGTAATATTCCATTGTATATATGTGCCACATCTTCTTTATCCATTCATCTGTCGATGGACACTTAGGTTGCTTCCATGTCCTGGCGATTGTAAATAGTGCTGCAATGAACATTGTGGTAGATGTCTCTTTTTGAATTATGGTTTTCTCAGGGTGTATGCCCAGTAGTGGGATTGCTGGGTCATATGGTAGTTCTAGTTTTAGTTTTTTAAGGAAACTCCATACTGTTCTCCATAGTGGCTGTATCAATTTACATTCCCACCAACAGTGCAAGAGGGTTCCCTTTTCTCCACACCCTCTCCAGCATTTATTGTTTGTAGATTTTTTGATGATGGCCATTCTGACTGGTGTGAGGTGATACCTCACTGTAGTTTTGATTTGCATTTCTCTAATGATTAGTGATGTTGAGCATCCTTTCATGTGTTTGTTGGCAATCTGTATTTCTTCTTTGGAGAAATGTCTATTTAGGTCTTCTACCCATTTTTGGATTGGGTTGTTTGTTTTTTTAATATTGAGCTGCATGAGCTGCTTGTATATTTTGGAGATTAATGCTTTGTCAGTTGCTTCGTTTACGAATATTTTCTCCCATTCTGAGGGTTGTCTTTTCATCTGGTTTCCTTTGCTGTGCAAAAGCTTTTAAGTTTCATTAGGTCCCATTTGTTTATTTTTGTTTTTATTTCCATTTCTCTAGGAGGTGGGTCAAAAAGGATCTTGCTGTGATTTATGTCATAGAGTGTTCTGCCTATGTTTTCCTCTAAGAGTTTTATAGTGTCTGGCCTTACATTTAGGTCTTTAATCCATTTTGAGTTTATTTTTGTATACAGTGTTAGGGAGTGTTCTAATTTTATTCTTTTACATGTAGCTGTCCAGTTTTCCCAGCACCACTTACTGAAGAGGCTGTCTTTTCTCCATTGTATATTCTTGTATCCTTTATCAAAGATAAGGTGACCATATGTGCATGGGTTTATCTCTGGGCTTTCTATCCTGTTCCATTGATCTATATTTCTATTTTTGTGCCAGTACCATACTGTCTTGATTACTGTAGCTTTGTAGTATAGTCTGAAGTCAGGGAGCCTGTCTCCTTCATTTTTAAAGGATGTTTTTTCCAGATATAGACGTGGTTGATGGTCTTTTTGTCTCAGCACTTTGACTTTCATTCCATTGCCTTCTGGCTTCCACGGTTTCAGGTGAGAAGTCAATTGTTAATCTTATTAAGGATCCTCTGCCTAATTAGTCTTACCCTTCAATTCTGAGCTCAACCACCTCTTCCTCCCTGGACTAGGTCAGGCCCTTTGGTACATGCCCAGTGCTCTGTACTTGTCCCCTGTAGAGATGATCACAACTGTAGTTAAATAATTAATGATAGAAGTAGCTCTCCAGTTTGTTTCTATCACTAGACTGTAAGTTCTGTAAGGCAAGGACCAAGCTTGCGTTTTTCACCACTCTATCCCCAGAGGCAACACAGTACCAGTCATACTGTAGCCTTTCAAAAAAACATTTACGGGGCTTCCCTGGTGGCGCAGTGGTTGAGAATCTGCCTGCCAATGCAGGGGACACGGATTCGAGCCCTGGTCCGGGAGGATCCCACATGCCGCGGAGCAGCTGGGCCCGTGAGCCACAGCTGCTGAGCCTGCGCGTCTGGAGCCTGTGCTCCGCAACGGGAGAGGCCGCGATGGTGAGAGGCCCGCGCACCGCGATGAGGAGTGGCCCCCGCTTGCCAGAACTAGAGAAAGCCCTCGCACAGAAACAAAGATCCAACACAGCCATAAATAAATAAATAAATAAATAAATAAATAAATAAAAACATTTACTGAGCAAGTAATACTTTACTCATCCTAAAGTAGGCTGAATTATTGGTGTCAATTCTTCTCTCTGTAAGAGTATGAGATAGCCACACTTTGCCATGGCTCAATGGTAGGCAGGGTGATTCCCTGCCCCTTGGCTTGAGATTGGCCATGTGACTTGCTTTGGCCAAATGATGTCAGTGGTGATGATGTAAGCAGAGGCTTGAAATGTGCTTGTGCACATGCCTTGGTGGTCATTGGTCCAAGTGGGATAAGAGACACATGAAACAGGCCTAAACCCAACTCACAGCTTAAAGCCAACCAAGTCCCACTGAGAGCAGCCTAGGTCAGCCAAACCCCACCCAACCCACAGATACATGAGGGATGAATAAATACTTATTGCCAAATGCCAGTGGGTTTGGGGTTGGTTTGTTACACAGCAATGTTGTGGCAAAAGATGACTGAGACATATGCTCTGGCAAGTCTGAAGAGTGGGAGGAAGTCCTGGGGAAGGTCTCGCACCTGACCCTTCATATGGCCCACAGTTGGGTCTGGGTTGACTCTAAATCGGATGCACATCCCGTCTCTAACTTACAGACTAAACTTCCCCAAATTCTACAGTCCCACAGTGGGGATACTCATCTACCAACCTCCTGGAGCAGCCCAAAGTGTATTAAGCACCTACGCAGTGACAGGTGCAGAGTGGGTACTTGATAAGAGTTAGTCTTTGTCCTCCTCCACCTCCTCCACCTTCTCACCCATTCCACCCCTGGGCCTGAGAGTGCACCTTCACAGCCAGAATATCTGCAGCCTCTTCTCTGCTGTGCACCCTAACCTGTCCCAGGGGCTGGCCCTTCTTATTGCCAACTGATCCCCCAGACTCAGGTAAGACGAGGAGACAGGGATGTGGCAGGTAGAGCATACCTCCTTACACTGTAACTCTGATTCCATGTATGATCTAAAATTATATTTGTTCATTGGAAATTTATAACTGCCTATTTCAAGGAGGGCTTGAGGCAGCTTATGGGCTGAACAGAATAAAAAATAAACAACTTGAGGATCAAAGAGAACATAGGCCAGGCAGAGAGCAGAAAGAGGAGGTGGCACCAGAAATCTGATGCAATGCATCGGACTCTGAGATTTCCAGCAGCTGTAGAAACAAGACAAGCAAGCGGGCTACAAAATTCAATATAATGAAAGCAGCAGCCCTCAAGCCTGGGTGTGAACCCCATTCGCAGGCAACTCTGAGGCCAAAGGACATGCATCAGGCCAAATTGGGGAGACCTCAATACTAACAATAATAACCACCACCCATGCACCAAACACTGTTCGAAGTGCTTTGTACATGACTTCTCACGGAGTCCTCTGAACAATGAGACAGATACTATTATTATCTCCATTTTACAGATGAGCAAACAGAGGCAAAGCAACTTCTCAAGGGCACAGGGTGAGGGAGTGGCAGAGCCAGTATGAACGCCTGCAAGTCTGAGCCCAGAACCCTTAACCACTAAGCAAGTCAGCTTCTGCTTTGCTCACGCTGGGCCCAGCCACAACCCGGAGACCCTGACCACTGGGCCTCTGGCTCTGAGTTGGCTGTAGGCCAACTTCCTTCCCTGTTGAGGCCTTATCCCCACGCTTCTGAAGATCTGTCGCTAGCCTAGCCTGTTTGTCAGGACCCCATTACCTCCTGATAAGACCCTGTAGATGACCTGCCTCGGTTCCCACCTGCCACCCTCTGGAGATGTGCCTTATCTCCCTCCCCACCTAAACCTGCACTCCCAGAACACACCCCTTGCCACCCAGCCCTCCCCAAAGTGTATCAACTGCCAGCTCCTCTGACCTGCCTCAATTTGCTATCCATCCACATGCCTGTCCCAGATTCCAACACAAACTCTAAGAGTCCACGTTCTACATCTGTCAGCAGAGCCCACCATTGAGAGTGATGTACAGTGAACGTCCTCTAAGGCCATGACCCCTGGAGTGCAAGCCTTCAGCCGCTGACTAGCTACCGTGTGAGCCCACGCTCCAGACACCAGGTCTGCACCAAGAGAGGCCAGCCCACAGTTCGGTCCTGCCTGCCCCCTGGGCCTGTCCTCTCTGCCCTGACCTCAGAGCGTCCTGGATGCAAAGTCTCAATTCTGTAAAGGCATTTTAGATTCCAAACAGGGAACTCTCACTCCTGAGTTACTCCCTTTGCTAAATTATCCCCCTTCACCCTGTCAGGGGTGACCCAGTTCACCACACGACACCCAAACCTGCAGATGGGTTTGGGGAAATCTGAGGCCATCCCAGCCCACGAGGCCCTTTTACATGAAGTGAGAAGAGGTGACCCTTGGTGGAGGTGTGTCTCTTCCACCTGTTGGAAAATCTCTGTCATAAACTGATAATGCTAAAACAAGATGCTTCACCGCCGTGTGTGAGAAAATCGCCATCATAAACCACAATGGAAAGCCTCTTCCATGCAGTGCCCTCGTATGGCTCCCAACCCGCAAAAATGACTTTGGCAGACCTGCTGCGTCCACAGCCATGGCAGCTCTGGCCAAGCAAGATACTCAAAGCAGCTAGTTTCCTGCTCCGCAGAACCCTGCAGACGCGGAGACCACGTGGTCAAGAATCACGCCCACTTTCTGCTGTGCTCACGTTAAAAGTGGAAGTTCCTAACAAGCCCCAGGAATGGGAGAAAGGTCTTCGTGTCCAGGCTGGGGTCATCGGCCCCCAAGCAGTGGCTTCTGCAAATGAGGAAAACCGCCAGCAGGATTAGAACTGGCAGGTAGAGAAGGTCACCACGGGAACAGGCTCTCAAGAAAAGCCAAGGAATGAGACCTGGGAAACACGGAAAGCAGCTCCGTGGCTGCTCCAAGACACGGCCTGGGCTGATCACTACCGTTTGGGGTTAGAAAGAATTTCACATTCACCTCTGACCTTTTCTTGGCGAGCCTCACCCATGGCACCGAACCCCGATCAAATACCTGCCCCGACCCTGACATTAATGAGGACAACCACTGACAATGCTGAGACCAGTTGAAATTGGGTCGTTTCCTGTCACTAACCCGTGTGATTCAATGACATTAAAAAAGAAACCAGAAGAGAATTCATTTCTTTTTTTACTTGTAAATGAGGCCCCACTTAGAGCAGACCAATTTCAACGTTGAGCCTTCGGAGGCAAAGGGTCCCTGAGGGATGGCGTGAAAGAACTTGGGGCCTAGCCCTTGTTTTCTGATCATGACACCAAACACCCCCTCATCCAACCCCCCTGTGCTCTACATTGAAGAGAAATAAACCTGGTTTCCAAAAATGAAGTCTGGAAAATAATACAGACTCCTACATTTCACCTTCTAAATTAAGCCAGTTACTTAAGCGATTAACTTTCCACTGGGGACTGAGAGAAAATTGTTTCAAAACTGGGAACTAAATATAAAGTTAGGCGGAATGGGACTTTGCTGGTGGTGCAGTGGTTAAGAATCTGCCTGCCAATGCAGGGGACATGGGCTCGAGCCCTGGTCCAGGAAGATCCCACATGCCGCAGAGCAACTAATCCCATGAGCCACAACTACTGAGCCTGCACTCTAGAGCCTGCGAGCCACAACTACTGAGCCCGTGTGCCACAACTACTGAAGCCCACGCACCTAGAGTCGTGCTCCACAACAAGAGAAGTCACCACAATGAGAAGCCCGTGCACCACAATGAAGAGTCCCTGCTTGCCGCAACTAGAGATAGCCCGCGTGCAGCAACAAAGACCCAACGCAGCCAAAATAAATAAATAAATAAATAAATAAATAAATTTATATTAAAAAAAAATAAGGTCATGTAAAAATTCAAGGATTAGCTAGACGCAGCTTCTACTCTGGGTTTTCAGCAATAGGAGGGGCACACTCCACCAAAGTTTTGGTGCTAGCAATTGGGCACACTGTATCCAAAAGGATTCTTCGATTGCAAGCAACAGAAACCAGGTCTGGCTGACTTAAGCAGAAAGGGATTTACTGGCAGGATACCTGGACGCTCAGAATTGATGGGAAGGCTGAAGGTCTTGATGTGGAAGAACACAGGAACCACGGCAGCTGCAGAATCTGGGCCTCAAGGTCTCATCAGCTGCCACCGTGGGAATAAGTGGCTCCAATACCCTTTCCCTTCCTGCTTCACTCTGCTTAGATTTCACATCTCACAAAGAATGGCCCAGCGGAGTAGCCCAGCTTGGGCCAACATCCCACCCCTTGACCTGGGTGATGGCTACGTGGCTGTGTTTACTTTGTAAAAATTAGACAAGCAGTACATTTAGAATTTATGCCGTTTTCTGAATGGATCTTACACGTCAGTAAAACCAAAGATAAACCTAATCAGTAATTCCACTCCTAAAAGAAGTCAAACACGGAAGAGAAATAATACACATAAGAGAATGAAACCATATGTCAACAAGAAGACTTACGGCCACTCCATTTATAATAGCCCAAAACTTACCATATGACCAGCAATTCCATTCTAAAGTATACATCCAAGAGAAGTGAAAACATATGTCCACATAGAAACTTGTACATGAATGTTCATAGCAACATTTTTTATAATAGCCCAAAGTGGAAATAATCCAAATGTCCATCAACAGATGAATGGATAAACAAAATGTGGCATAACCATACAATGGTATATTAGTTAGCCATAAAAAGGAATGAACCTTGAAAACATTACAAGTGAAAGTTAGGGAAAACCACATATTGTATTATTCTACTTATATGAAATGTCTAGAATAAGCAAATCCATAGAGACAGAAAATAGATTAGTGGTTTCCTAGGGCTGAGGAGGTTGTTGGGAGAATAAGGGGAGTGAATGCAAAGATACAGGCTTCTTTTTGGGGTGATGAAAATGTTCTGGGACTAGTTCGTGGTAATGGTTGTACAATCTTGTGAATATACTAAAAACCATTGAATTATATACTTAGAAATGGTGAAGTTTATAGTAAATAAACTATTGAATAAAAACAGGGACTTCCTGGTGGTCCAGTCATAAAGAATCCGCCTTCCAATGCAGGGGACATGGGTTCGTAAGGGAACTAACATCCCACGTGCTGCGGGGCAACTAAGCCCCTGCGCCTCAACTAGAGAGGCCGAGTGCCGCAAACTACAGAGCCCACGTGCTCTGGAGCCCATGTGCCACAACTAGAGAGAAGCCCACACACCACAACAAAGATCTCATGTGCCACAACTAAGTCCCAACACAGCCAAAAAAAAAAAACATAAACGCAAATGCATCTATTAAAAAATGGAATACAGTGTGACTCCGTTTATAAAAGTTCAAAAGTATACAAAATTTTAAAACGTATTGTTTAAAGACATAAACCTACATGGTAAAGTTATAGAGAACAGCAGGCTAATAATGATAACAGAATTCAGGTTAGTGTATCCCCTGGGGATGAGGAGAGAGGAAAACCCACCTAAGGAGAGGCATAAAAACAATTTCTAAAGGGCTGTTGATGCTCTGTTTCTTCATTTGGCTGGGCATATGTCTGCTTTATTACTCTTCTTTAAACTGCACATATTTGTTTTATATGCATATATATCTATTTCATAATAATTTTTTAATCAAATACTTTCTTATATTCCAACAATATCCAGTTAAAGATAAGACTGGGGGGGAAAATGATCCTATTCCCTAGCAACAAAAAACATAAAACAGGGGCTTCCCTCGTGGCGCAGTGGTTGAGAATCTGCCTGCCAATGCAGGGGACACGGGTTCGAGCCCTGGTCTGGGAAGATCCCACATGCCACGGAGCAACTAGGCCCGTGAGCCACAATTACTGAGCCTGTGCGTCTGGAGCCTGTGCTCCGCAACAGGAGAGACCGCGATAGTGAGAGGCCCGCGCACCGCGATGAAGAGTGGCCCCCACTTGCCACAACTAGAGAAAGCCCTCGCACAGAAACGAAGACCCAACACAACCATAAATAAATTTAAAAACAAAACAAAACAAAACATAAAACACCTAGGAACAAACAAGAAATGTTCACAACCCCCATAAAGAAATCTATGAAACTTAAGTGGGTGCTATAAAAAAAGAGAATGACAGGAAGGAAGACACGAATCAGTAAGAGACAGACCATATTTCTAGAGAGGAAAACTCAATATCGTTATTATTTTAGAAATTTAATGTCATTCCAAATTAGATTCTAATGATATGTGCAGAAGAGCTATAAAATGATTATAAATATCATAGAGAAGAACGACTAAATGGGCAAGCATAACCAAAGAAAAGCTGAGAAAGAATCTGCATGGCCAGGGGTTAAATTTAAAGTCATAATTTTAAAAATGTGATAGTGGAAGAAAAAGAGGTCAGTTAATGAAAAAAGAGAAAACCTGGAAGCTCATATGTTTGTGCACGATAATAAAGCTAACATTTAGAGTCAGTCGGGGGAAGGGTGAAGGAAATCTAGTCCAAGACCAAAATCTATTAACCTAGTAACACAGGTTACTGGACCTGGGAGGCTAAGGGAGAGGGGGGAGGGAGACTCTCATGTTTTGCCTTTTTGAATTTTGAGCAACATGGTTGTAATGTACAGTTGACCCTAAACATGGTGGAGGAGGGTCAAGGGCATCAACCCCCTTGTAATTGAAAACTCCCATATAACTTTACAGTCAGCGCTCCATATCCGCAGTTCTACATCCTCAGATTCAACTAACAACAGATTGTGTAGACCTGTAGTACTTATTTAGTGAAAAAAATCCATGTATAAGTAGACCCACAGAGTTCAAACCCGTGTTGTTCAAGGGTCAACTGAATAGTCCAAAAAAATTAAATTTCAATTTCAAATGTAGTTGGTAGGAAAAGAAACTGAACTAAAAGAACTGGTGGACAATTTGAGAAGAAATAGAATCAGGCTCTAATCTTATACCATAAACCAAAATAAATTTGGTAGGATTAGAGTTGAATGTAAAAGAGAGAGCTGAGTGGAAAAGCTAACACCAAATAAAGAACAAGAAGAAAATATAGGTGAATATTTATCTGAACTTGGGGTGGGGAAGACCTTTCAAACCCAAAAGCAAAGGAAGAAATCACAAAATGAAAGGACTGATAGACTTAACCACATGGATCAGTCTGCTGGGGCTGCGAAAACAAAATACCATAGACTGGGAGGCTTAAAAAACAGAAATTTATTCCTCTCAGTTCTGGAGGCTGGAAGTTCAAGATCAAGGTGTCAGTCAATTCAGTTCCTGGTGAGGGCTCTCTTCCTGGCTTGTAGACAGCAGCCTTCTTGCTGTGTGTCCACATGGCCTTTCCTCAGTGCATGTGTGAGGACGGAAAGAGAAAGAGAGAGAGAGAGAGCTCTCGGCCATCTCTTCTTATAAGGGCACTAATCCCATCATGCGGGCCCCACCCTCAGGGCCTCATCTAACCCTAAATACCTCCCAAACATTCCATCTCCAAATATTATCCAACTCTTGGAATTAGGGCTTCAACATATGCATTCAGGAGAACACAAACATTCAGTCCACAACACCACATAAACATTAGAAACTTCTCTATGTTTAATAATAATAATAGAAAAACAAACACTGAACTGAGAAAAAATGTATTACATATATGTCAGTCACTATTCTTATGGATAAATAAATGTTAAATAAAATATGGGTTATAAAATCATTCAGGGACTTCCCTGGAGGACCAGTAGTTAAGACTTCACCTTCCAGTGCAGGGGGTGCAGGTTTGATCCCTGGTCAGAGGGCTAAGATCCCACATGTCTTGTGACCAAAAAAACCCCAAAACATAAAACAGAAGCAGTATTGTAACAAATTCAATAAATTTTTACTTTAAAAAAATAAAAAATAAAATCATTCATATAGAATGATCTCAATTTTTAAACATTAAACATGGTTATCTCTGGAGGCTGAGAATCACAGATATTTAATTTCTCCTTCGTGTTTTTGTGTATTTTCTAAATTTTCCATAATGAATATGAATTACTTTTAAGATTTAAAAAAATTACCATTATTTTTAAAAAGTGTTATGTCATGTTCAAGCAACATCGGGGGCATAGGGTCCAGTTCTGCAAAACTTTAGGAGGATGTTTGATGGGCCAGGTGCCCAGCACGGCCTGGAGTGTGATCCATATCACCCTATAGACTCTACAAGGAACCCCTGAAAGAGGCAAGTCCTTCTCCCTGGAGGAAGCAGGCACGATGGGGATCTTGCACCAGTGAAAATCCTGCCCCATGGAAAATAGACTTACTTGAGATGGCTCCAAAGGGACAGACCCAGAAGCGAAGTGACAAAGAGACAGATCTCAAGACCTCAGCTCAAAAGAGGGAATAATTTCTACCTCTATGAGCTGCCCCTAAATGCAAGACACCATACAGTGAGCTTCGTGTCACGGTCCATCCATGACTCAGGCATAGATGGAAGAAGGCTTCTTGTATGAGGAAGGGGGATAAATTAGACATTAATTTTTAATCGTGTAATTACTTTTCCTTTTAAAAATTTAAAACAGATTGTACACTTAAAATGAATGACTTATTCGAGGTATATAAATTATACATCAATGAAATTATTTTTAAAAGTTTAAATATCACAGAGAAGGCTAAATTTCTCTTTGATTCCCCCCACCACACACACACACACAATCCTGATGCCCTTCGCCCTTCCCCGGAGATAATAGCTATTGTAAGTTTGGAATGCCTTTTTCTAGACCTTTTTATATTCTTTTACAAGTAGGTATGTGTTACTTATATTTGTATTCATATAAAGTATGAAGGACTATGTGAAAACATTTCTATGAAAGGCATCATAATGTATTCAACACTTGGAAACTTGTTTTCTTCACCTTATAATCTGAGAGATTCATCATTATTGTTATAGAGAGATCCAACTAATTCTTTCTCAAAGCTGCATAGGACTCCCAGGTATGAAAATGTGAGCTGATGTAGCGGGTGCTATTCCACCACCAGCAGACATTCAAACTGTGTAGAGTTTTTCACCATGGACTGCAAACTGCCACAAACGCTGTCTCAGAACTTTCCACCTGTGCACACGTGCCAGGTTTCCTTTAGGGCAGACCCTGGGAAGTAGAATCCTTATGATGTAGGGCAGATGCTTTTTAATTTGACAGGTCCTGCCAAATTGCTGTTCTAGCCTCAGATCCCATGGCTTTAAAAACCTGATCCCTGTGAAATGTCTTCTTGTCAGTTTCAGCTCAGCGTTTCAGCCTACCTGGCATATTCTGCACCTTGGTTTTGTCCCATTGCTCTCCATAACTATTCAAATCATCCTCCAACCATGAGATGGGCTGCCCTGGTCACTGGCAGCACTCAAGCCAATGGCCACCCACGGAGGGGACCTCTTGAATGGGGAGGAGGCCCTTCTAAGCTTCTGTGAATCAGAAGATGCTCTGCCAGTAAATGAGAAGGGGATGAGGGCTGAGCAAGAAGAAACTGTACAAACCCCGGCATCAACTCAACTGCTTGGATGGGCTGGGCCTGAAGAGGAAAACGCAATCAACACATTGGAAAAAAAAAAAAAAAAAGCATCAACACGTAAATTAGGTGTGAGCACAGCCGACTGAGTCAGGCAGGCCTGGATATTGACGATCGTTCACCCTCCTCACCAGGCAAGCCAACCACCAACTCTGTGATGATGCCCACCAAGGTCACCGAAACACCTGACCGATTAATTGTCTGCGCTATACTAAGTGCTTTTACATAAGGTGCTAACTACGTAACTGTGGTCTTACATAAGGTGCTCCAGTATTTTTAGCAGCATAGAACTGCCATGTGAAAGGAGGAGCTGATCCCCCGGTGAATGCCGCTCACTTTCCAGGCGGGCGCAGTCCTAGAAATGCTGATGTTTTGCAGGCAACCAGCCCACTGCTGTTGGAGGGGTGAGGATGTCTGCGCAGAGGGTGGCAGCACCAGCCATATTCCGCAGTTTCTCCAGGCCAACCTGACACCCCGCCGGCCAGCAGAAGGCGACCCACGTCACCTCCTTACCCCCAGGCCTCACGGCAGGGAGAAAAGGGCTGCTTCATGGGCAGAACCCAACCAGCCACCTCCGAGCTTAGCAAGCTCTCCCCAAACCCCATGGAGTAGATGGGGACGGGAGAAAACCAGAGCTGCCCCTGGCCCTGCTCCCACATCCCCAGAGCCGTCTGCCCCAGAACCTGGATGCCTACCCTCATGTCACCTCCCACCTCTCACAAGAAATCTAAGATTCCGGGTATAGTGTCAAGTGTGTGGCCCCTATAAGGGAGTGGAGAATCAGTATTCATGTCCTGGGTTGAGGGTCGCTGCTGCCTTTTTCTCTGTTTCAGTACATTTTATTGAAGTATCACACACATACACAAGTATACATACTAAAATTGGTGAACTTTGAAAATATGAGCACACGTATGTGACCAACACCCAGATAGAGAAACCGACCATCACCAGCCTCCCAGAAGCCTTCCTTGTGCCCCTGGGAACTACGACTCCGACTTCGAACACCTTACATTCATTCTGCCTTTTTTGCACGTTATATAAATGGAATCCTAAGGTACATGCTCTTTTCCGTCTGGCTCCTTTGCTCAGCAGTGTCTGCATGATTCCTCCATGATGTTCCATGTGGCTGCGGACTGTTCTGTGGTACAGTGTTCTACTGTATGCATTCACCCCACTGTATTCGTCCATTCTACTGCCAAAGGATGCTGGGTGATTTTCAGTTTTGTGGCTATTAAAAATAGTGCTGCTGTGAACACTCTAGTACATGCCTTTTCACTGCAGCCTTTTGCCTCTCATAAGATATAAAAAGTTGAAAACGACTGTTTTAAATCAAATCTTGAGAAAGCCAACCTGCTCTATCTCTCCAATTCACCCTCTCATTCTTTAAACGCAGTCTTTCCACTATCTACGTGGTACCAAGTAAAGAGCATTGGCCACAGGAGTCAGACTTCCTAGTACTAAAGCCCAACTCTACCACCTACTTGCTCTGTGTCCTTGGGCAAGCACTTAACCTCTTTGTGCATCATTTTCTTTACCTGTAAAATGGGGAAAACAATAGTATTTCTGCCTTCATTTGGTTGAGGATTAAATAAAGGAATAAGGGCTGCACAAAATAAGCACCCATCAAAGTTAGTATCTATGATTATGGCCAAAGGCACCCTTGTCTCTCTCACCCCTGAGGCACCCTGTTCTGGGTGGCCTCTGCCAGGATAGCTGAGCAAGGCTCTCACACAGGAGGAGACAGCAACTAAAGACAAACAATTTCACCACCTCCAACTGGAACGAAGCTGTACCAAAAAGCCCTCCCTAATTCCCTGGCGGTCCAATGGTTAGGACTCCATGCTTCCACTGTAGGGGGCACAGGTTCGATCCCTGGTCGGGGAACTAAGATCCCACATGCCGTGTGGTGCAGCCAAAAAAAAAAAAAAAAAAAAAACTGTTCTAAAAAGCCTTTTTTTTTTTTCTGTTCTCTGTTCTCGGGGTTCTCTGTTACACCAGACCATGCTCTTTCCCTCTGTCTTTCCAGCCATCAAGGCTGCGTGGAGGCCACAGCTACTGTCCTTTTACCCACAGGGCACTGGATTTCATTCAAAATGTGACCTAAACCAGCGGCACCATTCAGGGTCATTATTAATGGTGTGCGAGCAGCCTGGTGACAAGCTGCTGGGGTGTTAACAGTGCCCAGAAATCACTGCCTGAGAAAAACAAATGTTTTAAATGTCCCCGCAAAAGGAGAGTCAAATGGAGTATTTCATTTTTTTAGGCAACAAAGATGGAAAAAGCCCCTAGAAGCATACGGTGCAGAGACCTAAGAGCAAGACTCCAGGCCTCGCATTATTGGTTGCCGTGGCAACTATATTTCACATCAGGAACTCATTTTCATATGATAGTGACCTGTGGAGGGAAGGGAAGGATAGCTCCTAAGGAAACTTAGTTGAAGGTGGTACTGTTTGGGGATAGGGTTGATTTGTTTACAAAAAAAAGCATTTAAAAGTGTCCTAGGGCTTCCCAGGTGGCGCAGTGGTTGAGAATCTGCCTGCCAATGCAGGGGACACGGGTTCGAGCCCTGGTCTGGGAGGATCCCACATGCCGCGGAGCAAATAGGCCCGTGAGCCACAACTACTGAGCCTGCGCGTCTGGAGCCTGTGCTCCGCAACAAGAGAGGCCGCGATAGTGACAGGCCCACGCACCGCAATGAAGAGTGGCCCCCACTCGCCGCAACTGGAGAAAGCTCTCACACAGAAACGAAGACCCAACACAGCCAAAAATAAACATAATAAATAAAAAAAAAAAGAAAAAAAAAAGTGTCCTAAGGGGGACTTGCCTGGTGGCACAGTGGTTAAGAATCCGCCTTCCAATGCAGGGGACGTGGGTTCGATCCCTGGTCAGGAAACTAGATCTCACTTGCATGCCTCTACTGAGAGTTTGCATGCCACAACTAAGGAGCTGGTGAGCCACAACTAAGGAGCCTGCCTGCCACAACTGAGACCCGGTACAGGGGCTTCCCTGGTGGCACAGTGGTTAAGAATCCGCCTGCCAATGCAGGGGACACGGGTTCGAGCCCTGGTCTGGGAAGATCCCATATGCCGCGGAACAACTAAGCCCGTGCGCCAAAACTACTGAGCCTGGGCTCTAGACCCCGTGAGCCACAACTACTGAGCCCATGTGCCACAACTACTGAAGCCCACATGCCACAACTACTGAAGCCCACGTGCCACAACTACTGAAGCCCATGTGCCTAGAGCCCATGCTCCACAACAAGAGAAGCCACTGCGATGAGAAGCCCATGCACTGCACCGAAGAGTAGCCCCCGCTCGCCACAACTAGAGAAAGCCCGCACGCAGCAACGAAGACCCAACGCAGCCAAAAATAAAATAAATAAAAATAAATAAATTTATTAAAAAAAAGACTCGGTGCAACCAAAAATAAAATAAATAAAATAAATAAAAAATTTAAAAACACTTACTAAAAAAAAAAAAAAAGTGTCCTAAGGGACAGAAATGACCTGAGGGCTCCTCGGGGTTCTCTGTTCCACAACTCTTACTTAAGACACACACACGGCCTGTTTTCGAAGGCCTCTGGGGCAGCTGTCACAGCCTCCTCTAGTCACTGGTCCCACCATTAAGCATCTGTTCTGTTACAAAGTCCTTTCCTGGAGTCCAGTGGGGTCCCAAGCAACCAGATGACCACACCACCAGGACAGCCTGCACATCTGGGCCAGGTGCTAAGAGGACCTGTAACACGCTCCCTGGACTGAAGCGTACGCTTTCCTGGACAAATAGTAATCCCTACTATCAAAAAACAGTCTCAGGAGTCAGACAGACTTGAGTTTCAACCTCTGTTCCACCCACCTACAAGCTGTGTGGTTTAGGCAGGTCCCTGGACCTCACGCCATTTGTGTCCTCATGGGGAGAATGAAAACAAGAATCCTAGCTCCTACCCCTCTGGGGGCTGTGCAAATAGCACACACAAGGGATTGCTTGGAAAGATCAGCACACGCCCAGCACATACCGACCACTCAATAAACAGCTGCTATGATTAAGAACCGGAAAAGCATCTCTCATACCCATGATACAACTGGAGGCTAATAGCAGAGAAAAAAGTATTAAGATGGGTGGCACAAACGGTAATGAATCCATCCATGAGCCCAGAAGTGCAGGCCAGTGGGAATCTGAGACTCGAACAGTCCAGGAGGGAGGTGGGATTTGAACCAGACTCTGAAGGATGGCCAGAGGTGTTCCTGGAGGTTAAGGGGAGGAATTCCTTTATTGACAGCCAACAGGATACCCAGTCCTGGAGATCCGGGCGGAAAGGAAGAGGCTTCAAGGATACAAAGGGGCCTGCGATCAGCAGACAGACAGCTGTGGTCCTTAGGGCCTGGTGGAGTGGGAAGGCCAGGAAAGAGGCCCCCAGGGCAGCTGGGAGAGGCAAAGCTTTCCCAGGGAGACAGCTCTGAGCTGGGTCTCTAAGACTAAGGCTGAGAGGGCCGACCATGGTAGGGAGGGAAGAAATCTCGGGACTGGAAAGTGGCTCTGGAGGGTGAGGCCACACGACTGAGGAGCTACAGGGGGTGGAGGAGCTGAGCTCTGTGCGGGAGGAGACCAGGAGCCTCTGAAGATTTCCTAGGGGAGAGGGCTCAGCAACAGGGTAAAAGCAGTAGGCATCCAGAGGCCACTGGTCTAGAGGTGACATGCCAGATGGACTGCGGGAGCTGGAAGGGATGCTGGCATCAGGCCAGCGAAGGGGCCTCTGACCTCCTGCCTGAGACATGCAAGGCCTGGAACAGTAGCCTGGTCACAAAGGGGCAGGGAGAGGTGAGACGCTTCAGGGAAAAGTGAGTGTGACAGAAGGGAAGGAAACCCACTGCTGGGGAGTAAGGAGAACATGGTGAGTTTGGGGTGTCACTGGGCATCCAAGGAGCCAGGACTAGAGCTAGAATGGGGGGGGGAGTTCCCTGAGGGATCCCGAAGCAAGCTCTCTGAGAAGATAAACACGGGGCCTCACAAAACATCCCAGAAAAGAGGGAAGGGGCGTCAGAAGAGGAGAAGGAATGATGGAGAAACAAGAACAAAATGTGGAGAGAAATCACAGCAGAGAAGGCTGCAAAGAGGGGCCTGCTTCCCGGGCAGAAGGACTTGGCAGCAGGATGAGGCCGACAAAAAAAATCGGTGTTTGGAAACATGCTGACTTTCAGGGAAGCAGTTTCAGCAACGCGGTGGGGACAGCAGTCCAGGCTGCGCAGGAGTAAGAGGGGAGGCATGGAGCCAAGAGGCAGGCAGCAGGTGCAGAGCCCTTGCCGGGAAAATGTGACAGGGAGAGAAAAGAGGAAACGAAGCTTTCTGCTCCAGTGCATGGGTTTTTCCCCCCAAGAGATGGGAGGCCAAGTGGACGTCAGAGGCAGGAGGATGGAGGGGCACCCGGAGACTGGCACAATCTCTCAAGGTGTGTGTGTGGGGAGGGGCAGAGACTAGACTGCAGCCCCGGCTCGGCCAATGCTCTTACCAGGGTGTCCCGAGACACTCTGACTCCCCCAGACCTCCAAATGCTGGGGGATCAAAAGTTCTCACGCAGCTGCACAGATGGAGCCCGATCACCCCCCAGCCCTGAACTCACGGAGGATGGGTGCCCACCTCCCGCATCACACCTCTCCCCAGGGCCACCTCCAGCGGTGGGCATGTCACAGACCACGCAGGTAGGAAAATCAGGTCCTCCGCCTTCTGAGCCCCAAGCAGGGGACAAAATTCCCAGACTTCCCAGCAGAACCCTCGCTGCAGCCCAAGAAAGGGGGCTTCCACACCCACAGCGCAGGTGTCACAGGCACCACTGTGAGCCCAGAGCCTTCATCCTGACGGCAGGGAGCCCCCCTGGATGGATCTCTACACTTCCTCCAAACCTTCGGCTGAGAAAAACAGAGCTTGGCCTGACTGCTGGGAGCAGGGTTTTGGGAAGACTGGAAAACAAACCCGGGGCAGGATTCTCAGGCTGAAAGAGGTGCTCAGGGTGAGGAATCCTGTCTGGCCGTTGAGAGCTACCTCCATCCCGCCCTCCTCACACCCTCCTGGGCACCAAGTGCTATTCGATTCCCACTCCTGACCACTTAACTGGGGGCGAAAGCCCCGATGGCCAGGGCCCAGGCCCACCATCTGGAGCGCGGGATCCTCACCGAAGGCGAGGCCGAGCGCGGAGAGGTGGTGCGCGCCGTCCCCGCGGGGCCCCTCCCGCGCACTTGCGCGCCCCGCGGGTGGTCGGTAAACACCGTGCTTGTTGACGCGCTCTCCCGGAGCGCTCTCCCCAGCGCCACCCGCGGTCCGCCGCCGGTTTCGGCCGCCCACTCGCTCCCCGCGGCCCCCCAACGCGGGCGCACGACGCCCCCCACCCCCCGAGGGCCCCAGATAGGCTAAGGGCCGGACGCTGAGCACCAGGCGCTCCGGGGGCCGGGCCCAGGCGCTGCCCCGAGCCTCTCCAGGCCAGCCCCGGGCTCCAGGCCAGGCGGGCGGCGGGCACGGCGGGAGGGAACGCGGCTCGGGCCCTGCGCGCGCCCCGCGGCCCCCAGGCTCGTCCCCACCCCGCGCGCAACAGCTCCCCGGACCCACTCGCCGCTCCAGGGCCGCCCCACACGCCCCCGCGGTCCCCGCCACCGAGCCGAACGCACGCCCCGGCGCTCGCAGACCGGGCCCCGAAAGGGGGGCCGCCCCCGGGACGCCAGACTCACCCGGGGTCCGGCCGGCCTCCAGCACGCTCCCTGGCTGCCCTCTGGCGGCGGCCGCGGGAACCCGGCGCTCGACCCGCCCCGCCCCGCCCCGCCCGGCCCGGGACCTGAGGCCTCCGGCGGAGGACCGGCCTGAGGTCACCCTGTAGGCCAGGGCCCTTCTGGGTGACTGTCCTCGCCGCCGAACCAGTCTCAACGACCCCTTCGTTTCTGGGTAACGAACATCCCTGTCCCCTAAGCAGCTCCAAGTCCCCAAACCCCCCAAATGAGCCACTCTAACCGCCCAAGGTTCAAAAGGAGGGCAGGTATGACTTCTGGGGCCTGAAACAGCACCTGGCACCTGCTGCAGCTCAACGTGTGTTTCTTGAATGAATGAACGCTCCACTGGCGGACGCCGGACAAGCTGTGGCAACTTGGCTCAGTCACTAAAGGAAACAGCCACAAAAAAGACCCATCAGCCCTGTGTCTCGGCTCCCCCGTTTCAAGAACATCTGCCACATTCTCCACTTCCACCCACCCGGAGCCTCGGTGCCTGGCTTTGTATGCAGGTGGGGTGGGAGCGAGAAGCTTGGAGGGGCAGTGCTAGAGCCCTGTTACCCTTCATTCTCGATCAGGAAAACGATTCGACCCAAAACCTGTTTATGAACTGATTTCCTGAGATAACTCCAGCATCAGTTGCTGAGTGATGACCAGATCTGGAAGTCCTGGTTTCCAGACTCAACACAGCAGCCTCCACCAGTACCTGGGTCAGACCTCCGTTTGGGTTCTGGATCTTGCCCGTGGGAGAGATGATCTTGGGGGTAAGTGAGCACATCTCTCTAAGCTACCACTGTCCAGTAAACTTTCTGCATTATGGAAATGTCATACTGCCATGCTGTCCCCTAGCCACCGGTCACATGGGATGAACTTTTTAATTTCATTTAATTTTACTTCGTTTAAATTTTACTTCGCCAGTGTAGCTAGTGGCTAAGCCTCAGTTTCTTTATGTGCAAAAGGGACGTGATAGGGTTGAGTGAGATCATGGAGAAGCCCCCGATTCTAGGCCTGGCTCACTGGAGGGTCTGTCGAGTCATTAGCATCATCTTCACCACTGTCATCACCTCACTCAGCCTGAAACCTCAAGGCTGTAGGGATTCTACAGGCTCTAGGCCACCTACCTACCACCCCACAACCGCCCCTGCAGGCAGGAGTCGCTCACACCGCTGCTTGCACAGCCCGTGACATGGCGCTCACCACCTCTGGGGGCACCTAGCCTCTCTTTGGACTGCTGACCATGGGAGAAAGATTTCTACACTGACCTGAAGTGGCCTCCCTGTAGCACCTCTTCCTGGCTGAAGTTGTACCTCTTTGGGGCTCAGAAGAAGTGAACCCCGCTAGCCTTCATCCCTTCAGTATCAAAGCTTTCAGCAAAGCACTGCTTGTCCTCTGCTCTGTGCCAGGCTCTGGCTAGACTGGGGATTCGCACTCATTTCACCGAACTGTTGTTTCCCCAGGCCTCACCACATTGTCCCAGTGACAGTAACAAAACAGCATTTGTCTGGCTCTGCCCCATGCCCCGGGGGTGACTCACCGGGGACAGCAGATGCAGCCTCCTAGCTCGCTTAAAAAGCCACTTGCTGCTCTCCTGGCCCAGGGTTTATTCCCTTGGCCCTCAAGGCAGTACACTGGTCCCGGCCCATTCCTCCCCCGACGCCCTCCACCATAACCTCCTCATCCTCTTGGTGTTGGGTCCGTCCTGCTCACTTGCAGAGGGACACACGCTTCCACACATGCGCACACACCGGCACACACAGGTACCTACCGCCCTCGAGCAGCCCCGAGCTGCTGCACAGCCTCTCACTGCAGTGTCCTGGCGAGAGTCTGCTGCTGAGGCCCTTTCTTTTGACCAACTCCTCTTCCCCA